>NW_020837957.1:3094235-3629234 GCF_003676395.1 Aethalodelphis obliquidens
ATATATATATATATATATATATATATATATATATATACACACACACATGATTGATGCCAAAGTCACCTGCCTAACAATACAAAGACTTCTTGCTAACCTGGGATTATAAATAGTCCTTTACTTTGCCAGACTTATGGAAAGGGTGTGTCCTCGAGCCCGTGGGGAGTGGGTAAGATGGTGACAGTGTCTGCATGTACTCACCTCACCCCACTGCTGCATCTCAAATCGTGGGTCGCACTGATGGTTAGTCAGCACGTGTCTGGAGATGGAAGAAAGCACACCTGTTCTTATTCAGAATCTCAGCTTTAAAAGGGACCTCAGAGAACACCTAATCCAAATCCTTATCTAATGCAGCGCCGTATTCTCCTAAAGGGCATGTATAAATTGACTAAGTGTCATTCCCCACCTCCCCGCTATTCCAGCCCAGAATGGCAGTTCACTATTTCATGAGGCAGCTAATTCCCTTTCTGACAGTTGCCATCTTTAAAGGTTCTTCCTAATATCAAGATAAAGTCCATTTTCCTTTAACTTCCACCAAGAGCAGTAATAATACTATCTCTCGAGTACTTCTGTGCAGAAGAACTGAACCAAGGAGCTTCACATGCATTGTTTCCAGTGCTCCCAGCAATAGTGTCAGGAAGGGACCATCATGCACATTTTACAGGTGGGGAAACTGGTGCAAGGTCACACAGCAAAGAGGGGTGGATCCAGTCTGGCTAACTCCAACACCTAGGCTCCTGCCTCAACACCATGCATAATTCTGTTTCATATTTGTGTGTTTTAAGGCATCTCAAACTCTTTTTCTTAGTTTTCTCATTCATATCTTATATGCATGCTTTCCGACGCTCTCAGGATAAACTGTGACTGAATCTTTATAAAAGGTATATATAGATCAAAAAAGTTATTGATTCCCAGAAAAATGCACACAGTACTCCAATAGAAATGTGAGCATTGCAAAGAGACTTCTTCGAGTCTTTTATTAGTGGAATTTATTTTTCAACAATAACGGTAGCATATTAGTTAAGGCATGGATTTAGGTATGTTTAACTCCTGGTTTTTTTTTTGTTTGTTTTTTGTTTTTTTTTTTTTAACTCCTGGTTTTGACACTGATAAGCTGTTGGACTCTGGAAATTGTATTTCCCAAATTATTAGTTTTCTCACCTATAACATGGAGATTATGATAATGATGCTGTTGATGATAGAGCCCACTTTTATCAGAATTGTTGTGAGAATTGATATAATACATGTAAAGAACTTAGTATGATGCCAACTACTATGTTCAGTAAATATTAGTATTATTATTTCTTTATTTGCAGTAAACCAAAATCCCTATGACTGTTGTCAAGCCAGGCTTCCCCTGTACCATGATTGTAAATTTAAATCATAGATACACATATATAATTTTATAAATTCATGTTAACTTTCATCTAGCCAACAGTTCCACCTAGAATCTTATTCCTGTCATCTGACATGTTAGTAATACTTCCCATTTTGTGTCACCTGAAAATTGGCAAACATATTTTCAGTATTTCCTCCAAGTTGCTGCTAAGAGTGATTGCACAATGAAATCTATGTTTGTTTCCATTTAGTTAACTTAAGCTGTTCTATATTTGTTCCCATTTACTTATCAATACACTGGTCTCGGGATTTTGTGCTTGTTCTACATATGACATTTTCTCTGTGCTTTTCTGTCTGTACCGTACACTTACTTGTTCTATCCCTTAGTGATCCCTGAGTTTTAAGCTGCCTCTGACCTATGATGCTGTAGATCTCCTGATATTGACATAGCTGAATCTATTAACTAGAATGGAGACTGGGACACTTGGGGCCTGGCACTAGCCCCTTCCCATACATGTACTTCAAACTCTCTGTAGCTCCATTTGTATACTTGTCAAACTGAGAAAATATTTGCCCTTTCCTTCGTTTCAGTGCTATGATGAAGAAGAAATAAAAAATGATAAAAGAACATCGTGTCCTTTAAAAAAAATGGAAGCATACCGTTTACAGAGAAATTCCTCATCTAGTTGCTATCAAATCAGCTAAACAAGTAAACATTAGCAAGATAAGTATCTGAGCAGCAATGTAGATGACACCAAGTCTGTGTTTATCACCTGAATTTTACTCATAGACCTATACTTACTTATAGCCTCATTATACACATACATCTAATAAGCTTGTTTCTTTCATTTCCTAGTCCATAGCCAAGTAGAGGAGGAAAGTAAATTAAAAGTAGTGAAGGGCTTCCCTGGTGGCACAGTGGTTGAGAGTCCACCTGCCGAGGCAGGGGACATAGGTTCGTGCCCTGGTCCGGGAAGATCCCACATGCCGTGGAGCGGCTGGGCCCGTGAGCCATGGTCGCTGAGCCTGTGTGTCCGGAACCTGTGCTCCGCAACGGGAGAGGCCACAACAGTGAGAGGCCCGCGTACCGCAGGAAAAAAAAAAAAAAGGAGTGAAGTAGGTAAATTGAAAGTACCCAAAGGAGGCAAATTGAAAATAGCGAGAAAGAAATAATCATTTTAAAAGAAAAAGAGAGATAAAAGAATTATAAAAATTAGAACTCCCAGAAGTCTGAGACCATTAAGTGAAGGGGAAAAGTAACCTTGAACAGATGGCTAGGTTCCAAGAACATCACTGGATTATAAACTGGTGCTATAATTGATGTTCAAAATGATCCCTAATTCTTGTGTTGGACCTCTGTGTTTTCAGGTGTCCAGCTTTCATTCTGCTCTTTTGGAAGCAGCACTGTGAGTTTCCTTTGGAAAACTACCCTTCCCAAGTTGTACTTAGTTCCAGTGGAACCATCACTTAAGGTGTCCTCTCCTCTCCTGGATAAGGTCGAGCATATCACCCAAGCCAGGTCAGTTGAGCTGTTTTCTTGCAGGAATATGGGTGTTGAGTAGAGTGACTCAAAGCTAGTGGAGCTGCTTTATCCTGGTGGTGGTACCCTGAAGAAATGCTTCATTCTTCCCTTGCACGTAGACCACAGCTTCCTGCATGGTCCCTAATCTCTTCAAGGTTGGTTGTCCAGTTTTCCTTTAACTTGGGGTACTACTCTAAAACATCCCGATAAAATACTTTGCTTGTTTAAGGTAGCCAAAGGTATTTTTTGGCTGTTCACAATTTGTGATCCGTGATCGACTCAGATTCATTAAAGGAAAGGCTCAATTTTGTTCTGTATGCCACAGTATTTGGAATAAAATTTTTAAATATTTCCATCCAACTTTGTTAAAATAAAATTTAAACATTTTATATTAAAGAGATATTTCCATTCTAAAGAATTTACTAATTTCCTAATCATGTCAGATAAATGAATTGTTATTGCATACAAATCCAACAAATGATTACATTTTATTTTATTATTATTATTATTTTTTGCAGTACACGGGCCTCTCACTGTTGTGGCCTCTCCCGTTGCGGGGCACAGGCTCTGGACGCGCAGGCTCAGCGGCCATGGCTCATGGGCCCAGCCGCTCAGTGGCATGTGGGATCTTCCTGGACCGGGGCATGAACCCGTGTCCCCTGTATCGGCAGGCGGACTGTTAACCACTGCGCCACCAGGGAAGCCCTACATTTTATTTTTATAGCTTGAGGGTATCTTGGTTAACGCCTTTTCTTAGCATGGCTCTGGTTAGCACCTTATTTAAATGATGACTGATGTCATAGAATGACTTTAGGACAAATCTAAAATGGACACCTTTTTGTTGTGGTCAAAAAACTTTGAGCACTCAAATAATATCTGTATCTCTTTTGTGTGCTGTGCTAAGTTCCGGGATAAAGCAGTGAACAAGGTGGACGCAGTCCCAGCACTTGTGGAAGCTTCTGGTCTAATAGCCCAGCAGTGTATACGGAATGAAAGGAAGAGTGCCTTTGCTCATGATCAGCTCATTGCCCATGTCTTTGGCCTTGCATTTCTCCTGCCTAGAAAATCCAATATCTGACCTTTAACCACATCTTTTACCCATCCTTATCCCATTCTTTTTTCAAGGTCTGGGTCAAATAGCTTATTCTCCATTAAGCCTCATACACTAATAACAACAGTGATGGTAGCTAAACATTTATTGAGCAGGATGCCAACCTCTTCACTTGAGTTACATCATTTATTTGTCACAATGCACTATGAGGTATTTATGTATGACTCTTTAGAAAACTAATTGATGGGAATATTAGGAAGATTTAAATTATCTAACTCGATGTTTTGTGACAACCTAGAGGGATGGGGTAGGGAGAGTGGGAGGGAGACGCAAGAGGGAGGGGATACGGGGACATACGTATACATATAGCTGATTCACTTTGTTGTACAGTAGAAACTAACACAGCATTGTAAAGCATTTGTACTCCAATAAAGATGTGGAAAAAGAATAAAATATTGAATTCAGTATGCTCAGAATTATTGAGATCTTTATTTAGAATTACCTAGAATCTAAAATATAGGGTGGGAAGGAAACAGTTTTATATCTGATTGTGCCATCAGAATTGCCTTGGGGGACCTTTCAAAAAATAGAGATGCCTGACGTTCTCAAAAATTCCCGTTTATTAAAAACACACAAGCACACAGACATAGAATACAGCACACAAAAAATTACCACAAATCCCATCTTTTTAAGATAATCGCAAAGAGCACTTGGTATGTTTCCATTAGGTCTTTGCTTTTTGTAGCTATAAACTTTTAAACATAACTTTGGGGTAAATGTTACCTTATCCTTGAGATCTTCCCTGAGCACCTTATTTAAAACTATAACCTACTTCCATTCCCTTCCCCATTATGCTTAAGTTTTTTTCATAGAATTTCTTACCTGTTACTTATTAAAGACATTTTAATTCATTCATTTTTCTCCCCCAGAGTATCTTATTTCCTCCTGCCCTTTCCACCCTTGCCACTAGAATGTGAGCTCCAAAAGGGCAGAGAGTTTTTGTCCACTTTGTTCATTGCAGTATCTACAGCCTCTAGAAGAGTGCCTGGCATGGAAAGAGGGCTTAATACGTCTTTGTCGAATGATGGATAAATGGATGAATGAAATTGCCAAATTGTTCTTCAGAAACGCTGCACTATTTCCACTCCTACAAGAAGTGTAAGGCAGTGTCCACGTTAGAGAAATAGTTTTGCTCGGTAGGACTCTGAGGCCTTGCTTGAATGCTTCCTAGGATCTCTGTGGAGGACATCAGGAGTCAGGAACCCTGCAGTACTAAAGCAGCAGGCGGTGCCTGGGGCCGCTTGGCCGACAGCAGGGGCTACGCACGGGGCAATGCCATGTGGAAGATCACCCGCCCTCGAACGAGTTCAATAGGAATATTTTTAAAAACATGCTCAGCCAGTTATTGGTTTCAGCATTTGAGAACATAACTTGTCCACATTATACATTTTGGGACTTGCTCAGGACTATGTCCTGGTTCCTTTAGTTCACTTCTTTCTACCACCCAGATTGACTAATTTTTGAACTTTGGCGAGTAGAGCACTGCTTTCTGTGCTATTTAGTCATTTCCCACCACTCTCTGTCGCTTTAGAATAGCTTTTAAAGTCACTTGGGCCATTTCAGTAGAGTACATTGGATGACTATTTTTGTGCAACTAAATAAATGGGAGGCTTCTTGGTATTAGTAATGTTCAAAACATGCAACCCACACTCATATTATTCAACTGGAGGCTGTTTTGAAGGCATTCTTTAATTACAGAATTTCCAAATCAGGATCTATATCTGAAAATAGAAATTTGGAACTAATTACACAGAAAATCATGAAGGGCTTTTTATAAGACTTAAGAGGGGTAGCAGAGTTTAGTGGAAAATCAGCAGGGCTAGGACTCAGGAGATCTGAGTTCCACAGGCATCTCTGCCCATTATTAGCCCTGCAAGTCCCCCCATTTGGTTGGGAAATGGGGCTGCTCATCCTAACTCGTGAGCTTTGTTGTGGGGGACTTTATAGTTCCCCATCCACATATTTATATATGTGAAACACATGAAAACTGTAAAATTATGTTACATCTGAAAGGCTGCACAAATTTTCTTAAACACTGGAGAATGATGGTAGGATGGTAGAAAGAGGAATTTTGAAGGGTGTTAGAGTTCATTTTCTCAAACTGCTTTGCATGGCACACTACTTTAGGGAGACGTGTTCAGTCAGCTTTTGCTGACTGCCAGCCTCAATATCACAGTGGCTTATCCTCCATGCACATTTATTTTTATGCTTACGGTCGGCAGTTCAACAACAGTTAGGCTGATCTAGACCGGGCTCCATCGGGTGGCTCTACTTCAGAGTTCCAGTCACCAAGGCTTCATTCCAAGCTACTGACTGGTTGGGTTCTGATCTTCTCTGTGTATCTGTCATCATTCTGGACAAGTGGCTAACCAGGACAGGTTCTCAGGGCAAAGGGAGAAGTGCAAGAGGGAAACTGATCTATGCAAGAACCATCTAAGGTCTCTGTTCTAATCATATCCCTCACATTGCATTGACCAAAGCAAGTCACATTTCCAAGCCCAACATCAATGGGTTTGGAAAGTATACTTTAGCTACAGTAGATGCAGAGAGAGTGACTGTTTGCTAAATATTAATCCAAACTTTCACGGATGTCCTTTGGAAAAAAAATGGGAGCGTGTTAGGGAATTTCTTAAATATTCCCAGTATACAATGGCATATTAAGTTTCTGAGGACTCCTGGTCTAAATAAACTTGTTTGCTTTGCATAGTGCTTCCCAAATTTATATGACCATAGTATCTTTCACCTGTACTTCACAAAGCCCATTTATATTTCATGGACTAGATGTTTGCTGAATCACTTTGGGAAATGCTTTTCCCAAGTATGCAATTAAACAATTATCGAGTAAGCTAGCTTTGGATCAACTAGACCTTCCTTTGACTCCTGGCTCTGAAATTATTTCAAGTATCTGGAATTCTTGCAGTAGACAGTAGGTTGTAGTAGAGTTGAGGGGTTTGTTTTTGTTTTTGTTTTGGAACAGAGAAAGGTTTATTGCAGGGTTATGCAAGGAGAATGGGTAGCTTGTGCTCAAAAATCCCCAAATGCTTTCAGCAAAGCAATTTTAAAGGCAAGGTGAGGGAGTAGAATTGAGTTTTGATTCTGGGAAGTGAAGATGGCTGTGTAACCTGTGCTAAAGCAATGAAAAAAAAAAAAAAGAAGTTAGCTTTGGTAGTTTAGACCAGTGTTCTCATGATAGGTTCTGCACAACCCTAGTAAAAAATACTCTGCCATCATGGGGTTAGGTCCTGACTTAGGTAATATGGACGATAAAGCCTCATCTTGGTAGGAGAAATTATATATGTGTAACTTGTAAGATTATTTTGACCTCTTTCCATTCCCAAATTTCTTTCACACATATTTAATGATGCCTGAGATTCCTTTACCAGGAAGACAGAGCTCTAGATAGTATAGTGAATAAGAAAAATTTGATTTCATAGTATGATTAAAGCAGTCATACTATATACTAAAATATAATTAGTCAATGAATTAATTGGTACAGGAACTAGCTCAATTTTGAGAAGAAAGAGTAGTGAGATGATAAGGAAAAGGATCCAGGAATTTGAAATGGAAGGTGCTATGGAGTAAATGTTTATGTGCCCCTGAAATTCATAAGTTGAAACCCTATGCCTCCAGTGTGATGGTATTATGGGGGTGGGGCCTAGGTAGGTAATTCGGATTTGCTGAGATCACGAGGGTGGAAACCTCATGAATGGGTTCAGTGTCTTTATAAGAGTCAGGAGAGAGCTTGATTCCCCTCTCTGCTCTCCTCCACGTAAGGATACAAGGAGAAGTTGGCAGTCTGTTGGCAGAAGTTGGCAATCCAGAAGAGGGCACTTAACCAGAACCTGACTGTGCTGGCACCTGATCTCATACTTCCAGCCTCCAGAATTGTGAGAAATAAATTGCTGTTGTTTAAAAGCCACCCAGTTTATGCTATCTTGTTATAGTGCCCCAAGCTGACTAAGAGAGAGGGAAAGAACCTCAGAGAGGAGATAAGGAAGAAGTTGAAAAAGAAAGACGTACTGCAAAAGCATCATATGTTTGATCAGGGCCACTTGAAGACAAATAGGACTTTGTATTAAAGTACTTGTCCCAGGCCCAGTTCTGCTTCGTGGGATTTAAAGACAAGTTTGTTGAATACAGACTTCTTATAAAGGATCTCCGTTCCCAGAGGATGCATGAAACTAAGCGTTGCTATAGCTTCCACAGAATCTCAGTATGTCAGAGTAGGCAGGATTTTGAAGATTATGTATCCCAACACCATAATTTTACAAATGACAAAATTAAGGCACAGAGATGAAAATAAAGCTCAAAATAATAAGGTACAAACTTCCATTTATAAGATAAACAAGTACTAGGGATGTAATGTGCAACCTGACAAATGTAAGTATGATAACTTTAGACACATCCTTCAGGTATTTACTGCTACAAAAGAAAAACAAACAAACAGAAGGAAAGAAAAAGGGGAATGTAAGAATTATCAGGAAAGAGGGAAATTTTAATTATGAGGAATTTATAATTGGTACAGAATACAAATTCGTTACTAAAATTGACTACAAGTTTAGATAAGTTGTTGGATAAAAATTAATATACAAAAATCTGTTGTATTTCTGTACAACAGCAACAAAAACTTAGAAAAGGAGTTGAAATTAAAAGGTACGATTCTATGGGGCTTCCCTGGTGGTGCAGTGGTTGAGAGTCCGCCTGCCGATGCAGGGGACACGGGTTCGTGCCCCGGTCTGGGAGGATCCCACATGCCGTGGAGCGGCTGGGCCCGTGAGCCATGACCACCGAGCCTGCGTGTCTGGAGCCTGTGTTCCGCAATGGGAGAGGCCACAACAGTGAGAGGCCTGCGTACTGCAAAAAGAAAAAAAAAGGTACGATTCTATTTGCAATAGCAATTTTACGCACAAACATATCCCTGGGAACTTTATTTTAAACAACTAAGTGCTTACAACATTTAATTCCTTTCATAATATGAAATAATTGATACAAGATTATTTGTGTCATAAAATGACCTGGGCTGCAAAAAATCACATTCACACACGGTTGTGGCAAATGTTGCGTGTTATATGTTATGTTATAGTAATGTGTAACTGCATGGTATGTATGTATATAGTTCATACACACATATATATATAGTTCATACATATATACGTTATGTTATGGTAATGTGTAACTGCACTAGATATGTATGTATATAGTTCATACACAAACATATATATAGTTCATAATATATATGTTATGGTAATGTGTAACTGTACTATATATGTATGTATAGTTCACACACACACATATAGTTCATACATATATATGTTATGTTATAGTAATGTGTAACTGCGCTATATATGTATGTATGTAGTTCATACACACACATATATATAGTTCATACATATATATCACATGTATTTGTGTGTGTGTATCAGGCAATCAATTACATAATTAGTATTCTGTATTTCTACAGATCAATGAGAGAAAGACAAAACCATGAAAATGTACTCAAACTCATTAGTAATCTTGGGAATGCAAATTAAAACCACAATAAGATATTATTTCAAGCAGAAGCCCGGTGTTAAAGATGCCAGGCAGAGAGAATGCGCTTGATGTGGAGCTGTATTCAGTAGTCAGAAACTAGTCAACTTTAAACTCCTGGTTTAAAACTTCTTGGGTTGAAATTCCAGTTCTGTCACTCCCCATCTGACTTTGAACAATTTACTGAATACCTCTAAGTCTCAATTTTCTTATCTATAAAATAGAATTAGAGCAATAAGAAAATGTAGGCAAAGCTGTCAGCTCATTGCCCTGCACATAAAAAGAACACTCACTGCATGTTTACTATTATGTAAATTTTGTAACTAGAGTAGGTTGAGTGCTTGCCATGGACCAGGCACTGCACTGGGCTAAGTGCCATAAATGTATTATTCTCTTTTAGTCATGTGTTGTAATTATATCCATTCTACAGATGAGGAAACAGGCATAGAGTAGAGAAGAGGGAGCCAGGACTCAAACCCACATCTGGTGGCTCCGAAATCTGCGTGTAAAAATCTTGGCTTTTTGTGCCTTCCACTGTTGCCATAGAGAGCATTGCATCTTAGGGGTTACAGATGATCTCCAAGGTTGCTTACGTAAATCCTTTATTACCATCACATGCATGCCCGTGCACACACACACAGCCTATTTCCCTTTCTGGTTAGAAGTTGTGTCATTTTTCAGTATTGTTCTAAAAACAGATTACTGACAATAGATCCTATAGTGCTTCTATTACCAATTTGTACAGTCAGCCTACAATATTACTCATAAAAATGTTGTTTTGGAGCCACTGTGGGTCTCTTTGAGCATATCTGCAATGCCGTCTGTACAGAGAGTACATCTGAGAAGAATGAGGATGGGGAATAACATAATTAAGCCTGTTGGGAAGCCCTCTCTCTGAGGTAAACTGGAGGTTCAGATGTGGGTATTATGATTGTGAACTCCGTTCCCTGATGCTCCATTTTGGAATTTTAGAGTTATAAGGGACTTTAGCAAGTATCTTAGTTCAACTTTTCTCCTCTGCCAGATCGCTTTGACAGTATTCCTGATAGTTATGTCACCACTTGTGATAGCTGGGGAGGGAGGTGCAATCTCATGGGATTTTTCATTTCATTTCTGGACTCCTCTGATGGTTAGATAGTTCATTCTTCTATCTTTATTTCTATAACTCTCACTCTCTGATGAGTTTTGCCTTCTAAAGCAGCATAGAATAACTATGTATTTTATACATGACAAACCTTTAAAATTTGAAGACAGCAATCAGGTTTTGATCGTGAGGCAGGTTTCCTATGTGAGAAAGTTGGGTCTCATTTTGTGCTCCATTATAACCACAGCAACTAGAACAGTGTGGGAAATAAAGTAGGTAGGTACTCATGAAATTTCTTGATGAATGACTGAATGAGTTTTCTCTTTTCTACACTAACAGCCTCAGAGTCTTGAACAATTCTTCATGAGATATGGCTTCTAAATTTCTCATGGACTTAGTGATTCATTTATGAACATGGTCTACTTTCTTGACATCTATTTCTTTGAATGTGAAACATGAAATATGACCATTAACTCTTCTTAAATGTGAGCTCTATGTGGTGAGGGAACAGGTGAATGACTGGTTGAATGAATAAATGCTTAAGGGCTCTAGGCAGTTATTGGGTAACTTTTAACCCTGCCATGTTTGGCCACAACTGGTTGAGATAATGGTAAATATCTAATTTTGTTTGGGCCAATTAGATTCCTTTCCTGGGAATTTGGAATAAAGACCTATCTCTAAGGAGAGGACCTGAAAGGTCTAGCATTGAGACTGAAGTAGAGACATGACTAGTTACAGCCTCATGGAGCAGAACCAAGAGCAACAGTGCGGTTCGACAGGGAGAAACACAGGAGAGACACAGCCCTATTGAGAAAAGACCACATAGCTGCCTACAGACCACGTGGCTCCCCAGTGCCTGGCTCCAGTTTCCATGAGGGTCAGCTCTCTCCACTTTGTGAGATCTCTGAATTCTTGCAGTAATCACTGTCCCACTCTGACAGAGGGATACACACACACACACACACACACACACACACATGCATTTATTAAAGGTTGCTTAGGTTAATTCTATTCCTTCCAAACTAGCATGGAACAGTTTATTCAACCTAATATAGCATGAATTCTTTTTTAAAAAATTTTTACTGGAGTATAGTTGATTTACAATGTTGTGTTAGTTTCAGGTGTACAGCAAAGAGAATCAGTTATACATATACATATGTCCACTCTTTTTTAGATTCTTTTCCCATATAGGCCACTGCAGAGTATTGAGTAGAGTTCCCTGTGCTATACAGTAGGTCCTTATTAGTTATCTGTTTTACATATAGTTGTGCGTACATGTCAATCCCAATCTCCCAATTTATCTCTCCCCTTCCTTTCCCCCTGGTAAACATAAGTTTGTATAACACTAATTCTTGATTCATATTCTGAACACAGATAACTAAAAGGCCCAGGTTTTTTCACATGAATTGCTGCTAAAATAATTGTGTATTTGATTTTTTGGGAAAGTTTGCTCATTCATCCATTCTTTCAGCAGCAGTATATTAAGCTATTTACTATATGCGAATGTACTCTTTATAGTTTAGCTATTTGCCTGTCAATTGTCACTTTTTGTCGCTGACAGGGACTGTTGCCTCTAATAATATTCCCTTTCTATTAACTTCTTATCGGCAGTGGAAAAACAAACAAACAGGTTACCAAATACCGAGGTCGTGAGCAGTAACGAGTAGGATAAGAACTCTTAGTGTGGGCACATGCAGGGATGACACAGTGCTCAAAGCACCTGATGTTTACTCTATTTATTTTGGGTGCAAAGAGAACATTTTGCCTACTTCCTGTTTTCCTTTTAGATTTTGGATTGTTGAAAGTGTAGTAAATGAATAGTGGATAACTGGAGTGTTATGTGAGATTTTATACATGCATATACATACACACATATTTCATATAAATGTCTACCTAAATGCATACACATAGTTAGGGAAAAACTGAGTAAGGTTTCTACCAGAATCCAACAGTGAGGAAGTTTCAATCACATTTAAATAAATTAAATTGGTTACATTTATGGACCAGCAGATGTACTTGGGACTTTTCCTCTTTTTTTTTTTTTTTTTTTTTTGCGGTACGCGGGCCTCTCACTGTTGTGGCCTCTCCCGTTGCAGAGCACAGGCTCCGGACGCGCAGGCCCAATGGCCACGGCTCACGGGCCCAGCCGCTCCGCGGCATGTGGGATCTTCCCGGACCGGGGCACGAACACGCGTCCCCTGCATCGGCAGGCGGACCCTCAACCACTGCGCCACCAGGGAAGCCCACTTTTCCTCTTTGATTATGCATCTTGAATTAAACTGAAAATTAAACTTGGCCCTTCATACCATTCTTTACTTCAGTCGAATTAACCAACATTGAAACACCCATTTCCAAGCTGCTTTTCAGCAATTCCAATTTGTATGGGACCCTCCTGGCCCCCATCACTTGTAGGTTCAGTTTTAGGGGTGAGAGGGACATGAGGAAGAAGGCTTTTTTTTTTGTAGCCCAAATGGCAGTGCAGTAGTCAAGCTTGTACTTGGTCCATCCTTCATTTTCATAGCAATGAAAACAGTACCGTGCTGGGATAAGAGATGAATCCTAGCTCTGTTATCTCTTAGCCATACAGCATTTCTGCAGTTCTCTTAATTTCTTCGCACTTCAGTTTCTTTATATCTAAAATGGAGTTAACACTACCAACTTATAGGAATTGCTATGAGGGTTAAAAGACTTCATGTTTATAAAACACTTAACATACTACCTGGCACCAGCAAGTGTTCAATAGATGGTGAGAGTCTGCTGTCAGTGCCCCCAAAGATAAATATAGAAAACACCATGTGAGGTAGAGGACTAAGAGACACATTTTATAAGAGGATAGTACATTTTCTGATAGTCCTGATGTTAGTTTAGAAAATCTTAAAAATTTGTCAGTGGTAATACAATGTATTTAGAGGCCCGTCCTAGGGTTAATGTGAATTCTCTTACGAGGACTGTCCCAGGTTTCTTCTTCTGTGAGAACAAATTCCCTTGTGCTTCTTAAATTTCTGTTTTTTGGTAGAGACTCTGTTTTCCCTAATGCACCATGGGCTTTCTCAGTGTTTCTCTTTTCAATCTTAGTAGTTTCAGTCTGTGCTGTGGCAAGAATGATATTTAGAGGAAAGAGGAGAAATAGCAGCTCTTTACCATGAACACTGTCTTAAGACCCCACATCATTTTCTACTAATCTTTTATCCCTTCTTAGACATTTTGCAGGAAATGGCCTATCCTGTGTATTTTTAATCCTTGGATCTAAGAAAAAGTTCTTACCAGCTAATTGCTGTGCATTTCAAGGCTGAAGTGCTTGTATTTACGTTTGCACCCTCTTGGATGACTTGTGGAAGTATTTTCCAACCTCCTGACGGAGTGAGTTTCCTCAGACTTAAACTAAGAATCAGAAAGGACTGTGATGATGTAGTTGATTTCAGAAGTGTAAATAATTGATCAAGTTCTTGGAATATTGGACCAAACTTGTAGGGGAGGCTGAGGAATCTGGATGTCCCTCGACTTTTAATAATAGGATGGAACACTATTTGGAACGCAGGGGATTGGATAAACCAGATGACTACAAAGTTACCACTCCAAGATACAAACTGTTGGTTGAGCAATATACAATCATATATATGGGTGTATCATGTGCTTCTGTTCCCTTACTCCAAACAAGTCCTTGCTGCTGGCAGGGAGATCAGCCCGGTCATCAACATTTGCTGCTGCTAATTCAGATGTGAAGTGGTTAATATTTGTTATGCACTTAAAATCGCTTTATGGTAAATGGTACAGGGAATTAATTTCCTATATACACAGAATGTATCAAGGAGGTCAAAGAACTTCAGAAGAGGTCCCATTTCCAGCTAACAGGTCTGTATCTGTTTGTGCTTAGATTGTAAAACTTCAGAGAAACCTCAAATTTCTCATGTTACTCTGAAGCAAGAAATGTGCTTTCTTCGTGAATATCTCACTAAGTAACTCACTTTTGCTAAATAACAGACTCTTAAGATAACCTTCATCTGCCCTTTAGTTTAAGACTTCAAAGAGAAGTGTCGTCAGATTTATCAATGTGATTCATTCTCTAACATTTTCTCTGCTAGGAGAGAGCCCCATTTTCCTCTGACTGACTGCCTAGGGGAATCTCTGGTATAAAGAGCAAACATCCTTTTTAGCAAATAGCCAGATATGACGGTAATGAGTATGTAGATCATCTTGCTTATTTTGTCATCCATCAGGGCAGAGATGGAAACATTGTGAGCTGGGAACGTTGAGTTTCGTTTTTACCGGTATTCTTGCCTTTTAGAAGGTATCTGTTAGGAGTAGTTAAAGTAAAATGGATTGCTTCTAAAATTGTGAGATGAGCTATAGGGCAGCATTTCTATTTAATTAGCTTTTTTTCTTTTTGTATTTTCTGCTGAGAAAAATGGGGTGGGACCTAAGCTATCTATTCATTGAAGCATCCAGGTTGCTTAGAATCCTTTTAGGTTAAAAGGTTAGGTTCTTAAGTCAGCTAGGAACACTGCTTATGGGCACTCTAAAAAGTGTAGCTAGACAATTTGTAAATTCAATTTCATGTCAATTATAATCTACTTTTATGCTTCTTTCTGTGCTGTAGGTATTTACCAAGCTCAACGAGAGTTTCTACCTCTAATGAGAAAGATTAGAGGTAAAAAATCTTTTCTACCCACAGGTGGAGATGGAAGACAGCATCTCCCTTCCTTCTCAAAGCATCCAAGCTCCTAATTTATTTATTTATTTATTTATTTATTTATTTATTTATGGCTGCCTTGGGTCTTCATTGCTGCGTGTGAGCTTTCTTTAGTTGTGGCGAGCAGGGGCTACTCTTTGTTGTAGTGCTCTGTCTTCTCATTGCGGTGCCTTCTCTTGTTGCGCAGCACGGACCCTAGATGCATGGGCTTCAGTAGCTGTGGCACGTGGACTCAGTAGTTGTGGCTCGCGGGCTCTAGAGCACAGGCTCAGTAGTTGTGGCACATGGGCTTAGTTGCTCTGCGGCATGTGGGATCTTCCTGGACCAGGGCTTGAACCCATGTCCCCTGCATTGGCAGGCAGATTCTTAACCACTGCACCACCCGGGAAGTCCCCAGGCTCCTAATTTCAAAATCATATATTCTTTCTCCACTTCTAATCTAATATTAAATTACATTGATTTTGTCAATATTTCTTCTATTTGTTCCCCCACTTTCCATTACTATTGTCATTATCTTAGCCCAAGCCCTCTTACTTCATTCATTAAATGTGTACTCTGCATTAATTTATTCATTCAACAAGTATTTATTATTTACATACTATGTACTAGGGATTAGCAGCTGGAAATACCAGCAATAATCAAGATGAAACCTCATATCAGGTACAATCTTCTTAACTGAGTCACTGCAAAATCCTTCAGATAGGTCTTTTATGTAGTCTCTCTCCCTGCATTACATTAAAAATACTACTGCCAGTTTAATTTTGTGTAATGCTTCATTCTGGCTTGCAGGACCAAGAGTGTGTGGCCCTAGTGTTCTTTCCAGGGTAATCTGACATTATCCTCTTAATTTTCCTACATTTTGGGTAAATTCATCTGCTAGGTATGCCACCATGATCCGTGGCCTTTCCTGGTTTCAGCGGTTATGTTGTTCTTTTCATATGGATTTCCCCTCTCGCATCCCATACGACAAAATCCATCCACTTTTAAAGTTCACTTTAATGATCACTTTCTTCAGAAAGATTTTCCTGATCTCCTTCCTCCTTCCTCTTTGGCAGATCCTTGGGAGTTGTTTTCCAGCATTGGTTTTTATTATCTAGCTACCTAAACTCTGTCCCGACACATTCTGAATTGCTTACGTAACAACCTAGAAAGGAAGCTAAACTTGCCCTAAGCAGTTGTCAGCGACTGCCCCAGCAGTTTTTCTCTTATTTCTGGAACACTCTTGTTCTCTGCCAGTTCTCCTCAGACTCTGCCAGTTCTTTGCCCATCTCTGTCCTCTTTTCTCTGCACCTCTGGTTTATTTTCTCTGGTTTTTAGGTATTTCTACTTGTTCTCTTGGCATTTGATAGTTGGTTCCCCATACTGGATTTTGAACTAGTTTGTGTGTCATTTTTTTCTTAAAGTGGATACTCTTGGGTAAGATCCTTGTTGTCTTCCAATGTCTTCAAATTCCAATCTTCCTTGGAGCCAAACCAATGCTAACCTTGCCCTCTGTATTCCCCCAAGGTGGGGAGGTGGTCAATCAATTATCTTTTTCTCACACTCTTTTCCCTCTTTTAAAATCAAAAAAATTAATTGTAGGAAAATGCATGTAACATAAAATTTACCATCTTTATCATTTTTAAGTGTACAGTTCAGCAGTGTTAAGTACACTAATATTGTTGTGCAACCAATGTTCAGAACTCTTTTCATCTTGCAAACTTACTTTGTATTTTTAAACAGCTATTTATTTGCTTGCTTTACCTCGCTTATTAGACTGGACATTTCTTGAGGACAAGGCTGTGTTACTGACTTTTGTATGCCTTATCAAACTGCCTGTTATAATCAATGAATAACTGCTTCATAAAGTTGAATTGACCCAAGCTTCCCCTGTGTTCTCATCTAATGTGCTCTCCACAGGAACGTTGCTTTGCTAACAGACCTAGATTCTGCCATCAGTGAAATAGAGTGCATCTTGAAAACATTTCCACTTATGTAAGAAAGGGAGATGAACGTCAACAGAGTTAGAAGTTGGCCTAAGCGGTATTGCCTCTGCTTAGGAGGTTTTGCTTTTTGGCTTAACTGTTACATGGCGCTGTTGTGTTTGTTCTGGAAGATGGGAAGGCTGTTTTATTTATTTTAAGAAGGCAGAAAGCCAGGAACACATAATTGAAAGGAAGTTTCTGTGCTGACATCTTATTATTGTAACTAAGATGGTTACAAATAAATTGAAACTTCCTTTTGTTTGAAGTGGTTGATGTGAACTGGAGTTTAATATTTTACACTCGTGAAGTTGCCAAGTGACAAATACTTTCATGATTCCTGTTTTTTAAAAAAGCCTCTAAATTTACACTCTACTAGTAATGTGTTTCTTTACATAACAGCCTCACAGAATTATACTGTACACGTCACCCCTGTTCTCCAGACTTAGGGGAAACCCGTTATCTCCCTGCTTCCTGTCCATATCTTTGAAGGTACTCAGAGGGCTTATGTCTCACATAGTCACCTCTAGTTCCGTATTACTGCTTCTGGAATTCTTTTTTTAAAAAAATAAATTTATTTATTTATTTTTGCTTGCATTTGGTCTTTGTTGTTGGGTCTTCATTGCTGCGTGAGGGCTTTCTCTAGTTGCGGTGAGTGGGGGCTACTCTTTGTTGCGGTGTGCGGGCTTCTCATTGCTTTGCCTTCTCTTGTTGCAGAGCCTGGGCTCTAGGCACACAGGTTTCAGTAGCTGTGGCACACAAGCTCAGTAGTTGTGGCTCGTGGGCTCTAGAGCGTAGGCTCAGTAGTTGTGGCACCCGGTCTTAGTTTCTCCACGGCATGTGGGATCTTCCCAGACCAGGGCTCGAACCCGTGTCCCCTGCATTGTCAGGTGGATTCTAAACCACTGTGCCACCAGGGAAGTCCCTGGAATTCTTTTTCTTGTCTGCATTTTGTCTCTTGTGGCTTTGTTCTCTTTCCTCTACCCAAAATGTGCCCCAAAGCATCCCATTTTCCTTGATTTCTCAAAAATACCAGGCAGCTGTCTAGAAGAGGTATTTAAATGGAGAAAGAGGTAGCACAGAGGTGGAGGTTACCTTACATAATGATGGTGCAAAACATTTTAAAATCAGATTTTAGGCACGATGTTCTTAAAATTCCTTAACCATTTTTACCACTGGAAATATTTTGGGGACTGACTTCACCCTTCAATTTCCAGGGTCTCTTGAAATATCACTGATTTCTGTCCACTTCCTTTTTTGCTCACCTCTGGGCCCCTAATGTCCTTCTGCAAGTTGGTTCTTGGAATATCATTCCCTCCAAATTTTGTCCTCTGTTTATCTTGCCCAAATTTCTATCTATCATGCCCTGGGACTATCATTCCATAATTATAGTGGCAAATATTTTTTGTTTGTTTCTACTAAAAAGATAATTATCTTCCTGAAAGGAATTTAGTTTTAAAAAACTTTTGTTTTAGAACAATTTTAGATCTAAAGAAAAATTGCAAAGATAGTACAGAGAGTTTCCGTGTACCTTGCACCCAGTTTCCCTTATTATTAAGATCTTACATTAATATGGTTCCTTTGTCACAATTGATGTGCTGCTATTGATACATGATCATAACTTAAGTCCATACTTTATTCAGATTTCCTTAATATTTTCCTAATGTCCCTTTCTGTTCCAGTATGCCATCCAGGATACCACATTACATTTAATTGTCACGTGTACTTAGACTCTTCATAGCTATGACAGTTTCTAAAACTTTATTTTTGATGACCTTGCCAGTTTTAAGAAGTACTGGTCAAGTATTTTGTAGAATGTCCCTCAGCTGAGATTGTGTGATGTTTTTCCTCATGATTACACTGGAGTTATGTGTTTTTTGGGGGAAGACCACAAAGGTAAAGCGTGATTTTCATCAACGTGACTTATCAGTGTGGATGGTGACCTTGATTACTTGGCTGAGGTAGTGTTTATTGGGTTTCTCCACAGTAAATGTACTCTTTTTTCCCCCTTTTCATATTGTACTCTTTGGAAGGAAGTCATTATGTGTAGCCTACACTTAAGAAGTGGGGAATTGTGCCCCACCTCTACAGAAATTATTTAGAGTCCTTCTGCATGGTAGATTTGTCTCTTCTCCCTCATTAATTTATTTATTCAATCATTTATTTATATCATTTGGACTCATGGATATTTATTTTATGCTCTGGGTTATAATCCAATGCTATTTTACTTATTTTATTTACAAAATTTTACTTATTTTGTTGCTTAAATTATTCCATTTTTAGCCATTGGGAGATTTTTCCATTGACTCCTGGGCTCCTGGTTCTCTTTGACATGCTCCTATCATTGTGGGGTTTTTGGTTTTTTATTTGTTTTAGGACTTCCTTACTTTCTGGTATTATAAGATGTTCTGCTACATCTTGTACATTTCCTGCTCCAGCTACAGAATCATTCATTTCTCCAAGGATTCTTGGTTCCTTTTATTGGATAATGGTATTAGAAACCTAGATCTAGGTGCTAGGTGAGTTCATTGCTACTGGGTTGTCATGGCTTCTAGGCCCTTTCAGCTGACAGAGCAAGGAAAAATATGTGTATACTAATAGTATACTAATACTTGTGTATACTTATATCTATAAATATTTATGTTTGTATCAACCTATATCTGTATTAAGCTAAACATGAGTTCATACTGATGTCTCCAGCTCTAATCCATTACCACATGGATCATTCTTCTCCTCCCACTCTGATGGTGAGAAACCTGGCTCTTGCCATCTGCTGTACATTTACTTAATTGTTCATGTATAGTAGTTTCAGAATTGTTAATCTGTTCCCCCATGGAATGCAACTTTATTAGCTAGAGTGCAATGTTTATGTTCAATTTCTTTTGCCTTTAGAGGCAAAAGTATCTCTTCCTCTCACTTCCAAAGATACTTAAGGCTGCACCTTTCTCCCTAACTCCCTTCAGTGAGGTAGTTTCACATATTTGTAATATAGTTAGATTGTTTTTTCACATGCTGAATTCCTTTCTGAGGTCACCTAAATAATTTTCTAAAATTTGCACACATAAAAGTTCACTCATCATGCTTAAAGTTCCATGGATTTTGACAAATGCATAATCCAAATGATATCCATGAGTACTATCATAAAGGATAATTTTAATGTCCTAAAAAGGTCCTTGTGTTTCACCTATCCATTTCTTGTCGCCTGCCTCTGAACCCTAGGAACCACTGATTTTTTACCATTTTATACTTTTGCCTTTTCCAGATGTCATATAATTGGTATATAGTATATAAAATTTTCAGACTGACTTTTTTTACTGAGAAATATACATTTGACATTAGTCTATGTTTTTTTCATGACTTGATAGCTCATTTCTTTTTACTGTTGAGTAGTATTCCATTGAATGGGTGTATGTGTATCATTTCCCTTTCCCCCTGAGGAACTTGTTATAATATTTCTTGCATCTCTAGTTCTGCTGGAGATGAATTCATTCAGTTTTGTCCATTTGAAGTCTTTATTTCTCCTTCACTTTTGAAGTATAATTCCACTGGATATAGAATTCTAGGTTTTTGGTTTTTTTCTTTCAACACTGAAATATTTCATTCCACTTTTTTCTTGGTTGCATGATTTCTGATGAGAAGTTCTTTGTAATTCTTAACCTTGTTTCTCTATACAGGTACATTGTTTTTTCTCTTTTGGCTTTTTAAAGATTTTGTCTTTGTCTTTGCTTGTCTGTAGTTTGAATATGATATGCTTATTTTTTAAAAAAATGTTTTCTGCTTGATACACTCTGAGCTTCCTATGTTTTGGTCTGGTGACCTTCATTAATTTTGGAAAATTTTTATCCTTTAGCAATTTCTTCTGTTCCATTATCTCTTTCTTCTCTCTCTGCCATTACAATTTCACAAATATTACCCTTTTGAAATTGTCTCACACGTCTCAAATGTTCTGCTCTGGTTTTTTATTCTTTTACCTCTTTGAATTTCAGTTTAGGGAGTTTCTATTGACCTGTATTCAAGCTCATTCTTTTCCTGGCTGTGTTAAGTCTGTTGATATGCCCTTGGAAGGCCTTCTTCATTTCTATTACAGTGTTTTTGATTTCTAGCCTTTAAAAAATTCTTTCTTAGATTTTCCATCTCCCTACTTATATTACCGACCTTTGCATGTTGTCTGCTTCTCTTTTTCCCATTATACCTCTTAATATATTGTTCATAGTTGTTTTAAATTTCTGGTCTGATAATTTTAACATTTGTGTCATATTTGAGTCTGTTCCTGATAATTGTTTTCTCTCTTTAGACTGTGTTTTTCTTGCTATTTGTCATGTCTTGTAATTTTTTGTTGAAAGCTGGACATGTTATATTGGGCAATAAGAACTGAAATAAATAGGCCTTCAGTGTGAGGATTTATATTAACCTGGCTAAGATTAGGACTGTTTTCAATATTTGCCATAGCAACATGTACCAGAAACTTCAAATTCCTCTAGTATTCTTGTTTTTGTCTCCACACTTGACTTAGGGCTTCCCTAACTGCTGCTTCTCATAAAGAGTGTGTTGTGCAGCCATGACTCTGGAAGACCAATCAGAGACTTGAAGCAAGTTGATTATATTGTACTTCATTCATACTGGAAGGAGAGCAATTACATATTTATTGTAATTGACACATAGTCCAGGTATTGTTCTGTCTTTCCTACCTATAGTGTGTCAGTCAGCACCACTCCATGAGGGCTTAGAGAATGTTTAATACACTGACATAACAGCTAATAAAATACTGCATTGGATTAATGGACGCACTTTACAGCAAAGAAGAGGTGGCAGTGGGCACATGACCATGGGACCATTGGCTCTTTCATATTCTGTACCATTCAGAAACTGCTGGCCTGATGGAGTGTTGCAATGACCTTTGAAGGGGCAGCTGTGGTGACAGCTTAGAGATGATATCTTGCAACGATGGAGTGTTATCCTCCAGGATATCCTGGATATCCTCCAAAGTTCACTGATACACACCCTGCAGTAATTATTATTATATAGTGCTGTACTCTCAGTCAGTAGAATACGTGAGAAGCAAGGGGTAGAAGTAGGAATTTCCCTGTTTACCATCACTCCCAGTAATCCATTTGGTAAATTTATGCTTTTACAAGGGCTAGAGTTCCTGGAGGTCACACAGGGAACAATTTCTCAGCAAGTCCCTTTAAATGTTATGCTTCAGTTTACTCTGGCCGCTTTAGGCTTCTCATACCAGGAGACAAGCAGCAAAAAAGAGACACCATCCTGGTAGGGATGATTAACTCCTGGAAGTGGTAGGACTGTTAATGGTGACGTCAGGGAAAAGTAAATTTAGCATCCAGATAAACCACTAGGTTTCCTCTTGATACTCTCCTGCCTAAGTTGATAGTAAATGTACAAGTGAAACAGCCATGGCCTGAGAAGGAGGTCATGGTAATCAGCGGCTCAGACATGTTAAGAATGCAAGTCTGGGTCACCCACGAGTTAAGCTACCTAGACTAACAGAGAGGCTAGCTGAGGAGAGGGAATTGAGAATGAGAAGTAGAGGAGGGTAATGATAAGAATCAACTGTGGTCCAGAGACCACCTGCAGTAGTGGAAGCTAGAGTCTGTCTCACAACCCTTCATCTTGAAAGTTTTTCCAAGAGAAAAGACTAACCAGAATTCTGGAAGAGCTCTTCCCAGGTGACGTAAATTTATTACATGAAGCAAATGGATTCAAGCAGCACAAGATGTGGATTGTAGCAGATGCTGTGTTATGTTGTGCAGATTATACCCTGAGAAACGAGACTCTCATCTCTCTAGCTGCCAGGGGTGCTGACATCACACAGCTGAGTCCAACTCTAAGACTAGCCATTGGAGAGAGGAACCCAACACATCCAAGATTACACCTCAGGAGCAACCGCATCCCATGGCTGATCAATGTGGACAGCATAAAGCCCTTTCCCCTCTCTTCTGTGAGGGACATCTCATATGGGTCACCCCAGCTTCAGAGTTCCTTTTTTTTTTTTTTTTTTGCGGTACGCGGGCCTCTCACTGTTGTGGCCTCTCCCGTTGCGGAGCACAGGCTCCGGACGTGCAGGCTCAGCGGCCATGGCTCACGGGCCCAGCCACTCTGCGGCATGTGGGATCCTCCTGGACCGGGGCACGAACCCGTGTCCCCTGCATCGGCAGGCACTCTCAACCACTGCGCCACCAGGGAAGCCCCAGAGTTCCTTGTGAAGTTGTCTCAGGCATCTGTGGCAGCTGAGTTGCGCTTCTTTCCCAGCTGTCCAATCCTGTTTCCCTCATTCCTTTGCAGGCAGTGTTCTGTGGATCACTCCCCCGTAAATCACCTGCATATCAACCTCCATCTCTGGGTCTGTTTCCCAGGAAACCCAATCTTTGATACACAACGAGGGGACCTGAGAATATATAAAGATATTTCAGCTTATCTTAATCTTTTCTTTAATGAATGAGCTTAAATCTTATATGGTAGGAATGGTGGGTTGAAGGATAGAAAATAAAGATGATATAGGGAAATGACCAAAGTATTGGACCCTGTGGTAAGAATGAGACAAAATAAGAGGATATTAATCAAAAATGGGCCTAGTGGTACTGAGTCTAGAAACACAGATAAAATATGATGGAGATCATCCAGGGAATTATTGAAGGGATTGAAAAAGAGTAATAGTGAGGTGCTGTACAGACCAGATTGTTGAAGAAAGAAATTTCTGGGTTAACTTTACACCAAAACTGAACACACAAGTGATATCAGCCTGCAGTGTCTTCCCCTGAGGTCTGTCTGCCTATTTTTGCTGTACGAAGGATTCTAAAGGGTCTAATGGGAAGTCTCTGTCCCATCTTACCAAGTGGGGGTGTGTGTGGAAAGGGTAGGTCAGCTGGTCAGGTAGTGAGTAGGTGGTGTTTTGAGAGTTTCTGTTTTGTTTGTAGACATTGGGGTGATTTAATCCTTGCTAATATCATACTTTCTTGGAGTGGGGTGAAAAGATAGCCTGTCAAAGTGTCAGGGTCATGCTGTCCATCCTAATAGAGCCAAAACTCCTTGGGAAATTCAGCAGTGCTCTTCTCTGCACTTGACACTTCAAATGATGGATAGTTTTCCCCACCTTTTCAATTTCACTGTCATTGTCATCAGTTTCTCCTGATCATAGAGTCTTTGTCTGATAACTCAATGGGCTAATAGAAAATGAGATTTATCACATGGGTGTGCTGTGTACTATTCAGCTCGACTGTAACCTTTGGAAAGCAGGAATCATGTCTGTTTTGTTCATTGCTGGTTGTCCAACCCTAGACCAGACCTTGGTTATGAGTAAGTGCTCAATAAATTCATTGTAGGACAGTGAATTTTGGGCAAGTCATTTAATGTCTAAGATCTTCTGTTTCCACATCTATTGAAGTGGGAAGAAAAGACTCATTTTACTTTCTTCATTATCTATGTGCAGCATTTTAATATTTAAAAGAGACAACCACATGTAAATCAATTCTTTTATAAAAAGCCCTGAATCAAACCATTTAGATTTGAAAGGGAACATGTAGCCCACTCTCACATGTGGTGCAGAAATACTTTCTATTGTATTCCTGACAAATTGTTATTCAGCTTCTACTTAATAAATTGTTCCAGTAACTGGCAACCCAGTCTGTCCTAATGAGCTCCACTGTCAGAGAATTCTAGAGCAGTGATACATGAGATGTGGTCCTAGGACCAGCAACACCAGCACAACCTGGGATCTCATTAGAAATCAAGAATCTTGGGCCCTACACCAGGCCTGAGTCAGAATCTGCATTTAACAGGATCACCTGGTGATTCATCTGCACATTAAAATTCGAAAAGTATTGCCCCAGAGTTTTTGTTTATAATATCGATCTGCAAGTTTATTCTTTATAGTCTCTCCTCATTATCAGTCTCAATTTAGTTTCTCTTAACTTTATACAAATTGTCTATTCCTTATTCCACATGACAGCTGTTCAAATATTTGAAGGCAGAATTCAAATTGTTCTTGGGCTGGACTCTTCTCAGATTGTAAAGGCTGGAACCCTTCCTGTCCTGAGCTTTCCCATAGTACCTTTGTCCTGCAGGATTGTTTTAACAAGACTGTCAGTCTGTAACTGAAGCATTTATGAAAGGAAAGGCAGGCTACCTCATCCCTTTGCCTTCAAGATTGGTGGAATGCAATGAACAAGAAAGAACATTTGAGCTGATTGTTTATACACTCAAGCTTCGGGGCATATAAACAGGATGAAACCACTTATCTCACCCTATCTCACCCGTACTGATTGTTTCCTACAGATTGTGGCATTTTCCTAAATTTACTATCTTTTCAGGGACAGTTGTTCGAGTTCAGTCTTCTCTTTTCTAAACTAAAAACACCCTGTTTATTTAAGTACCTCTTGTATAGCAGGATTGGAATGGAAACTTTTTGAGAGAAGGGATAAAGTCTTACTCATATTTATATTTTAAATTTCAAGTTAGATCAGTGCACTTAGCACATAATATGCTATTAATAAATATTTTTTTAATACACAAAATGAATTAATGAATAGGGGAATAAATGTAGTTGTAGGCCTTTGTTACCATCTTTCAAAAACATGTTAGTGTGTCATGGCCGTGAAAAAATGTGGCATCATGAATTGGGCAGAATACTCCAATGTGTTGCATGATTATTTTAAAGTAGTGGTATTATTAATTCCCCTAATTTAGACTTTATGCTTTGATGAGCTCAGCCTAATAATGACGAAAGAGAATAGCTGTGTTTAGAAAGCCCTAATAGACCGCTACAAAGTTGATTTAGCTTATCAACAAGGTGAAGTTTGCTTTAAAGGGTATTTTTAGAGTTTTTTCCTTTTGGATCTGAGGGGGCTTTCCAAGATTAGGAATGCTTTTCTGGCTAAACAAACTGCTGAGATATTTCCCCTTACCTCCTTCTTTGCTTCCTGATTCCTCTGTCTGAAACCACTTCCTTCACCTGAGATCACTTCTTCACTAAGTATTAACTATGAAAAGAAACTGTGGGGAGAGTAGTAAGTGCAGAGCAGATGGGTAAACATAATGGTTCAAGAAAGGTGATGATGAAATATGACATTTTCTGGTGTTGGATATAATAAAGAGTAGAGACAGAGGAACGGGAAACAGACTGGCTCCTTTGCCATGGCAACAATAAGTGCATTTATTATATAAACAGAAGGAGGAAAGGCAATTATTTGGTCCCTATGTTTTTCTTTCCTAATCCTGTGTTTCTCTGGTTTTTGGTTTAGTTTAGATTCTCGAAAGATGGCAGCCAGTTACCTTGCAATGACATTGATCATTTCCTTAAATGCCCAAGATGTGCAGGTATACACTTGACTTTAATATTTTACTATTAAAAATAAATAAGGATTTCTTTAAAAGCTCATCAAAGAATAGCTTGTGTCCTATGTTGTCAAGCACAGAAGAGTACCCTCTTTAAAAGTTTGTATCTTTATTTTGATACAATAAACTTACAAGCAGAAATCAAGGTACCTTTTTCTTTCCAATTCAACATCATTAGAAAATTGTCTGATTCATTCAAGTATGTCTCAAGGTTAAATGGTCATCAGTGAGTGTGCAACAGAGAAACACTAAGTGATTCTAGTTTAAAAGGAAAACCAATGTGCATTGAATAGCTGCACTTGATAGATAGTTCAAAAATGTACTTTCCTTTGCTATGTCAATATGCACCTGATGCTCTGTGGTACCAGTGGGAAAAGGAAAGCTATTAAATGTTTATGATAGTGAAACACTGTATTTTAGGAAATCGGATAAATGATGGGGACTGGGGGGTATACAGCAAACCAACTGCAATCCAAGAATACAGTACGTTTCCCAAAGAGAACTGGCATGTTTTCACAATATTCTTCCCTTCCTAGAAGGGGCTGTGCAAAATTGAAAAATGAAATAAGTTTTCTGAATAATTCAAAATTTGCAACATGAGCTGTAAGATAGATTGGGGTAAGTTTCTTACACAGCTAAATATAGTATTACCATATGATCCAGAAATTGATTCCTAGGGATTTACCCAGCTAATTTGAAAATTTATGTCCACACAGAAACCTGCCTGTGAAAGTTTATAGCAGTTCTACTCATAATCATCAAAACTTGGAAATAACCAAGATGTCCTCCAATAGGTAAATGGATAAACAAACTGGTATGTACATACAATGAGGTACTATTTGGCAATAAAAAGAATGAGCTATCAAGTCACACAAGATATGGATGAATGGTAACTGTATATTTCTAGGTGAAAGAAGCCAGTCTGAAAGGGCTACATACTCCATGACTTTATATTCTGGAAAGGCAAAACTATATAGACAATAAATAGATCAGTTATTACTGGAGTTTTGGGACAAGGGAAGGTTAAATAGGTGAAGTACAGAGAATAATGGTGGTGAAATCATTCTGTATGATACTGTAATTGCGGTACCTGACACAATGCATTTGTCAAAACTCATAGAACTCTACAGCACAAAGAGTGAGCCTTAATGTATGCAAACTTAAAAAAATATTTAGGAGGTCAAGGGATCTCAGGATGGAATTCAGACCATGACAAAATAATCTAACTATGTTATAAAAGTATGAATAAAACCTCAGTGTAAGGGGGTTAGGGGAAATGTTGGCTGACCTAAAAAACTTTGGAAAAGAGTGGAGTAAAAAAACCAATTGTGCATAAGCACTGTACTCCAGTTGATAAAGTCTTCCATGGGGGGATGGGTTGACAATTCTGAAACTACTATGATTGTATAATGGAATTAAAAAATTAAGTAAATGGATGTCAGCTAGCAGGAGCCAGGTTTCTTACTGTTGGAGTGAGAGTTTATGGGCAAGCAAGGGGAGGAGGAAGGAATGATCCCTGTGAATATGGCTTAGATTTGGAGACATAAGTATGAATTCATGGTTACCTTACCATAGATACAGATGTTTACATATACATGTGGGGATTTTATATATGTGGATTAGCTATATACACATATATATATATTTTTTTTTGTTCTGTCAGCTGAAAGGGCCTAGAAGCAAGGTCACATGTATCACCCATATATTTGATTCTAATGCTATTCTCCAATAAAAGGAATCCTTGGAGAAATGGCTGATTATAAGGAAATATACAAGATGAGCCAGAAGCATCTTAGAGTGCCAGAATGTGTAGACATGCCAACAAAAAAAAATACCAAGAGTAATGGGGCATATCAAGGGAGACAAGAGCCAATGGAAGCAATTCCTAATGGCCAAAGATGGAACAATTTGAGTAATAAAATAAAGTAGTATTGGATTATAATCCAGATTATTAAATAAATATCCATGAGTCCATGCTAATGTAAATAAATGATTGACTAAATAATTGTTAGAGAATAGATAAATCTCCCAGGCAGAATTCCAAATAATTTATATAGATCCTTTGTCCTTAAGGAGGTGGAACAAAGCTCCCTAGTTCTTAAGTGTGGGTTATGCATATTGACTTCCTCCCTAAGAATGCAGTATGGAAAGGGGGAAAAAGAGAAATTTTATAGTGGAGAAACCTGATCAACACTATGTCAACCAGGTGCTCAGGATGGTAATGTCATGTTGATAGTATGCACTCCTGATATGATGTGATGAGAATAGCCCTTTACTTGTGATCTTCCCACATAACCTATAACCATGGTCTAAGCATGAGAAAAACATTAGACAGATCTAAGCATGAGAAAAACATTAAACAGAGGGATATTGTACAAAATAACTGACAAGTATTCCTCAGTATTGTCAAGGCCATCAAAAACAAGAAAATTTTGAGAATTTATCACAGCCAAGAGGAGCTTACAGAGATGTGGTGACTAATTGTAATGTCGTACCCTGGGTGGAATCCTGGAACAAAAGAAGAACATGAATTAAATACTAATGAAAGCTGAATGAAGTATGGACTTTAGTTAAAATTGTCTATCAATATTCATTCATTGATTGTGACAAATGCATCGTACTAATGTAAGATGTTAATAACAGGGAAGTCTGAGTATGAGGTATATGGGAACTCTACTATCTTTACAACTTTTCTTTAAAATCTAAAACAGAAATAGAACATTTATTTAAAAATTCCTATTCCAAGTTTCACCCCATAGTGTTAAATCAGAATGTCTGTGGTGTGAGCTAGGCATCAGTATTTTATTTTGTAAGATCCCAATAACAGCGTGTAGCATAGTTTTGGAACTTCTGGGGTAGAAGTCTCTGAGGCATAGAGGCTGTATTTTGGCATTCCTTAATTTGCTCAAAATGTTCCAAACTAAATAAAAGTGTTGAGTGTTGCTTCTATTTTATACCTACATGAAATTGAATTTTTAATAATGAGTGTGGTAAAAATAAAGTACTGGAACAAGTTGCCCGTTTGAGCACCACTTGATGTCACACTATTGACTATGGAGCCACTAATAGACAAATGTATCAAGCATATAATTACAAACAATATTATATCTTAAAATAAAATTTCTCTTGTAATTTTCCTGCAATTGAAGTGAAAAAAGAAATTCACATGTATACCCTTTCCTCTGTCTGGCCCCAGTCCCCCTCACCAGAGTATTATCATTATGTTCTAGTGGACCCATTTCCCACCCTTTTTTGACTTGTTCTGTGCTCCCTGAGGCTGACTCTATCGGTTGCAATAGGCAGGGCCCCTTGCCCTCTGATTTCCAGTTGGGTTCATGCAGGATGGAGGAGACGGATAGGTTATTGTGAGCCCCACTCTTTCCCTTCCTCATCATGGTTCTGGCAGTGGCTGCGTTTGTCCTAAGTCCAGTTTCTGTCATCTCCAGCTCTCACTTGGCTCTGGGGACACTGTCTTCTTTCTTCAGCCCTTCAGGCCCCAAGGAAGTAATGGCTTCCTGCTGTGGCTAGTCTCTGGGTAACTCATCATCTTTTGCTGGCTTTTTAAAAATTTTTGCCTGCACCTCGGTAAATAGTCTCTTCACTGAAATATTTTTAGTTTAACCCTTAGAAGATGCCATCTGTTCCCTGTCAGAATTATGATGGAAACAGTGCACAGTTGTCTACTCTTTGTACTTGGAAATGATGACCACTGCCCCCTTTTTTAAAAAAAGTTGGTATAATGTCCTGCATACTACTTTGGCCTTAAAATGTCCTTTATTTTGTGAAGGGATGTGCATAGGAGAGAACATTATTTTCCCTAAATCCTTACTTGGCAAAGAAAAAGTTGGCAAACCTATGCTGGTTCACCACACATTTTTGAAATTTCACTTTTGAAATCCAGAGTCTGGGAACCATTGATCTAAATGAGTATTTGACTTTGAAACATTCAGAGAATTCAGCTGTAACTCATCTTACCACAAGAATCTACAAATCTAGTGAAAGTTGCCAATGTGAAAGTTGTCATGGCAGGCACTCAAGTTACTGGGGTTCTGTTGTTTGCATATCTGATTGTCCCACTCCTGATAAAGAGGGAAACGGTATCAGGGGAAAATAGAAGGAACGATAAAAATTGAAGTGGTTATCTTCTGCATCTTTCAGTATCGCATGTCATTGGATATCTGATTGGGGAAGGGATAGAGGAAGAAGATATGGGTGCATCTGGAAATTTTTGTGAGAAGTTGAAAATACTCTTCCATCAGTTGTGGAGTTTTGGTGATAGTGACTTAGAACTTCTATCTTCACAGATCCAGAAATATTTGTATTTGTTTTATTATAAATAGTTACGGAAAAAACATGGCAGGTAATATATCAAACTATTCCTCCACAGAGGAATTTATAAACGACTCCATGCTAAGCAAAACGCATTGGACATTTGTGTTTATTGGTGTTTCAAATGGAGTATGTTTCATGATGTCAAGTACAGCCAGTATATAACTGAAACACGATCTTTGAAGTGCCCTGTGCTTGGGCTAAGTAGAGGAACATAGGGTATATATTTATCACAGTTCAGTCTCCTTGACTTTAAAATTATTCTATGTTGGGAATGTGATATCCTTCTTTGTTGTATTTTATTACATTTAATTTGGACTGCAAAGGCATTAACATGTGATTGGGGTTTTGTTTGCTTGTTTGTTTTCATCCATTTAAAAACATTCTTTTGTTATTATTCTCATTACTTTCTTTTTTCATTTAACATAAGAAAAGACACAAAGCAACTTTTAAAATTCATTCTTTGCTTTATATACTTTTTAAAAATACATCTTTATTGGAGTATAATTGCTTCACAATGCCGTGTTAGTTTCTGTTGTACAACAAAGTGAATCAGCCATATGCATACATATATCCCCAAATCCCCTCCCTCTTGAGCCTGCCTCCCACCCTCCCTATCCCACCCCTCTAGGTCGTTGCAAAGCATCGAGCTGACCTCCCTGTGCTATGAGGCTGCTTCCCACTGCTTTATATACTTTTAAAAGGGAGCTTTAGAAGGGCTTTGTCATAGAGAAGAATTTTTTCTTCCCACACAGTTAAAATCCAAACACAAGCTATTGTTCACATAACATGAAAGAAGAATTGGTAAACTCAAGGATTTTCTTTCTCTTTACATTTCTACCACTGAAACAAATGAATAGAAACTTTAAACCTTGATATATTTCCTCCTTCATCTGGTGGCAAAGACCAATAGATGCAAAGCCTGGAAATGTCAGTAACTATATTTCCTACCTTGTAGAGAGATTTAGTCAGTAAGAGGGAGTGAAGCCCACCCCTGTTGGGAAGCAGAGATAAGACATAGAGAAATTACTTGTGTTTTTAGGGTTCTTGAAGACCAGCTACGTGTCTGCTCTTTCTATTATTTGACTGTTCAATTCTACCTGATTCCATGAAATAAAAATTCCCCTTCTTGGCTAAGCTATTGTGTTGGATTAGCTAATTTAGATTGAATTCGTGTAAGTAAAAAGAGAGACTTAAGGAAAGATCCTGAGGAAGTTCACAGAATTAAAAGAAAAGTTGATCAGCGAGGCTTCAGGAAGACAGGAGCTGGCACTCATGGCGGGGACCCAGTGCCTAGGGCCAGGAGTTAGGTACCATCAAGACTCACTTTTCCCTCATGTGGCCTCTGTGGAGGAATAGTTTGATATATTACCTGCCATGTTTTTTCCCAGGTATTTACCCCTTAGCCCTCTTCCATTCATGGGCATTTTTGTGTCCATTGCCACAGAAGGAGATGTTATAGCAGGCTGTGTTTGAGTCTCAGAAACACCGACCAGGAGCCAATTCAAGCTCTGAACATTAAGAGAGCTTTCCCAAGTTAGGGGGAAAAGAAGAAGAGGGAAGCAGGGAGAGCTAAGTCGGAGTACCCCTGAGAAAGAGGCCCTGCACCCAGTAGATGACTCCATCACTAAGCAACACACAATGACAATTTGTGTTTATTGGTATTTTAAATCAAATATGTTTCATCCTATCAAGTACGGCCAATCTATAATTGAAACAAAAATTTTGAAGTACCCTATGAAGTTTATATCAGAGGATTGAACCCTAAGGAAGAGCAATAACAGACACTCCCAATGAATCTAGGGGGACTCCAAGAACGGAGGAATCACAGAGTAGGAAGAGCCATTGCCCTTTAACCTAGATAGAGCTGGGGGTGGAGAGAAGGCCATAGGGCTCTTGGCAACTTGGGGCAGCATGGGGTAGTACATAGGAATTGCTGTGTGATAAGGCAGTCAAATCTAAAGCAGCCTCGTGGAGTTCCAACTTGACTCACTTAAGGTATAGGAGCAGTAGAATAATTCCTGAGAGTAGCATAGATAATGGTTCTGGGCCTAGTAAAGCCTCATCTATAGCCCAGAGTGGTATTTGGTGAACACCTCTTAGTGTACTTCAGAAAGGCTTCAGGGGCAAAGCAAGGAGAGTCATTGATCCTGAAGTGACCTTTGGCATGGACCCACGTAGATCAACACCTGACAAACAGACAGGATGACGATTCAACAGATGCCAAATTCAACAGATGACAAAGATCAGGACCTTTGCTTATCCTGGGTCCAGTTTTCCTTCCCCTCCAATTGTCCCCTGCTTAGAAGTTAAGAAAAGGAAATAGGACCCGCAGTTTATTGGGGTTTAGCTTCTATTAGTTGGTAAAACAGGACTTCGTTGAAGAAATTAAGCTCACTGGCATAAAAAGAATGGACACACTTTCTCAACACCTGCTTATGTGGCTTCAAATTCAAATTCTGTCTTCTACTGTAGACTGTGTTCAGTCATGAGGCAGAGAACCTGGCTGCTGGCAGCCGCAGCTCACAACCACACAGATTCACCATCTGAGGCGAAAAAGCTCTCGAACACCCCTTTGACTCCCACCCCCTGGAACCCCCATCCCAGCTCCTGTTGCAAAGCCTTAGAGAACAACATTGACTGCCCTTTCTCTAGTCATGTTCCCACCCCACTGACCGATTACAGAGCCAGGAGTGTAAGAGTCTATGATAGATCCAGCTTGGATGACATGCTATGTAGCCTCTGAAGCCAGGATGCTATGACTGGCAGCCCCAACTAGATGCACGTGTCTGGAGTTGGGGAAGAGCAGTTCCTCCGCCAAAAGGAAATACTTTGACCAGAAGAAGAGAAGGGGAGCTTGCTGATAAAATAGTGTGTCCTCTATAATCTGTTTGTATTGGGTATCTCTCTGGTAGGACCAGGTTAATAAAGGTTTCCTTGCTGTTACATTGATATAATCAAGGCAAGTAACTAAAATAATGAACAGGATACTATGTCTTTTACAACCTAGTAGCTCAGAACTAGAATCTGGGCTCTGAAAAAAACAAACAGAAAACCCCACAACACTTAGTCTTTTTCATTGTAAATCTGTAAACTTTGCAACAGCTTAACTATGAGACTTGGTTCATAGGCCAGCGAATACCCTGGTGCTGTTTGCTCTTAAATCCCATTATACTCCTGCAGAGGACAAAGTGCTTTGTGCTATGTGAAAATTGGCCTATAGAATGTGAGTACCAATCATCAGGATTACCACATATATTGATCATTTTCCTTTAAGGTCCATAGGGACTTAAACTGAAACGCAATTTTATGAAAACGTCATTTAGCTACATGATTCTGAAATGATTCTAGTCAACTGTTCATTCATAGCAGCCTCCCTCAGGCAACTGTCGAGGAGTAATTTCTCCACGTTTATTCTCTTAACTTTACTTCTTATTGTATTCTTTCAGATGCAAGGAAATAATTACTTTGGCTTAAGCATAGAATTTGGAGAACTTTGTAATTTCTCTTACACCCTGATGCCCACTTCTGGTAAAGAGGTAAATAGATAATAAATATGAAGATATAGCATGAAACACTGAAAAAATGTAAAAGATAAATTCCTTGAGGAAAAGTCATATTTTAGTCCAGGTTCTGGTACTAATTTAAAGGTTGGCGTGAAATAAGTTTTATTCTTGGTAGTAAATTGTAAACAAATAATCCAATTGATTTGCCTTTCAACTCGTAATAGCTTTTAGGTCACAGTTTAAATAGCTGCTGTGAAACTATTGGGGTTTAGATAGGTGCAAGGATGTATTGTACAGCACAAGGAATATAGCCAATATTTTGTAATAACTGTAAATGTAAAGTAAATTTTAAAAACTGTATAAAAATTTAAAAAAATAAAAATAAATAGCTGCTGTGAGTTTCATTGGTGTTATATAGCTTTTTAGGTAGTTGGGGGTAATACAATTCTCCCTTATTTATGCTGGTAGCATTTTAAAGAGAAAAAAAAAAATGTTCCAATAGATTAGGAGCCTAAAGGAGTTACAGATTGGGTCTGCTAGCCAGTGAACAGCACCTGACAGTAACTGGGCTACCCCAGGCCTTAAGGATCATCTGAATGGCTCTAGTTCTCAGGAATAGTTTTCAAAGAACACATGATCTTACATTTCCTCTGATCATATTATCCTTTTCAATAACTTGGAAAGGTACAAATAACTAAGAAAACAATCTCCTAAATTAGGTAATCTAAAGATAGCCACTGGAAACATTTCTGTGTATTTCTTGTCTTTTTTCCTATGCATATATAATTTAAAATCCATTGAGATTATGTTACATATATAATTCCTATAATATATATGCTTTGGAAATTTAGAATAAAAATCTCCCTCTGGTATGTGACTTTTAAACAGTGCAATAGGTCAATAATCATTGTAAAGTACTTATAAAAAAAATTTTTGTTTTTGTTCCTTTTAATTATGCAAATGAAAAACTACAAGATTTGCTTCTTATACTTCAGCCCAATGCATATTAATTGAGCAATTTCTACATCCAAGATAATGTGAAAAACACTTTGGGAGATTAAAAACAGAACAAAACATTTATAAGACACAACTTTTGCCCTCAAGGCATTTTATATAGATATATGCACAACTAACCATTAGATGAATCAGAGAGTGTTTCTTTATAAAATAGAGACTAAATACATTTCCAAATGAGCATAGGCCATAGATAGAAGAGCTCCAGTTTGGGAGATTACAAAGATGGGTCAGTTGAGTTGGATCTTGGTATATGGCTAGGATTTCAACCCACAGATGGTGTTGATGGGTAACGGTTGAAGGAAGGGTGATGTGGAATGAAGGAAACACGTTCAGGATGGGATAGCATGAACAAAAGCAAGAAGTGAAAAAAAATGAGTTGACCTCTGTAGTAGAAGAAAACACTGGTAAAGTAAATCTCAGACGATACACTAAAAACAAATTTGAATGCCAGACTGATTTTATATGTATGTTTTTCCTGTAGGCAGTGTAGAACCACAGATACTTTTGAAAAGGGGCATAAAATGATCAGGGCTATACCTTAAGAATATTATATGGGACATAAAATTCCTAGAAGGTATGATACGTCATTTGTGTGTAGGTTGGTGTTCATATAATGGTTTTCTAAATACCCTTTTAATTTTTTATTATAAATTGATATGTTTTTTTCTTTCTATACCCCAAAAAACCTTTTTAGAACTACTTAAAAGAGCATAAGAATTGCCTAAAATATTTTAATGTCTAAACTTCCTTGTCATTAGTATTTGTTTTTTATAATTTGCAACTTAACAATGAAGTGTTCATTTTTTCTGTATATATTTATTCCCATTGTCTCTCTTTCATGAAATGCTTCATTCACTCAAAAAGCATTTTTGGACAACTATATGAATAGAATATTGTGTTACATAATGAGTATTACAGGAGCTATGTGCCCTGGATAATTTGGGATAAATTCTGCCTGAAGATAGCATTTTAGTAAGGGGAATTTTGAATATCATTCATTTAAGGAAAATGCTAGCACTTGAGATAACCAAACCTTATTAGTTGATACTAATTATCCTGGTTATTAAATATTTGGAAATTTAGATTTCTCTTATTCTTTAATTTCCTTTCTAAATTTTTAAAATGTTTTCTTTCATTGCTTGTTAACCACTTATGATGCATACACATCATAAGTTGTCAAATTACTTAGTGGTTCTTTGAATGCTGGACTGAACTGGTTAAAGTCAAAGCCTGCATATGTATGTTTAAACAATCTGCATCAATTAATTTTCTTGTTTTAGGTTTACTGATTTACCCCAACTGGATTGAAAATAAGACAGATAGATAGATATATGGATAGACCTAGATACAATGAAGAACAGATGCTGGCAAAGTAAGTAAAGCAATCATCACCTTTAGAGGGAAAAAATTGTTCATGCTTTGTGACTCAACTGTACTGTGGGTGGTAGGTAACACTTAAATTATGTAACATCATTTATACACAAAAACTTCTACATATAAATACTCTGAAGTTGCAGCTCCAAATCATAGATTATTTGGTGTGCTGGGGGCCTTAATTACCATCACTCTAGTCTAACCTCTTTCCCACCCAGTGTTGTCTTATAATATTTCTGATGGACAGTCTTTTAGTCCCTATTTAAAAATATCTAGTGATGAAGGGCTTAATGTCCCACCAGGTTGAGGGGCCACTAGGAGTTGGTGCCCAAGCCTCTCCTATTTTCTCCCCAGGTGGCACTGGAACCTCTCCTTGCCCTCAGCCTGGGCCTTCCCCAGTGGTGTTAAAGATAAGCATGATTCCTTATCTTCAGCTCTTTTCAGAGGCATTCGGCCCACAGTGCCCAGTCCTCAAGGGGCTCCAGTCAGGTGGCCAAGATTATCACTCATGCAGTTCATGGGGAACCAAAAACTAGCACCAAAATAAAGCTGAATGGTGGAAAAAATTTTTTTTTGAATGTTTGATGTTTTTATCATTCCTTTCATTACCATCCTGTTAAGCTCAGTTTACAACTGAAAAGAGAAAGATAAATATATATTATGCAGTTAACTTACTGAGCATTACCTACAGAATACGTATGTACCTGTATCTCACATAAGAAAAATGTGATTTCTCAGTATTCATATTGACAATTGTTCCATGTAGGAATAATAGTCAACATAAGTACAACTCTATTTTCAGGCCAATCATGCATATTTAGATCAGAGCACTCATGGGACATTGCCTCTTAATCCCTAAATTTGCAGTCAAAATGTTTTCAGAAATAAATACCATGAAATTGATAAGCTAAAATAAATTCTTAAGACAAATAGCTATGAAACCTGGACAGAAGTCTCCTTAGTTTCTCATCTTCTATAAACAGCTTCACAAATCACTAGGAAAATCAGCCTAGAGATAAACATAATAAACCACATTTCCCATCCCTTCTTGAAGTTGATCTTTCTTGAGATGTGATCAAACAGTACTGCTTGTTGAAAACAGCAAGGAGGCCGGACCCTGATACTCAAGCTCTGATTCTGGATCAGTTTGTTGGCCTGCACTCACCAGGAAGCCCCTTATCACTTCTAATGGCTGTGAGAGCTAGAAAGTTACTTCTTTGATTTGGTTTAAATCTAGCTACCTATGCTTTCTATTCACTGATTTTAGTTTGATTTACAGGAGCTATATACAGAAAAATCTACCACATCTTTTGATGATTGTCTTTCCAGTGTTTGAGGTAAACTGTAATTCTTGCTTGCTTCTAAAAGCAAATTTTCTCTAGTTTCATTTGGCGTGCCTATTAAAATACAGAGTTCTGGGGACTTCCATAGTGGTCCAGCGTTAAGATTTGCCTTCCAATTCAGGGAACGCGGGTTGATCCCTGGCTGGGGCGCTAAGATCCCACATGCTGTGGGGCAATTAAGCCCATGTGCCACAATTAGAGAGAGGCCTGGGCTGCAGTGACGATCCCACGTACTGCAACTAAGACCCAATGCAGCCAAAAATAAATAAATAGATATTAAAAAAAAAATACACAGTTCTGTTTCCCCATCTCCGGAGGCTTTTATTCATTAGGTCTGTGGTGGGCTCCAGGATTTTTGTATGAGCCGCGTTTGCAACTGAGTAGTTTTATCAGCCTGTTTCCTGAATGTAGTAATTTGGAGGTCCAACAGCTTTCTTCCATTTTGTATGCTGTCTCTTTAATTCCAAGCTGGTAGCATTTCTACTGGTATAAAATTGTCAAGAATCTATGAGGTCTCCTGCCTATGTTAAAGGAATTCACTCCAGAAGAACAGAGGCTTGTCTATAGATGTTCCCCAGATAATCCCATCTCTATATTGGAGCTTTGAGGGGAGCTATGAGTCAATCTCTCCAGAGAGATTTGTGGGACTGAATACTCTGATTTATTAATCTTTCTGAAGTATTAGCCAAAGGTTGACCAGCCACATTCTTGGCTTTTTCTCTGCAGAATGCTTTCCTGGTAGTGAATCTCTTAATTTTTGTGGTTTTTTTTTGAAACTGGATAAGCTGAGAACTTCTCAAATCAAGTCTTGGTTCCATTTTTTTTTTTTTTTTTTTTTTTTTTTTTTTTGTGGTAGGTGGGCCTCTCACTGTTGTGGCCTCTCCCATTGCGGAGCACAGGCTCCGGACGTGCAGGCTCAACAGCCATGGCTCACGGGCCCAGCCGCTCTGCGGCATGTGGGATCCTCCTGGACCGGGGCACAAACCCGTGTCCCCTGCATCGGCAGGTGGACTCTCAACCACTGCACCACCAGGGAAGTCCCCTGGTTCCTTTTTGTTTGAGTTCTTTCCTCAAGTTGGACAGCCACATGTAAATCAATGAAGTTAGAACACACCCTCACATCATACACAAAAATAAACTCAAGATGGCTTAAAGACTTAAACATAAGACATGACACCATAAAACTCCTAGAAGAGATCACAGGCAAAACATTCTCTGGCATAAATTGTACCAATGATTTCTTAGGTCAGTCTCCCAAGGCAATAGAAATAAAAACAAAAATAAACAAACGGGACCTAATCAAACTTAAAAGCTTTTGCACAGCAAAGGAAACCATAAACAAAATGAAAAGACAACCTACAGATTGGGAGAAAATATTTGTAAGCAATGTGACTGACAAGGGCCTAATTTCCAAAATATACAAACAGCTCATACGACTCAACAACAAAAAGGAAAACAAACAACCCAATCAAAAAATGGGAAAAAGGCCTAAATAGACATTTCTCAAAGAAGAAACACAAATGGCAAAGAGGCACATGAAAAGATGCTCCACATCACTAATTATTAGAGAAATGCAGATCAAAACTACAGTGAGGTATTACCTCACACCGGTCAGAATGGCTATCATTAAAAATTCTACAAATAGTAAATGCTGGAGAGGGTGTGGAGAAAAGGGGAACCTCCTACATTGTTGGTGGGAATGTAAGTTGGTGCAGCCATTATGGAAAACAGTAAGGAGGTTCCTCAGAAAACTAAAAATAGAATTATCATACGATCCAGCAATCCCACTCCTGGGCATATATCCAGACAAAACTGTAATCCAAAAAGATACATGCACCTCTATGTTCATAGCAACATTATTCACAATAGGCAAGACATGGAAACAATGTTAATGTCCATTAACAGATGAATGGATAAAGAAGATGTGGTACATATATACAACGGAATACTACCCAGCCATAAAAAAGAACAAAGTAATGCATTTGCAGCAACATGGATGCAGCTAGAGATTATCACACTAAGTGAAGTAAGTCAGAAAGAGAAAGACACATACCATGTGATATCCTTTATATGTGGAACCTAAAATATGACACAAATGAACCTATTTACGAAACAGAAACAGACTCACGGACATAGAGAACATTCTTGTGGTTACCAATGGGGAGGGGATTGGGGGAGGATGGAGTGGGAGGTTGGCGTTAGTAGATGTAAGATATTACATATGGAATGGATAAACAACAAGGTCCTACTTTATAGCATAGAGAACTATCTTCACTATCCTATGATAAACCATAATGGAAAAGAATGTTAAAAAAAGAATGTATATAAATGTATAACTGAATCACTTTGCTGTACAGCAGAAATTAACACATTATAAATCAACTATACTTCAATAAAATAAAAAAAGAGTTCTTTTCTCAATTCAGCTCTTTCTTTCTGCAATTTACTATAGGCAGTAAGAAAAAGTCAGGATGCATATTCAACACTTTGCTTGGAAAGCTCCTCAGTTGTATGTCCAATTTCATTGTATACAAGTTCTATTTTCCACATAACTGCAGGACACAATTCTGCTAAGCTTTCAGCCACTGTGTAAAAAGGATCCTCCTTCTTCAAATTTCCAATTACAAATTCCTCACTTTCTTCTTAGTCTTCACCAGCAGCCACTTTAACGTCCATATTTCTACCAACAGTCTATAAGTGATGATTTAGCTACTCTCTAAGGTGATATATGTTTTTTTCTGTCATTTTCCTCACTTCCTTTTGAGTTATCGCTAGCAGAGTTGTTAATATTCATGTTTCTACTAACAGCTTTTTTAAGGCAAGATAGGTTTTTTCCATCATATTCCTTGAAATTCCTCCAGTTTCCGCCCACTGCCCAATTCCAAAGCCATGTCTACATTTTCAGTCTTTTTAATAGCAGCACACTGCTTCCAGTTACCAAAATTTGTTAGAGTTCAGCTAGAGAAGCAGAAACAGTAGAAGATACATAGTAAGATATTTATTGCAAAGCTCATGTGGTTGCAGGGCCTGGCTAGGCAAGTCCAAAATCCATAGAGCAGACTGCCAGGAACAGCAAGCTAGAACTCTTGGTCATGGTCTGAAGCTTCTGAAGCTTCTGTCCACAGGTGGAAGTTTTTCTTCAAAAGGGAAGCCTCAGCTCTGCTTTTATGGCCTTTCAACTGACTGAACCAGGCCCATCTTGATTATTTAAGGTAACCTGTCTTACTTAAAGTCAACTGATTATGGACTTTAAACACATCTACAAAATATCTTCGTGGCAACACCTACATTAGAGTTTGATTGCGTAACTGGGGACTGTAGCCTTGCCAAGTCGACACATAAAGAAACCATTACAGTATACTGTATATACTGTATACACATATACCCTAGTAATTTTCATTTGGATATTCATGCTTTAAAAGGATTTATTCTCAGAGATATTTTAAGGATCAAAATAAAAACATTCTACCTTATTAGCTTGTTGTACGTAATAGTTCTTCAATTGGCAGTTGTATAAGCTGCCAATTATTTCTCTGTGAGGATTTAGAAGTTTGATGTCCATTACATATAAATTTCTTTTTGTTGGCAATGGCATTAGTGGTATTTAAGTAGTCTGTTGTCCTACTGGGGACTAGCAGTACTGACATCACCTGGATGCTTATTAGAAATATAGACTCCAGGGTCTCACCCCAGCACTCCTGCAGTAGAGTCTGTGTTTTAAATATCCCAGGTTTGATTCGGTTGTACATTGAAGTTTGAGAAGCACTAGTCTACTGCAATGGCTTAGTTTCTTCACTGTCATCCCTGGCTCTAGGCTTATCTTCTACCTTTTCCGCCATACTTAACACACCCGGGATGTGCTTTCCTTCCTACAAAACTGAAAACATAATTCCTAAATCTAAAAGTTTCCAACATTTCATCATGCATAACAGTTAAAGTCCAGATGACCTTAAAAATCCACATGACCTTCAAAGTTCTTCCTATTAAACTTCTAAGTACTCTTCCAGGTATACTTTTCTGAACATACCCTGAGGTCTCACTATACTGCTTGAATTTCCCTAAGGTACCATGCCTTTCCTCCTCTGTGCCTTTCTTTCCACACTCTGTTCCCCTGCATGGAGTGCCCTATACCAACCTGGTTGAACTCTGGGAATCCTCACTTTACTCTTTTTGGGATTAAAGGACACATGCTCTTTATCTTGGTAATTGTACCTGATACACAGTAGATATTGATTATCTGTTAAGGGAAAAATAAATTATCAACGTACAACAATGTACCAAAATGTTTTCCAGAGATGTTTGAAGACTAAATGAGATGAATAACAAGCAAGCATAATAGAGTACTAGGTAATAAGTACCATTCCAAAGGCATAGTGGCTATCTCATTACTTCTGATGACATTTCAGAGAGGTGGTTATTATCATCTCCATTTTACAAAAAAGGAAGCTGAGACAGAAAGAGGGTAAGGAACTTATTCAATGTCTCATAATATGTGTGCATAGAAACTTAGGCAATCAGATTCCAGAGCCCACGTGCTTGACTCTATGGCCTCCAATGCATATAAAAGCATTTTTCAAAGTCCTTGTAAATGTAAAATTTTAAGATTTGTGTGGTAATCAGACACATAATCAATAGTCACAATTGTCATTTCTTTAAAAATAACTTTCTATGAAACATTTAGAACACCATAAAAAGGGTGAAGTGCCAACTGTTTCAATTAAAACTATGTTCAGTTCACAGCAAAACTTTTTGAGTGTGTACTCTAGTGGATACGTATCTGTGCTTCTTTGCCCACTGCTCCTTCAGTAAGATCACCCTAATTTTATTTTGAGGTACCACTTTTCCCCCACTGTAAGTTATTTGGTTAGAGTGAGATCAATTCTCTTCCCATTTCTTGTTTTCCAGGAGTGCACAGGTGACTCACACCTGTACGGTCATCATATTCGAAGTTACTGGCCACCATGACTGATTCAGAGATGGGCTCATGACCCAAGTAAGTCAATGAGTGGGACTCAGTTTAGTAGATATTAACATATATTGGTTGATGGTTTATAATTGTACGAGTAGAAGAGTAAGAAGGAAACTCAAAGAGGAAAGAGGTGAACCAGGAGAGAGTGGAGTCATTGAGATCATTGTTTGTAAAGAGTTTCAAGAAGTAATGCATCGATATAATGAAATTAATAGTTGAAACGATCAACCAAAATACTTGGACAAAATATTTTATTCACTTTCAGTAACCATAACTTCAGTTATGATTGATTATTCCCAGCAGGATTTGTATCTGTGTAAATAGGCACATATTGATTTTTTTAAAAAAGAGAAGATAGGTGATCTCATTATTTTCTTTTTTAAATCAAAGGTTTCCTTTTAGGGATTTTTCCTTCACTCAGGAAAATACTGAATGAGTCACGGTGTTAATCTGTTTTGCTCTAATGAATCTTATCTTCTTATTATGGAGATGTTTTTCAGTGTGGTGATAATTGCCTAGTTGATTGATAGTGATTTATTTGTACTCATCTCTTCATTCACTAACTCTTTATCAAGTTTCAGGTATGCATCAGACACTGTGCCAGAGGAAATGAGTTTCAAATGTGTCCCATAACCTAGAATGTAAGCTGCATAGGAGCCCATGACTCAGAGCCTGGTGCCTAGCAGACATTCAGTATTAGATCATACTATCAGAAATCCATACATATGGATGTGGAGTGTATTTCTGTATTAATTTAACAATGGTAGCTTCTGGCAAGCTATGCTTGGCCTTCAAATATTTCCTATGACTCAGATATGAATTAAAGGCTTGAGCCTCTGTACTTCTTTTCCTTATTACAGTTACTCCTCATAAGCCCAGGTTTAATGACACATTTTTAGAAGTTCACAATAAAATCATTAATTATGCTTAGTATCAGTACAATTTTGAATAGTGGTCCTGGAATGGCACCCTGATTCCACAGTAGGCAATGATTTTGGCCGCTATTAGTTTACTAGCTTTAGTGGGTTGAATGGTGACTTCTTCCCAAAATATGTCCACATCCTAAACTCTAGAATCTGTGAATGTGACCTTATTTGGAAAAGGGGTCTTTGCAGATTTAATTAGTAAGGATTTCGAGCTGAGATCACCCTGGATTACCTGGATGGTTTCCAATTCCAATGACAAATGTCTTTAAAGGAGACAGAAGAGAAGAAGACACAGACACAGAGAGGAAGGTCATGTGAAGATGGAGGCAGAGGTTGGAGAGATTTAGCCATAAGCCGATGGAGTCCTGGAGCCACCAGAAGCTGAATGAGGCAAGGAAGGATTGTCTCCTAGGCCTTGGGGAAGTCTATGGACCTGACGACATCTCGCCTTTGGACTTCTGGCCTCCAGAATAGTGAACAAATATATTTCTCTTGTATTAATTGTTGAGCCTGTGGTCATTTGTTAAGGCAACCCTAGAAAATTCATACGCTAGTTCATAGCAACTATCTAATTAAGGATTCTCTTGGGTTGTTTTATTTCACAATAATTTGAGGAAGTCAGTATTTCTACTCCAATTCTTATTTTCATCCAGTGAAGACATTTGTCTCCATTAAAGTGACACTGACCCTGGGACAATATTTCTCTGGGGGAAAAGTTCCGTTTACAAAGCTCCACAGGTTGGCCAAGTGTCTGGGTCAGGGAGCAGGGAGACATTGCTTCTGGCTCTACCCATCTCTGGGCTAAGTTCTTTCTGTGTCTCTGATGCTTCTTCCTATGAGGATGTTAGGCAAGTTCCGTTGAAAATTAACCATCCACCCAATCCAGAGTACTCTACTCCCCTTTATTCTTTCTTCCTCACTCTGTTGGTTTCTTTCATATCATCCATCACAACTGGTAATTATATGAATACTTGCTTGTCATAACTCCAAGTTCAAGGAACATAATAATTGCACCTAGCATATTGTGTGGCACTCAGTAGGGCCTCAACAAACATGTATTAATGAATAAATCAGTGAGTGAACATTTTGAGTGGAGAGCAAGAAAATGATTATTACTTTGGGGTCAGAATCAGACTGTTCAAGGCCGGATTTTTTTTTTTTTTTTAACTTACTACGTCAAACGCCATTGAATTTCAAGATTGAAAAGAATCATGACTTCCTGACAAATACGACCAAAATGCTTGGCCGAAACATTCTCGGTGACAGGAAACTCACTACCTCACTACTTCTGGTCTTTTCCATTTCGCTTTCCTTTCCCACTCCTCCCGATTTTTACAATCTTTATTGCAGCATTTTGCACACCTGATGCACAGAGGCCTGTTAGTCTGTAAGTGGGAGGGACAGAGGGAACCCCAGGGCCCAGTCCAGGGCCTGAGACCCCCGGGCTCAGAGTGGGCGCGCGGTAGCTGACAGTTGGGTAAGGTAGCGGCGCCACCTTTCTGCCGAGTTCGCCTCGAGTCTCGGCTTCCCTGCGGGCAGAGGGTCCTTCTCTCCGGACTCCTCGCTTTTCCTCCCCCAGGCTCGCCGCCACGCGCAGCCGCATCCCCGCCGCCGCCCCCGTCACCTGCGCGCCAGCCCTGACGGCTCGGGGGCCACTCCTGCCGCCCCGGGAGCGGTGGCGGAGGGCGCGGGGCGCGCGGGCGGCGACCCGACCTTTCATCCCTTCTCTCCCCCAACTCCCGCCTCTCCCTCCGCTCCCCCTCAGCCCCTCCTTCCACACTCCGCTGCCTCCTCTCTCTTGACAGCTGCCCGGCACCTTCGGCAGGGAGTTTGGAGCCGCCCCACCGCAGAGCCTACAGCCGGCCGAGCCCCCGCGCCGCCGCCATCTCTGCCTCCGCCTGGGTGGGACCTGGGCCTCGAGGTGGGACCCAACTCTCTCTCTCTCCTCTACCCGCTTCTGCCACCTCTTCCGTCTCCCGGCCACGCGAGGAGCCGGGCGCCGGGGCGCGCGTGGCTGGCCGGAGCCCGCTGGCCAAGTGGGGACCGGGAGGCCGGGGCGGGTCAGCCGGCGCCACCGGAGGGGCCCGCGCCATGGGGGAGGGGCGGCGGGGGCTCTCGTTCCCCCGGGGCAAGGCGCATCGGGGCGCGCGCCCGAGGGCAGCCAGGGCAGCTAGCCCAGCCTGGGCGCGCACCTGCCGGGCGCCCCAGAAAGGACGTGCCACCTGGCCAACTTCTTTTCCAGGTCTCCTTCCTACTTTGGAAACTGAAGGGACTGCGACGGAAACCAGTAAGCCCTGGGGCCCGGAGGAAGGATTTGTTGGTTTGGATGACAAAAGAAAAAAAAATGTGCTCTAGGGATGGTTTAGCCCGGAGCTTCTGTTTCCACCATCTCCGGCTTTCCCCAAGCAAATTAATAAAACAAAACAAAAACAACAAAACCCAATCCCAACCAAAGCACTTATTTAAAGGGACTTGTAGGGATATGAAAAAGAGACCCAACTGAGGAATCATTTTGGAAACCCTAGGTAGGATGAGGCCATTTGAGAAAGTGGGAATTTGGGGGTGTTATTTCTAGGACTTGGGTTTGCAAGCAGAAGAGGAGACTGGCTCTTGTAAGCCTGAGGGAGTTCCTTATATTGAGGGACTGCCTGGAGTGCCCTCTGTTAACTTTCATTTCCTTAAGTATTAAAGTATGTTGAAACAAATAGCTCTTTCAGAGCTCTGGACTTGGAGTCAGAACATCTGGCTTTTGGTATGATTTGCCATTTATGGTGACAGCTGTGGTTAGTTTAATTTCTTTGGGCCTCAGTTTCCTCATCTGTCAAGTTCTGAGGGCCTTTTAATAATATCTAAGATGTTTCCCAACTTAAAAATTTATAATTCTTTAACTTTTTAACATGTTACAAACATTGCTAGATTCATAATTTCATGAAATTTTAAAAATCTATACTGATCTTGGGATTTTTGTTCATATGCACTTCAGACTTATGATTTTAGGGTTTTCCAACCAAAACTTAAAGAGAAAAACACTTATAAAAGAGCTCAGAAATATGTAGTTTATATGTAACTATTTAGATCATCTCTGAGTCTAGCTTGAAGAATCATGTTCAACTTGAAGTTAATATTTGCAACACTGCAACAGAAACATGTGGCTTTAGTATAAGTACTTATTCACTTTCAGTATTGTATGTTTGGAGGAAATAAAAATTGTTTTGGAGGAAAACAAAAATTGCACCTTTCCTATCAATTTCTGCTCTTGAACAGTGTTACTTTTTAGCATGAAGTTGTGTGCAGGATATTAAAAAAATGGTTTCAGACCACTTTAGAGCCTCTCTGAAATTAAGTTCAGTAGCAGAGGTGCCAATTTTAGTAATGCATTTTAGTTGTCTTGGGATGAATCCTAGAAAAATAGCAGAGTTAACTAAACAGATAAACCAGAAATTAGGAATTGACACACAGACACAAACAAAGTTGTACAAGAAGTGTGTACTATAAAGTGTCAGCGAGATTTTTATTTCCTTTTGATAAAAAACAACAAACAACTGTTGACTTGTTTTAGCAGACAGAATGTTAGAATAGCTTTTGTTGTTCCTTGTAATTCAAAATTATTTGAGACTTAGTCATCAGTAGTTGGGATAGGTTTAGAAGTGTCTCTGGCTCTTTTTGGTGGCTTTGATCTAAAATAAAACAATGTGTTCCCACCTAGCATGTGCTTTGTATTCCATTTGGAAGAGTGGTATAGATTTGAAGTACTCTTTTATGAACACATTTAAATTTATTTTCATTGCCTTTTCACCTTTGGACTGGAAGTGTCATCAGTTATTCAGGCATTTGTCTTCCATGATAGCCTCAGGTGACGTAGATGATCATCTCCTTTGAAAGAGATGCCCAGAATGTTAAAGAAATTGGTTGTTGAATGAACAGAGAGTAGTAGAACTCAAATATCCCGGCTTCTAGTCACTTGTTGGAAAACAACTGAAAACAGTGGATGGATCTGCGCATGGTCCAACTCATTCATGGCCAGGGAGAGCCATCATGGTTGGCAGAAGCTCTATTCCTCTTTTGTAATGAACTTACCGAGAAAAAAACAGTGTGTCTTCGCAGTTAGATCACTATTATATAACGAAAAGGTTTGCGTTTGTGAAGTGCAGTATCCCAAGGGGGTCTTAGAAATAAAACTTAAAAAATATCCAGAAAAAGAAAAGAATTGCCTTGGCAGATGTTGCACTGCATTTTTCCTACTGAGAGCCAAACACAAACTAAAAAACATGTCCTGTGGAGTTAAAAATGAAGAAAAGGGCTTACAGTCTGCTCTAATTCTTTTGAGATTTTTATGTGATTTACAAATTCCATTTTTAATTAAATCAGAAAGGCACAAGTGTTCGCCTCCTGGCCAGACCTAGTAAATATAAACTTTTGGAGTTTCAGTTCAAATTTGGTCTGCTTATAATTTGAAATATTCCTCCTCAAATATTTTTTAAAACTTCTGTTAACTCTGTAGTGATATTACCTGTTGTCTTTTCATACACATGATCTTATTAATCTTTAAACTTTTTGAACTATGACATATACAGGGAGAAGAGTACATAAAACAAATGTACTGGTTGACAAATAATATAGCAAATCATTATAACAGATAATTACAAGGCAAATACCCATTATTTACCATAGAAGTAAGAGAACATGCCAATACCCAGAAACCTGTTGCTTGTTCCTTCCTAATCACAATTTTCCTTTTACTTAAAAAAATTATACGAATATAGGAGGCACTCTTTCACAGATTCTTTTGCTTAACATTATGCTTATGAGACTAAGCCATGTCCTCTCCATTTGAAAGCATAAACTTTTAAAAAGAGATGTCTATATTCCCTATCATTGATTCATTTCTTCACATTCTCTCTTAAACCTATTTCTATCACTCTTTTGTTTTCAGTACTCTGCCAAAACTATTCCTGTCACTGTCACTGGTGACATCACCTCTCCCAAATCCAGTAGTCAGTTGTCACCTTTGATCTTACTTCACCTGTTGGTAGCATTGTCACAGATATCACTCTCTGCTCCTTGTAATATTTCTTTGTTGACCTCCAGGACACCATGTACTCTAGATTTTTCCTCCTCCTTCACTAGCCATTGCTTTCTGTCCCCTTTGCTGATCTCTCTTCTGCTCTCAGAGGTTTTAACCTTAGAATATCTTAAGCTGTGGTCCTTGGGAGCTCATTCCTTTCTACGCTCTTTGATGATTTCATGCAATCTCTATATTTGTACACTGATGCCTCCAAAACGATAGCTCAAGCTTTGAGTTATCTTCTTGAACTTCAGACCTCTATGTCCACCTGCCTGCTCAACATTTCCATTTGAATGTCCAGTAGACATCTCCAGTTCAGCATGCTCCAAATGGAATCTTCATCTTGCCCAAGTCCACTCTATCTGCAGCCTTCCCTACCTTCATCCTTCACGTTGCTCATGCCCCAAAACTTGGAGTCATCTTTGATATCTCCCATTCCCTCATACCTTAGATGTCATGTGTCAGGAAGTCCTCTTTGCTCTATCTTCAAAATAATTCCTGAATATAATTACTTTCATCACCTGCATGGCTGCCATTCTAGTCTGAGCTGACACCATCTCCCACGTGGATTATTGCAAGAACCTCCTAACTGGTCTCCCCATTTTCATTCTTTTCCCTCCATAATCCAGTCTCAAAATTGCAATTAGAGCTCTTTTCTTGCAACATATGTCAGATCATGTCACTGTTTTCCTCCAAAATCTCCAGTGCCTTTCCAGTTCATACAGAGTAAAGTCTTAAAGGACCCAAATCCTTAGAATTACCTATAAGGTGCTACCTGTTTTTTTCTCTCCCATTTACCTATCTGATCTCATTTCTTGCTGTTTTTCTCATTCACTCAGTTCCAGCTACACTGGTCTCCTTGGTATTCTTTGAGTATATCGGGGACCATCTTTGCTCTGGATGGAACGCTCTTCTCCCAGATACCACAGGACTTACTTTGTTACTTTCACTTCTTTTAAATCTTTGTTCAGTTGTCTCCTTTTCAATGAAGGCTACTCTGATTATCACATTTAAAATTGTATATCCTACCTTGCAAAACACTTTCCCCTTTCCTTTGCTTTTCCGCATGTACTTACTACCTTTAAAAATACTGTATGACTTAATCATTTTTCCTGTCTCATTTCTATTAGAATGCAAACTCCATGAGGGTGGATTTTTTTTTCTTGTTTTGCTCCAAAATAGAGCCTAGTACCTGAAATAGAGCCAAGCATATAAGGGGAACTCAGTAATTTTTTTTGATGATTGAATGCTGTTGCTGACAGTGGATGTTGTTTGTTTGTTTTCATTACTGGATATATTTTATTATATAAATATAATACCCTTATTTTTTACTCATTCTGTTTAAGGATATTTGGGTCATTTCTGTCCTTCTCTCCTTCCCTCCCTCCCTTTTTCCTTTCTTCCTTCTTCTTCCCTCCCTCCCTTCCTTCCTCCCTCCCTCCTTCTGTCCCTTTCTTTCTTTCACTACCATAAATAAACCACCTATGATTCTTCTTCTACAAATGCCTTGGTGCTTAGATGCAGGAGTTTCTTTAGAGTATAAAACTGCTAGTCAAATTACTAGAACACAGGGCTTGCAGATATCAGCTTTATTAGATAATGCCACACTTTTCCAGCATGGTTCCACCAATTTATATTCCTACTTTCATTCCTCTACATCCCTGCCAAAATTTAGTATTATCATGACCTTTAATTTTTGCCCATCTGGTAGGTATGTATTATATCATTACTGTTTGTTTCCTCAATTACTAGTGAGATCGAGCCTAGTATCTGTAAAAATAGGCTAGGTTATGCTGCGGTAACAGATTATCCCCAAATCTTATTGACTTAATGCAATAAAGGTTTATTTTTCATTCAAGAAAAGTTTCCTCTGGATTAAGGCAACTTTCCAGGGCAACTATTGTCAGGTCTAAATTTAGGGAACCTCCGTCATTCTGTAGCTGTACAATCTGGAACACAGGACTTTCCCAGTTGGTATAGTATGGGAAAAGAAAGTGGGGGTAATCATGAACTAGCTTTAAATGCCTCCATCTGGAAGTGACATGAATGATTTACACTCATACTTTAGACGCAAAAGAAGTCATATGGTATGCCTAACTTCAAGGAGGTGGGCAAGGTTAACCTCTGTTCTAAAAGAAAAAATAAATCTGAGAATACTGGTGAGCAGCAATGTATTAGTTACCCATTTCTGTGTAACAAGTTACCCCCAAATTTAGTGGCTTAAAACAACAAATACTTACTGTTTTCAAATATCAAGAGTTGATAATATGTTGGGTCTGTTTTTGGGCTCTGTATTTGTTCCTTTGACCTCTTTCTGTAATTACTACAGGTTTAAATTGTCTTGCTATCTGGTAGGTAGGGGAGTAAATCCTCCCACTTGGTGCAGTTTTTTCAGGAGTGCTATAGCATTCCTTGGCCCTTTACCTTTCCATATACATTTTTTCAATCAGTTTGTCAAGTTCTAAAAAATTGGTTAGGAATTTAATGGAGATTCTATTGAGATTGTTTTGAGTCTATAAACAATTAAAAGGAAATTGATACCTTGTAAATATTCAGTTCTAGAATCCATGACTGTCTCTCAATATATTTAGGTCTTCTCTAATATGATAAATGTAAACATAGTCTCATTTTTCCCTTAGGAGTCCTTGAACATCTTCTTGTTTGATTTATTCACAGGAACTTCATATTTTTGAAGTTATTTTAAATGAATCTTTTCAAAATATTCATTGTGTTTCTGTTACTGCCATAGAGAGATAAACTTGACCTTTAAAAGTATTTTAAAAATAATAGCTTTATTGGACTATAATTCACATATCATAAAATTCATCCTTTTATAGTGTACAAATCACTGGTTTTCAGTACGTTAACAGAGTTATATAACCATCACCACTATCTAATTTTATAGCATTTTTGTCACTCCCAAAAGAAACCCCATACCCCTTAGCATTCACTCCCCATGCCCCCTCTTCCGATCCCTGGAAACCACTGATGTACTTTCTGTGTCTAAGGATTTGCCTATTCTGGACATTCTGGACGAATAAAATCATGGGGACTTTAGTGAACAGATTCTTTCACTTAGCATGTTTTTAAGGTTTATCCATGCTGTATCATGGATCAGTACTTCATTCTTTTTATGGCCAAATAATATTCCGTTATATGGATATATCACATTTTGTTCATTCATTCGTTAGTTGATGGACATTTGGGTAGTTTTCACTTTTTGGCTATTATGAATAGTGCTGCTACTAACATTTGCATACAAGTTTTTGTGTGAATGTATGTTTTCATCTCTTTGGGGTATATACCTGGCAGTAAAATTGTTCAGTCATATGTAACATTATGTTTAACATTTGAAAATCTGCCAAACTATTTTCCAAAGCAGTTTTCATCATTTTACATTCCCACCAGCAAGGTACAAGGGTTCCAATTTCTCCACCTCCTTGTCAACATTTGTTACAGTTCAGAACCTTGATTAAGCTATCATAGTGGACGTGAAGTGATACTCATTATGGTTTTGATTTGCATTTTCTGATGACTGATGTTATTGAGCACCTTTTCATGTGCTTATTGACCATTTATATATCTTTTTTTTTGAGATATGTTCTTTGCTTATTTTTAATTGGATTGTTTGTCTTTTTATTGTTGTGAGAGTTCTTCATATAGTGTACAATTGCTTTTAAGATATAGGATTTCAAATATTTTCTCCCATTCTGTGAGTTTTCTCACTTTTTTGATGGTATCCTTTGAAGCCCAAGGGTTTTAACTTTGTCTAGTTTATCTATTTTTATACTTAATTTCAGTCTAAGAAGCCATTACCTAATTCAAGGTTGCAGAGCTTCATTTCTATGTTTTACTTATAAGAATATTAGAGTTTTAGCTTTTATGTTTAGGTTTTTGATTACTTTGAATATATGGAATGAAGGAAAGGACCAATTTCATTCTTTCACATTTGGGTATCTACTTGTCCCACCACCATTTGTTGAAAAGACCATTCTTTCCCCATATCTAAGTGTCTTGTCAAAAATCATTTTGCCAAAAATGTAAGGGTTTACTTCTGGAATCTCAACTCTGTTCCAATGACCTATACTTCTATCTTTATACCAGGTACCACACTGTCTTGATTACTGTAGCTTTGAAGCAAGTTTTGAAATCAGAAGTGAATCCTCCAAATTTGTTCTTCTTCTTCAATATTGTTTTAGCTATTCCCTTGCATATATCAATACATATGAATTTTAGAATCAGCTTGTCAATATATATACAAAATGTAGCTATAAATTTGGAGGGATTGCATTGAATCAATTTGGGAAATATTACAATCTTAATAAAATTGTTTTTCAGTCTATGAACGTGGGATGTTTTTCCATTTATTTAGGTATTCTTTAAGTTCTTTCAGTGATGTTTTATAGCATTCAGTATACAAATAATTGCATTTCTTTTGTTGAAAATATTCCTGAGTATTTCATTATTTCTGATGCTATAGGAAATGGAATTATGTTTTAATTGTATTTCAGATTGTTCATTGCTCATGCACAGAAATAGAAATGATTCGTGTACATTGATCTTGTATTCTGCAACCTTGCAGAACTTACTTATTAGGTGCAATATAGTTTTTGTGAATTCCTTATTATTTTCTACATACAAGATCATGTCGTCTGAGAATAGAGATAGTTTTACTTCTTTGTTTCTAATCTGGATGCCTTCTATTTCTTTTTCTTGCTCAATTGCCCTGGCTAAAACCTCTAGTTGAATAGAAAGTGCAGGTGAATAACTTTGTCTTGTTCCTGATCTTATCAGGGAAGCAGCCAGTCTTTCACCATTAAGTATGATGTTAACTATGGGTTATTCATATGCAGCTTTATCAAGTTGGAGAAGTTCTCTTCTATTCCTAGTTGAATGTTTTTGCCATGAAATGGCATTGGAATTTGTCAAACCCTTTTTCTATGGACATGTCATGTCTTTTATTCTATTATTATGATTGATTGATTTTCACATTTTAAATCAAACTTGCATTCCTGAGGTAAATCATATTTGGTCATAGTGTATAATCCTTTTTATACATTGCTGGATTTGGTTTGCTAGTATTTTTGCATCTATATTCATAAAGGATTTTGGTCAGTAGTTTTCTTTTATTGTGATGTCTTTGTCTGGTTTTGGTATCAGAGTAATACAGGCTTCATATAATAAGTTGGGAAGGGTTTAAAATGCTTGGTTTTAGGTAGTTATATTTTCCACCAGCAATCTTGCTAAGTTTTGTAATTAAGTTAAACAGCTTACTTCGGGATTTTCCACTTTTCTTGTCATTCATGAATAATGACAGTTTTGTTTCTTCCTTTATATTCCTTAAACCTTTTCCACTTCTCTTTCTGCCTTGCCTAGGACCTCAGGTATAATGTTGATTTGAAGTGCTCACAGGTGAAGTCATGTCACATTAAGAATGATGTTTCTTTCTTTGAATTTCCTCTCAGTACTGCTTTATCTGCATGAAATAATTTAAGTTTTGAGATGCTTTTTTCACTATCATCAGTTTAAAATATATTATATCTTTTTTGCCCAGTGGCTTACTTTTTTTCTTAATGTCCTAGTATATGGCATTTGTGTAGTTATATTTTTGCTATTTTTTCTGTTTTAAAAACACCGTGGACAGAGAACATGGTCTGTATGATTTTAGTCCTTTGGATTTGTTTGTAACATACCTATGGCTTTGTACGTGGTCAGTTTTTGTAAATGCCCCATTGGTGATTAAAAATAATATGCAGTCTACAGTTTGGGGGAGGCAGAGTTCAATCTATGTCAAATTTGTTAATGTTTTTGTTCCAGTATCATTTGTTAGTATTATTTCAATCTCATATATCCTCATGTATTTGTGTCTGCTGTTCTATGCATTCTTTAGGAGAGTGTATTAAAATTTTCTACCATATATGTGGATATCTGTCTTTTTCCTTGTGGTACTCTGAATTTTCACCATATACATTTCAAAGCTACATTATAATAAATATATGTTATTTTGAGGTTATACTACATGTACACATTTAAAATTATTATGTATTCCTGCTGAATGGATGCTTTCATTAATTTGTAGTGATTCTCGAGTTATATTTCTGTTTTTGTAGGGTTTTATTAAAGGGATACTACTTTAAAATATGTATTTATATGTTTAACAACCTTTTTCAGTAGTTCTGACTTATGATTATCCTCATGCTTCCTGTTGGCTTTAAAATGAAAACCAGAAATATCCACTCTTGTAACCCTTCAATCCACATTGCTGATGTGCCAAGCTTCAAGACGTGATTAATGCCATTGTAATATTTTTAAGTGAGATTCAGTAGATGTTTATAAGAAATATCAGACACAGAAATACTGGTTAGGTAGTAAAACATCCCTGTCAAATTTAAGTGCCATCAACTTGGAAGTTTAAAATCTTTTTTTTAAAAAAAATATTTATTTATTTATTTGGCTGCATCAGGTCTTTGTGGCGGCATGCGGGATCTTCACTGCAGCATGCGGGATCTTTCGTTGCGGTGCGTGGGCTTCTCTAGTTGCGGTGCGTGGGCTTCTCTCTAGTTGTGGTGCCCAGGCTCCAGAGCACTTGGGCTCAGTAGTTGCAACGCACAGGCTTAGTTGCCCCGTGGCATGTGGGATCCTAGTTCCCCGACCAGGGATTGAACCTGCGTCCCCTGCACTGGAAGGCAGATCCTTAACCACTGGGCCACAAGGGAAGTCCCTAAAATCTTTTCCAGAATGTGAACACTGAATATGTCTAAGGTAGGCTATGTGAAATTTTTGTGGATATTGATTCTCACTGAATGAAAGTCAGCAAGTCTCTTATTCTTCCATAGAATTGATAGGCTAGATTCTTCCCACTTATACAATTTTATCGTACCAATAAAGTGTCCTCCAAAGTGAATACAGCCCACTTTCAATTTTGCCTGGCATCAGCATCTTTAAGTGGTCCAGTCGGCTGGGTTAAAGCTGTGGCTTTGCTGAGCGTAGATGGAGACTCGCTGAGGAGAGAACAGAGCTGTGGGAACCATTGTCTGTGGATGGTCTTAAAGGAGAGAGTCACGCATATGAGAACTATTTTAATGAAATTTTCTGGTACCCTGTGGACCTACTTAAATCAGACTAGAGTACTATGGACTAGCAAATAAAAATGACCCAAATGGAGACACCCTAAAGGGGCATTGTGATGTTGATATTAATTTTTAAGTCTTTGCCAATTAGAGAGAAAATTCAGAAACAGTACAGACTTACAAATCTGTATATATATATATGTGTGTATAACAGTGAATGAGAAAGATAAAGAGAGAAGGAGGAAGGGAGGGAATGGGGGGAAGAGAGAGAGACAGACAGATTGACGGACTGACTGACCGACTCTACTCTTGGGCTAATAATTTCTATAATGTTTATGGAAATGTATAAATGTTTTATCTAGTTGTACTAGATAATAGCTAAAGATGTGAGCCAAGTAAGGATTCTCAGCGGCGTCTATAATGGTATTATAATAGGCTTTAAAATGTGAACTCATGTTTAAGAACAGCTGTTACCAAATAGCTGTTTGGTGAAGGCATAGGACAACTTAGTTTTTCTCAGAATTATATTTTCTCATTTTACTTTAACTAGCACGTGTTATTTGGGTGTCTAAACCTATGAGATAATCAAATAATTAGACTTCTGTATGCACCAACAAAGTTTCTGAACCAAACTGGTCAGTGTGTAGGAGATGAAAGAGAAAATAAATTATACACACACATATATGTGTGTGTGTATATGTGTTTATGCATAAACAGAGAGAAAACATACTGGCACATACATAATAAGCACCTGATAATTGTAGTTGCTGTTATATTATGAAGATGTTATCTGTTAGGATCATGACCTACCCAGGAGGTAGCTGAGTATTTCTCTAGTGACCTGGGTGTCTTGCAGTAACACTGCTGGTTACAGGTCTGATCTGAGAGAACAAAAAGTTCTATAAGAAAACCTTTTAAAATAATACTTACGATATGCTTCACATTCCTCCCCATTCTTCAAGAGGCAGTTAAATCCTCACTCCTCTCTGAAATCTGTTATGATTTATCCAAATTAAAAATAATCTCTGATTCCTCCTAGTTACCGCTCTTTCTAGTTAGTTGTAATTCTTTAAGACATTGTGGATTTTTAAGATACACTACTGCTTTTGCACTGCTAAGAAAGAAAAAGCTCTGCCTATTTATTTTACAATGCTTTCTCATTGTTTAGAATTTTTGTTTTATGTCTACTGAAAGAGCTCTTTTAGAATTACTTAGGTAAAGATTTTTGTTTAAATCATATCACTCTCATAAGGAAAGTAAAAGTCAAAGAAATCCATTAAGGAATTCGTTTTCTTATTCAGAATCCGGTTTTTCTGAATCATTTTTCAACTCAGTGTTGTTGATGTCAGTATTTTCCCAAATGGTATCATACTCTGGATTATCAAGACTATTTGTTATATAGCACTTCAAAAAAGAATGCTTCACTATGGTTTCTGAGATTTTCTTTTTTTTTTTTTTTTTCCATCGGTTCCCTTGGGAGAGGGGGACTGTGGCCCAGGGGAACGCTGTTTGTGGGCTCTTATTTTTTTTTGAATTTTGTTTTATTTATTTTTTTATACAGCAGGTTCTTATTAGTCATCCATTTTATACACATCAGTCTATACATGTCAATCCAAATCTCCCAATTCATCCCACCCCCACCCCCACCCCCCCACTGCTTTCCCCCCTTGGTGTCCATACATTTGTGCTCTACATCTGTGTCTCAATTTCTGCCCTATAAACTGGTTCATCTGTACCATTTTTCTAGGTTCCATATATATGCATTAATATATGATATTTGTTTTTCTCTTTCTGACTTACTTCACTCTGTATGACAGTCTCTAGATCCATCCACGTCTCTACAAATGACCCAATTACGTTCCTTTTTATGGCTGAGTAATATTCCAGTGTATGTATGTACCACATCTTCTTTATCCATTCATCTGTTGACAGACACTTAGGTTGCTTCCATGTCCTGGAGATTGTAAATAGTGCTGCATTGAACACTGTGGTATATGACTCTTTTTGAATTATGGTTTTCTCAGGATATATGCCCAGTAGTGGGATTGCTGGGTCATATGGTAGTTCTATTTTTAGTTTTTTAAGGAACCTCCATACTGTTCTCCATAGTGGCTGTATCAATTTATATTCCCACCTACAGTGCAAGAGGGTTCCCTTTTCTCCACACCCTCTCCAGCATTTCTTGTTTGTAGATTTTTTTGATGATGGCCATTCTGACTGGTGTGAGGTGATACCTCATTGTAGTTTTGATTTGCATTTCTCTCATGATTAGTGATGCTGAGCATTCTTTCATGTGTTTTTTGGCTATCTGTATATCTTCTCTGGAAATGTCTATTTAGGTGTTCTGTCCATTTTTGGATTGGGTTGTTTGTTTTTTTGATATTGAGTTGCATGAGCTGCTTGTAAATTTTGGAGGTGAATCCTTTGTCCGTTGATTCATTTGCAAATATTTTCTCCCATTCTGAGGGTTGTCTTTTCATCTTGTTTATGGTTTCCTTTGCTGTGCAAAAGCTTTTAAGTTTCATTAGGTCCCATTTGTTTATTTTTGTTTTTTTTTCCATTACTGTAGGAGGTGGGACAAAAAAGATCTTGCTGTGATTTATGTCAAAGCTTGTTCTTCCTGTTTTCTATTAAAAGTTTTATAGTGTCTGGTCTTACATTTAGGTCTCTAATCCATTTTGAATTTATTTTTGTGTATGGTGTTAGGAGTGTTCTAATTTCATTTTTTTTTTTGTGGTACGCGGGCCTCTCACTGCTGTGGCCTCTCCCGTTGCAGAGCACAGACTCCGGATGCGCAGGCCCAGCGGCCATGGCTCACGGGCCCAGCTGCTCTATGGCACGTGGGATCCTCCCGGACTGGGGCACGAACCTGCATCCCCTGCATCAGCAGGCGGACTCCCAACCACTGTGCCACCAGGGAAGCCCTCATTCTTTTACATGTAGCTGTCCAGGTTTCCCAACAGCACTTATTGAAGAGACTGTCTTTTCTCCATTGTGTATCCTTGCCTCCTTTGTCATCGACTAGTTGACTGTAGGTGTGTGGGTTTATCTCTGGGCTTTCTATCTTGTTCCATTGATCTATATTTTGTGCCAGTACCATATTGTCTTGGTGATTGTAACTTTGTAGTATAGTCTGAAGTCAGGGAGTCTGATTGCTCCAGCTCTGTTTTTTTCCCTCAAGACTGCTTTGGCTATTCGGGGTCTTTTAGGTCTCCATACAAATTTTAAGATTTTTTTGTTCTAGTTCTGTAAAAAATGCCATTGGTAATTTGATAGGGATTGCATTGAATCTGTAGATTGCTTTGGGTAGTTTAGTCATTTTCACAATGTTGATTCTTCCAGTCCAAGAACTTGGTATATCTCTCCCTCTGTTGGTATCATCTTTAATTTCTTTCATCAGTGTCTTGTAGTTTTCTGCATATAGGTCTTTTGTCTCCCTAGGTAGGTTTATTCCTAGGTATTTTATTCTTTTTGTTGCAGCAGTAAATGGGAGTGTTTCCTTAATTTCTCTTTCAGATTTTTCATCATTAGTATATAGGAATGCAAGATATTTCTGTGCATTAATTTTGTATCCTGAAACTTTACCAAATTCATTGATTAGCTTTAGTAGTTTTCTGGTGGCATCTTTAGGATTCTCTATGTATAGTATCATGTCAAATGCCAACAGTGACAGTTTTACCTCTTCTTTTCCAATTTGTATTCCTTTTATTTCTTTTTCTTCTCTGATTGCCGTGGCTAGGACTTCCAAAACTATGTTGAATAATAGTGGTGAGAGTGGACATCCTTGTCTTGTTCCTGAACTTAGAGGAATTGCTTACAGTTTTTCACTATTGAGAATGATGTTGGCTGTGGGTTTGTCATATATGCCCTTTGTTATGTTGAGGTAGGTTCCCTCTATGCCTACTTTCTGGAGAGTTTTTATCACAAATGGGTGTTGAATTTTGTCAAAAGCTTTTTTGCATCTATTGAGAGGATCATATGGTTTTTCATCTTCAATTTGTTAATATGGTGTATCACATTGGTTGATTTGTGTATATTGAAGAATACTTGCATCCCTGGGTTAAGTCCCACTTGATCATGGTGTATGATCCTTTTAATATGTTGTTGGATTCTGTTTGCTAGTATTTTGTTGAGGATTTTTGCATCTATATTCATCAGTGATATTGGTCTGTAATTTTCTTTTTTTGTAGTATCTTTGTTTGTTTTTGGTATCAGGGTGATGGTGGCCTCATACAATGAGTTTGGGAGTGTTCCTTCCTCTGCAATTTTTGGAAGAGTTTGAGAAGGATGGGTGTTAGCTCTTCTCTAAATGTTTGATAGCATTCACTTGTGAAGCCCTCTGTTCCTGGACTTTTGTTTATTGGAATATTTTTAATCACAGTTTCAATTTCATTACTTGTGATTGGTCTGTTCATATTTTCTACTTCTTCCTGGTTCAGTCTTGGAAGGTTATACCTTTCTAAGAATTTGTCCAGTTCTTCCAGGTTGTCCAGTTTATTGGCATAGAGTTGCTTGTAGTAGTCTCTTGAGATGCTTTGTATTTCTGTGGTGTCCGTTGTAACGTCTCCTTTTTTTTACACTTTATTTTTTTTTTGTGGTACGCAGGCCTCTCACTGTTGTGGCCTCTCCCGTTGCAGAGCACAGGCTCTGGACGTGCAGGCTCCAGCGGCCATGGCTCACGGGCCCAGCCACTCCGCGGCACGTGGGATCTTCCTGGACCGGGGCACGAACCCATGTCCCTTGCATCGGTAGGCGGACTCTCAACCACTGCGCCACCAGGGAAGCCCCGTAACTTCTCCTTTTTTATTTCTAATTTTATTGATTTGAGTCCTCTCCCTATTTTTCTTGATGAGTCTTGCTAATGGTTTTTCAATTTTGTTTATCTTCTCAAAGAACCAGTTTTTAGTTTTATTCATCTTTGCTATTGTTTTCTTTGTTTCTATTTCATTTATTTCTGCTCTGATCTTTATGATTTCTTTCCTTCTGCTAACTTAGGGTTTTGTTTGTTCTTTCTCTAGTTCCTTTAGATGTAAGGTTAGATTGTTTATTTGAGAGATTTTTCTTGTTTCTTGAGGTAGGCTTGTATAGCTATAAACTTCGCTCTTAGAACTTCTTTTGCTGCATTCCATAGGTTTTGGATCATCGTGTTTTCCTTGTCATTTGTCTCTAGGTATTTTTTGATATCCTTTTTGATTTCTTCAGTGATCTCTTGGTTATTTAGTAATGTGTTGTTTAGCCTCCATGTGTTTGTGTTTTTTATGTTTTTTTCCCTGTAATTCATTTCTAATCTCATAGCATTGTGGTCAGAAAAGATGCTTGATATAATTTCAATTTTCTTAAATTTACTGAGGCTTCTTTGTGACCCAAGATGTGATCTATCCTGGAGAATGTTCTGTGCACACTTGAGAAGAAAGTGTAATCTGCTGTTTTTGGATGGAATGTCCTATAAATATCAATTATATCTCTCTGGTCTATTGTGTCATTTAAGGCTTGTGTTTCCTTATTAATTTTCTGTTTGGATGATCTGTCCATTGGTGTAAGTGAGATGTTAAATTCCCCCACTATTATTGTGTTAGTGTCGATTTCCTCTTTTATAGCTGTTAGCAGTTGCCTTATGTATTGATGTGCTCCTATGTTGGGTGCATATATATTTATAATTGTTATATCTTCTTCTTGGATTGATCTCTTGATCATTATGTAGCGTCCTTCCTTGTCTCTGTTAATAGTCTTTGTTTTAAAGTCTATTTTGTGTGATATGAGAATTGCTACTCCAGCTTTATTTTGATTTCCATTTGCATGGAATATCTTTTTTATCCCTTCACTTTCAGTCTGTATGTTTCCCTAGGTCTGAAGTGGGTCTCTTGTAGAGCGTAGCATATATATGAGTCTTGTTTTTGTATCCATTCAGCAAGCCTGTGCCTTTTGGTTGGAGCATTTAATCCATTCACGTTTAATTATCAAAATGTATGTTCCTATGACCATTTCGTTAATTGTTTTGGGTTTGTTTTTGTAGGTCCTTTTCTTCTCTTGTGTTTCCCATTTAGAGAAGTTCCTTTAGCATTTGTTGTAGAGCTGGTTTGGTGGTGCTGAATTCTCTTAGCTTTTGCTTGTCTGTAAAGCCTTTGACTTCTTCATTGAATCTGAATGAGATCCTTGCCGGGTAGAGTAACCTTGGTTGTAGGTTCTTCCCTTTCATCACTTTAAGTATATCATGCTACTCCCTTCTGGCTTGTAGAGTTTCTGCTGAGAAATCAGCTATTAACCTCATGGGAGTTCCCTTGTATGTTATTTGTCGTTTTTTCCTTGTTGCTTTCAATAATTTTTCTTTGGCTTTAATTTTTGCCAATTTGATTACTGTGTGTCTCGGCTTGCTTCTCCTTGGGCTTATCCTGTATGGGACTCTCTGCACTTCCTGGACTTGGGTGGCTATTTCCTTTTGCATGTTAGGGAGGTTTTTGACTATAATCTCTTTAAATATTTTCTCCGGTCCTTTCTCTCTCTCTTCTCCTTCTGGGACCCCTATAATGTGAATGTTGTTGCATTTAATGTTATCCCAGAGGTCTCTTAGGCTGTCTTCATTTCTTTTCATTCCTTTTTCTTTATTCTGTTCCGCAGCGGTGAATTCCACCATTCTGTCCTCCAGGTCACTTATCCATTCTTCTGCCTCAGTTTTTCTACTATTGATTCCTTCTAGTGTAGTTTTCATTTCATTTATTGTATTGTTCATCTCTGTTTGTTTGTTACCTTAATTCTTGTAGATCTTTGTTAAACATTTCTTGCATCTTCTTGATCTTTGCCTCCATTCTGTTTCTGAGGTCCTGGATCATCTTCACTATCATTATTCTGAATTCTTTTTCTGGAAGGTTGCCTGTCTCCACTTCATTTAGTTGTTTTTCTGGGGTTTTATCTTGTTCCTCCATCTGGTACATAGCCCTCTGCCTTTTCATCTTGTCTATCTTTCTGTGAATGTGGTTTTTGTTCCACAGGCTGCATGATTGTAGTTCTTCTTGCTTCTGCTGTCTGCCCTCTGGCGGATGAGGCTATTTACGGGGCTTGTGCAAGTTTCCTGATGGGAGGGAGTGGTGCTGGCTACAGCTGGCTGTTGCTCTGGTGAGCAGAGCTCAGTAAAACTTTAATCCACTTGACTGCTGATGGGTGGGGCTGGGTTCCCTCCCTGTTGGTTGTTTGGCCTGAGGCGACCCAACACTGTAGCCTACCCAGGCTCTTTGGTGGGGCTAATTGCTGACTCTGAGAGGGCTCCCGCCAAGGAGTACTTCCCAGAACTTCTGCTGCCAGTGTCCTTGTCCTCACGATGAGACAGAGCCACCCCCTGCCTCTGCAGGAGACCCTCCAACACTAGCAGGTAGGTCTGTTTTGGTCTCCTATGGGGTCACTGATCCTTCCCCTGGGTCCTGATGTGCACACTACTTTGTGTGTGCCCTCCAAGAGTGGAGTCTCTGTTTCCCCCAGTCCTGTTGAAGTCCTGCAATCAAATCCCACTAGCCTTCAAAGTCTGATTCTCTTGGAATTCCCCCTCCGTTGCCGGACCCCCAGGTTCGGAGGCCTGACGTGAGGCTCAGATCCTTCACTCCAGTGGGTGGACTTCTGTGGTATAAGTGTTCTCCAGTTTGTGAATCACCCACCCAGCAGTTATGAGATTTGATTTTATTGTGATTGTGCCCCTCCTACTGTCTCATTATGGCTTCTCCTTTGTCTTTGGATGTGGGGTATCTTTTTTGGTGAGTTCCAGTGTCTTCCTGTTGATGATTTTCAGCAGTTAGTTGTGATTCTGGTGTTCTCGCAGGAGGGAGTGAGAGCACATCCTTCTACTCCGCCATCTTGAACCAATCTCCGAAATTTTCTTTTAAGTTGGTTCATTTTGCAAATTTTATGCTGGCTCTATATTGATCTTAGCAAAAGATGTCCACAGAAGGTTTTCAGATAGCACACAGGGCTCATATTCCTTCCTTCCTCAAATGGTCTTTCAATAGTTTGTTAACTGAAATATTGATGGATTAAAATTGTCCTGTCTGTCATTAGAAAAGCACCCCAGGTTTCTGTGTATGCAATCAATGACAATGAGATCACAGCTGCTACCAGGCCATCAGTGGTTGTAAGATGACTTCGATTTTAACAAGGATCCTGGTGTCAGAGGTGTTAAAATATTGTGAATCTTAGAATAGAGGAAATACAATACTACTCTCTCCCTTTGTATTGTATTTCTTGGAGTTCAACTAATATGTCATTTCTCTGAACTTTTAATTAGCTCCTAGGACTTTGTTAGTAGCTACTTTCTTTGAAATCCATTAGCACTTAATTTAATTAAAAGGACAAAATAATAATTCTGCATGAAAAGAATCCATGCACATGGTTACAAAAACCTACTGTAATAAAACACAGTGGTTCCGTTGCCCCACTCCCTTCACTTTTTTATTCCTGACTTTGAGAACAACTAACTTTAATCATTTCTGGGTTTGTTTCCTCCATTGGCTACCTCTGTAGGGCTAAATAATATGCTTATATTGACTTTTTTTCCTTTTATTTTCATTTATCAACTTTAAACAGGTACCATAGTAGGAAAGAATTTAGCTTACTAATTTCACCTTCTTTCTCTGACCCTCTTCTACATATAATTATATTAATTTTCTGACCTCTTTTATTGGTTCCGTTTATAATTCCATGACCATTTCTTGTTCCATTCAGTACAGATGGTTTCTCTTGACTCCCTACTTTATGAGGTTGGGATATTTCACCCTTTGCCTTCTCACCATCTCTCCTTTTATAATTATACTACTCCAATTTTGACAGCTGTACAGTGAGAATATTGATAATATTTTATGCTAAATATTTGCAATTAAATTTTTCATTTTTGTCTATTGGCTAGGCCAAAAAGTTGAAAAATAAATAAATAGCAACATTAATGTTATTGTGACTTTTTAAGTATTACTCATTGCAGAACTAGGAAGAGTTCTAGGATTATTTCATTCAATGTGACTTCTCAGCCACCCAAAGGAGAATGTTCCTAGAATCAAGGTTAAGGGGATTCTTTCTTCTTTCAAATGGATTTTTTAATTTCAGCATTTGCTCAAAATTGTGCCATATTTTATTTCAATTCGTATTTAGATCAGGACTTTTTAATAAGGCTTTTTCCATTAAGCTGAATTTTTTCTTATTGTGAGAAGATATGTGAGCCTTGTTCATTATGTCTTTAATTTTAAGTTTTTTCCTCATTCCCTTTATTTTTTGGAATCCATTTCATTCTTCTTTTTGAAGCTTATTGAATGCATATTCTTATTTGGACTAGTGGCTTCAATTTTGAACTAAGGCTTCCTTTTTTGCCTCATGTTATTCTGGTTTTTTGTTTGTTTTATTTTCAAATTTTTGCAGCTTCAGAATCATATTATGCATTAAGTTGCCTTCTGTCCTCACCTTTTTCTTGGCCATTTCCTTTCAGTGGTCATCTGTACCCCATCTACTATCTGGACAGTTCATTCTCAAGCCTGCAGAGTCATCAACTGAGTCGTAGTCAAGCTTTCCTGTATCCTGAGTCCCTGAATCCCTCTTTGTTGGTTTATTCCTCATTTTGCTGGAATACGTCAGAAAATTACCTCTGAGAAAGAGATTCACGGGATATAAATTTTCTAAATCATTGCATTATTGAAAATATATTTGTTTTGCTCTGATACTTGCTTGATTGGCTAATAGAATTTTAAACTATAATTTTCCATCAGCCATTACTGGATTGTTTTCTAGAATTCAGTGTTTTGAGATTAAACATTTGTTTTAATTCTGTTTACCGTTCCTTTAGTGATTTTTTTCTCTCTGGAAACTCTTCCTATCTTCTCTTCTTCTTTGCTCTTCTGCAATTTCTTAATGATATGCTTAGGAATGTATTTTTTTTCCATTCCTCTTTCTTGGAAGTTGGTAGAATTTTTTTTTTTTTTTTTTCAGTTTGAAGACTTATGTCTCTTATCAGCCCTGGGAAATTTTCTTATATTATTTCGCCGATCATTTTCTCTTTATTCTTTTTTTCTGTAAATGCTATTGGTTGGATATGAATCATTTGACTTTATTCCCCTCCCCCCACCTTGGGGAGGAATTAATTATGCAAATATGTTTTCTAATCTTTCCATTGGAAAAACTTTTTCGCAACTCTTCCTTTTTTTTTTCCCAAAGCTCTTTCTTCCTCTGATATTCCTTTGTCAGAACAATCTTTGAGTTTATGGGTGCAAAGTCTTTTGACACGTCCTCTTTAGCATTTGTTAAAGCTACTTTTTTTCCTCTGATTTATCTCTGTGTCCCCTGTGGTAGGTTTTCTTTTTTCTGTCTTTCTTTATTCAAAATTTTTCCATTATACTGAAGACTTTCTTCATGTCTTAGCTCATGTCTCCATTCAGGGTGGCTTTACGTGAAGAAATAAGAATGTGAATTCTGTGTGTATGGGCATTGTTTGCCATCTGACAGGCTTCATTTTAGGCCCTTGAGTAAGGAGCTGCCATTTATGCTGAAGGCTTATCCCCTTAAGTATCAGGATGTGTAAGGTCTTTATCATGTTGGTGCCAAGCCTATACTAGAAGCCCAAGTTCTCCTCAGATAACTTGTATTTCCCCCCCTTTATCATATAGGAGTATAAAGGACAATTATTTATTTTCTTTGGCCATTTGACACCTTTGAATATTTTGCTTGTCTTTGGGAATTCCCCACATTATAGATCCATATTTTACCAAGTTTTCTGGCTGTCTGAAGGTAGATTGTGAATTAGGTTTTACCACTTAGAAGCATTCATGCCAGATTTTAGTTGAGAAGTGTGGGACATGAAGGGGCACATGAGCTCAGAAGAACTCAGAGGTAGTAGGCACTATGGTTTCAGTCATAACATACAGTGTCCTGTTGTGGTGTCAGGGCTGTCTTTTCTAGAGCAATTCTACATTAGATGTTGGGTATGGTTCTTGACTGTGTGCTTTACTGGCTGGGTTCTCTGGTCCTCGCTGAGGTTCTGTGAGGTACCCAGTAATCTTTAGTAAGTTCCTTTTCTACTGTTGACTAAAAAAAATGCACAATGTGAGAGTTGTAAGTTAAGTTTTATTTGGGGCAAAATGAGGACTGTAGCCCGGGAGAGAGCCTCTCAGACAGCTCTAAGAAACTGCTCTGAAGAGGTGTGGGGGGCAGTATATATGTGATTTTGGTGAAGGGGGTACATGCAATCAAGCACACATTTTGGCAGAGGGTAGCTGCTAGTCACGAGGATCACATGTCTCTGTTAGTGACTGTGCTTTTCTAGATGTGAGAAGATGTAAGAAATTGGGCTCATAAAGTCTTCTGAAAATATCTAACTATCTGAAGGCCTGTTCTGCCAGGTTTTCCCAGAGCACAGAGTGCCTCATTCCTGATCTCCACCCTGAACTCACTTCAGGGTGTGTTGAAGGTCAGCGACTACAGTGGCTAATGACTTCATTCCAGATGGCAAGTGACAATTTTCAGTTGGCACTACTTAAACTAGGCAGAGTTGATTTTGGTTATTTGTAAACCACTCCACTGACAGTTACAGAGAGCTAGATTTTGCTGTTTATGAGGGGATAAAAAAGTCAAACATTACATATAGAGACCAAACGATCCAACATCCAGGGTTCTCCCAAGCAAGTTTGCTTCCTCATTGATGACAGAGCCTTACCCAAATGTCCTAGGTAGTTCCTTCCTTCATTCTACTTTGTTAGTCTTTGTTTCATCTTCCAGAAGTTTAAATCTCTTTTTTGCTGCTGGTCCCGTCATTCTCTCGTTCTAAGTGGATTGACTTTACTATAATTCTAAAAGCATCTCAGGAGGAAAAGAAGATCAATTTGTTTAGTTTGCCATCTTGAATCTGAAGTCCCATGGCACTTTATTCATACTGGAATTATAGTACTTTGACATGTAAAATAATAAAATAATGTCAGTATAAAATAAAAATTAAAAAATAATATTATTCTTAAAGTAAATGATGATTTCTTCTTAATTTCTGTATACGTAGTACCCCACGTAATAACTTACATTTTACCAAGTATTCAACTAATATTTAAATGAGTTGATTTATGTACAGATTTTAAGTTACTTCGTATATTGGTAAGATGCCTATTTTGACTCAGCTGTGTTGACTTTGGTACCTAGGTTAATAAATCATAGCTTATTAGTCTAATTTCAAGGAATCAATTTGCAACAAGAACACACAGTTAGAGTCATATCAGGAATTAAACTCGAAATTATGTTTTCAAAGGGACAAATGCTTATACCAGGATGCAGGAAGAAATTTATTGTTTAATAAAAAAACTAATTTAAGTCTATAACAGCTACTTAATGGGAATAACATGACCAATTTCCTTCCTAAGTGAAGAAATAAAAGTAAACATACTTAAAATAATGAGGTTAATAGAAATAGACCAGAGTATATTTGCTAAATTTTGACACTCTAAGAGTGTTTTTCATTTATATTTAAATAAAATGCTTAAATGTTGTTATTTAGGTGAAAGATACATGGCTGCTTCTCTAGCAGAAAGTAAAAGCAAAACTTAGTGGCAGATGGAGCTCATTGAGTTTGTTCATCAAAACAACAGTATTGCCAGAATTGCTTTTCTTACTTGTAAAATTTTCTACAAATCTAGAGACTTTTTGAGATCATTGGAGAAAGTTGTAGTTAATTTCTTTTCTGCCCAGAGATTCATTCAAACACTAATTGAGACTATTCTGTTTATATATAAGTAGAATTTGATACATAAAAATAACACAAAAATTCTCTACAATAGATATTAAAGTCTGATAAAATAATTTATGTAGAGTACAGATTTTAATTTTTCCTTTTGTTTTAAGTTTAGTAATAACTGAAGAGTTAGTGATATGTTTAATATGCTTTACTATGTTTGGTATATTATGCAAATTGAATTAGTGCCTGTACCTCCAGATATAATGGATGTGTCGTTTAGATCAGACTATGGGTGAATCTTTGTATAGTTTACTAAAGATTTCTTCAGATATTTCAGATAAGACACATTACTCCTTTTAACTATCAACGTAGAATGATTACATTCCAGGAGAAATGCTAGGCCGTATCATCTCAAGCTCCTCATAACTTGATGTCTATCAATGACTCAATTCATGGAGCTATAATTATAGAGGGATGTGCACTTCATTTACCTACATTAGGAATTCTTAATCTGGGAGCTTTGGATAAATTTCAGAGAGTTTATTAACCCCTTGAAATTATAGCCCTAATTTTAGGTATATGTGCCTCCTCCTGCCAGTTGGTACATTGCTCTCACCAAATTCTCAACAAGGTCAATGATCCAGAAGTAGTTAGGAATCACCATTCTGAAATTCTCTCTTATATTACGACAGTTTCTCAAAGAGCTGTATCTGGATGATTTAGAATGCCTCTTTTAAAGATTGCTTTTATTCAATTTTGTCTTGGTGTGATACCACCAGCCTGTTTCGAAGGCTATTTCAAGAAAGAGTCTTATCTTGACACTCATTTATTTATTTCTTCACTCATTCGTTCAGTTACTACATATGGAGCACCTTCTGTATGAGAGGCAGGCTTCTATGTGGGAAGGATATCATGAAAAGGACACAGTCAAAAAATCCCTTGGTCTAGAGGAGTTTACATTCTAGCAGGAAGAGTTAGAAAATAAGCAAGAAAAATAATGAACCATATTCATGTTAGATAGTGTTAAGTAATAAGGAGAAAAAAAGTAAACAGAACAGCAGATATGACATGATGGGGTGGGGAAGGTGTTGGAATTTTAGGTAGGCTGTTCAGGGAAGGCTCCTCTGAGAAGGTGACTCGAGCAAAGGGGAGAGCAGCAGTTGATGAGATCAGAGGGGCACTAGAGATCCAGGACCTTGTAGTGTTGCACAGGACTGGGACTTTTACTCTGAGTGAAAAGGTGAGCACTGCAGTGTTTTGTAAAAGAGACATGGGCTGACCCATATGTTACCAAGACCATTCTGGCTGCTGTAGTGGAAACAGACTTAATTGGGGAGCAAGGGCTGCAGCCAGCAGACCAGTTAGGAGGCCCTTCTCAAGAGACAATCGTGGCCTGGAGCAGGGTTTTGGCAGTGGAGGGAGTGAGAAATGATTGAATTTTGAACTTCCCGTGAAACTAGGTGCTGTTAGGATACCTATGAGGATGTTACTTGTTATCTTATGAAGTTACTCAGGCAAAATTTCTTTCTGTTCTTAGTGTTAGACTATTTTCCTAGATTATTCGTACTTTCCCCCTAAACTGTTGGTTTCACTTTTTCTCTGAATTTTAAAAAAAACTTAAAACAAATTAAAAGCTCATCTGTAGGAAGTGAATTTCAATTAATGGCGTTTTGTATATTATACTCATTTTGGTCACCTTACCATTAATTTTTCCCTTTGCTTGATTTTTTTCCTCACAGTTTTGAGATATGTCATTTTTTCCCTATTATTTACGTTTTTATAAACCTTTCTGGTACAATTTAGGGTGGATATAAATCTTTCTTTGTGTCTATGTAAATATCACCTTTCACAGTCTCTTCAATGTTACGGCTATGCCCTCTTGACGCTTGTGATTGTTACTCTGTTATAGAAGAGTGAAACCTGATTGCAGGAATTCAAACCTAAGAGTAGTTTGTGTTTCGCCTGGAACATTAAATATAAGAATGGTTGTCTTATGTAAGGAAGAACAATATGATGTATTGTTGATCCACTTGACTCAGTAGAACAGTTGAGTTAACAGTGAGTCAAATCAGTTGTTGGACTGAATTACTTAGTCATTAGTCACTTCAGTCGAAACACTTAGTCTAGTGATATGTTGCATTTATGACACATCCTGATTATGCAATTGACCTTGGGTTTGTTTATGAGACAATGTTGTATCAGAAACAGATAGCATAAAAATCCTGGGAGGACTTTGCACACATTTAATACCATTAGATAATTAAGATTGCACACTGAACTGATTTCTAGAAACTGTAAAGATACATTCTGATGTCAAGTGTGTAAAGAATCAAAATCCTGGTGAAAAACTCAGTCTGACAAACAAATTTACGAGACTACAAAATGGTCATACTCATCCATCTTTTTCCTAAGAGTCATGTAAGTTGTGAACTAAACAAACACGTTTTTCTGTTTGCTCATCACATGCTACCAGTTCTCAAATATGACTTATGAGACATGTTTCTCACTCAATACTTTATAATATTCTTTGTGCTCAAGCTGTGATTACTGTTTTAAACCAAAGTCTCCCCAGAATCATAGGCAGCTCTGAAAGGGATTGTAGAGCTCGTCCTTCAGTCTGATTTGTAGATGAGGAACCTGAGGTCTAGAGTGGTGACGTCCCAAGTCCTATAGCTGATTAGTCAAAGAGCCTTGATTGACACCCAACATTCCTGACGCTTAATGCAGGGTGTTTTACCTCAGATTAATTTTCATATAGTGAACTGAATTCCAAATATGAGATAATGAAAAAGACTCGGACATCAAAAGCCTTTAGTGTTTCCTTACAAATCTAAGTCCAATATGTTAACATAGTAGTACAAATAATCTTATTCATAATATATTCAAATTGAATAGAACTCATGGGAAAGTTTGTCTCTGAAGTCATCCCTATCATCCGCATATATGAAGCCATCAGACTTTCCTTCAACTACTGATAACTCGCCAATGTGAATGAATATTACCTCATTTACAAATGAACGGGGGTTTCTAAAAGCATATGGGAAAATGTCCTCATCTTTATTGGAAATAAATGTGCAGTGCATTACCTATGCTATAATCATTTGGCTTTGTAGTATCATAGTGAAGATAAAGGCTTTAGGAAATAAGAGAAATTTAAGAACTGAGCACAGACAGAAAATGAAGAGTGTGATACTTATAATGTTAGATCAGCTGTACATATTTAATTAACATTGTGAGCACTTTTCTTTAGTTAAAAATTCAATCTCATCTGTGATACCTGTCCTGGTTTGTCATGTCATAAAGGAACATTGCCATTTTTTTTATTAAGCCATGTGTGAATGTATCGCTTATATTTTAACTCTGTAAAATAGCATGTGCGTAGGAATGAATCTATAACTTACAGTTTTACGTTAATGTTAAACACTGATACTGATCCAGAGTATTGTAGAGGATTACAATTTAAAGAATTCTTAATTATAATCCTTTTCCTTTTATATTTTTCCACAGACGGCTTGTGTATATGTCAGTTTTTTTATGTGTGTGTGTATTTGTTTTAGATTTACTGTTTTTCAGGCGCACTTCTCTGAAGTAAGATGAGTTGTCAAAAATTCTGTGTGGCTTTTTTACATTGGGGTAAGTTATTTGCTTTTTAAATATCCATATATGAGGTAGAGATTTTGCCCTTAGAGATGCTGTTTCCTTTAATGGCTAATCAAATTTCCCGTTTCCAGTTAGGAATTCTCTTGCTCATGGTTAAAAATGCAAACCAAACAAACGTATAAGTGTCAAAATGAGAACTCTTCCCAACCTCCTGGAAACAATGTGATGTGTATCCTCCCAGGAACATAACACACACACACACACACACACACACACACACACACACTCATATCTCTAGTTGCAAAAATAGAACTGGTCTATACATTCTGCATTTTTCTTTCTTCCACTTAACAGCTTTTCAATTTATCATGACAACTATTTTGCCAGTGTTTACTGATTTACTTATTTGTTTAATGGTTGCATGACAATGAACTGTATGAATGTACCTTAAATTATAAATTTATTTGAACAACTCCCATTGATAGACAATTCTTTTTCCATAACAGATAATGCTACATTGAAATTCGTATACATATATCTTTGTGTATTTAGAAGAGTATTTCTATAGATTAATTCCTAACGAGGAATTTCTGTGTTGAGTAGTAAGCACATGTTTGAATTTGATAGATACTGTGAAATCTTCTCCACAAAGCTCTGTGCCTTTTGCAGTCCCAACATGAGTATATGAGTGGTATTCCATTGTATTCCTGCCAAAGATGCATGTTATCATTCTTTTATCTTTTTGCCCTGTCAAAGCAAAATACAACATCTCACTTTAATTTTATTTATTTGGTTATTTGTGAGATTGAGTACTGTTTAGTGACCATTTCTATTTTTTTATGTGATTTTCTAATTCACATACTTTGACTATTTTGTTGTTGGATTTTATTTGTCTCAATTGATTTTTAGAAATTTCTAAAATGTAGATATTTAGCTCTGTATTAGTCAAGGTTCTCCAGAGAAGCAGGACCAATAGGATTTATATATATCTAGGATGAGGTTTATTATAAGGAATTGGCTCGCATGATTATGGAGGCTGAGAAGTCCCAAGATTTGCAGTTGGCAAGCTGGAGACCCAGGAGAGCTGATGGTATAAGTTCCTGTCCAAACAATGGCAGGTTTGGGACCCAGGAAGAGTAAAGCTTCAGTTTGAGTCCAAAGGAAGGAAAAGACTGACGTCCCAGTTCACCTGTCAAACAGGAGGAGTTCCCTCTTACCCAGTCATTTTTGTTCTATTTAGGTCTTCAATTGATTGGATGAGGCCCACCCACATCAGGGATGGCATCTGCTTTACTCAGTCTACTGGTTCATCCAGGAACAGCCTCACAGACACACTCAGATTAACGTTTGACCAAATGTCTGAGCACCCCATGGGCCTAGTGAAGTTGACACATAGCATTAAACATCACAAGCCCTAAGAATTTATTATGTTTTGCAAATTTTTTTTCCTTGCCCATCATTTATTTTCTAACTTGGTTTTCTTTTACAGTTCAGAATATTTATACATACACATTAACAGCCTTATACATACTTGGAAACAAGATATCATGACATTTAAATATTTTAATTTTATTTAGCAAATGCAGCATTATTAAATTATGAATACATATATCAGATGATAGTCAAAACTTTAATTGTCTGTATCCAGGAGCAGTTTACTTGGTGATAATATTTAAAATAAATGGCTACCATACAGAATAACAGATTTGTTCTAAAATGGAAAGGAAATGTCATTTTAAATGGTATTCCCCATTATGACTAGTAAACAATGACAAGATAATGTTATAAGGGGATATTATCAAGGGATGGTGTATACCTTGGGAATTCCCACCTTGACTATCACCAGAAGAATGCTTTCAAAAATTAAATGTATACTAGTCTTCCTCCTACCTATTCCTATCTCTCGAATATCCTCGAGAGAAAGCTTAATAGACATTTTTTTAGAATCTTGTGTTTTAAATTTCTGTGAAGCATAGCAGGCTTCTGTTGGAAAGTAGTCACACAATGCCAGTGACTTTTGAGTATATAGTTGACCCTCGAAGAGCATGGGTTTTCGCAGGTCCACTTATACTCAGATTTTTTTCAATAGTAAATACTGCAGTACTGCACGATCCAAGGTTAGTTGAATCTGCAGATGCAGAAGAACTGTGTATACAGAGGAACCGTGTATAGGGAGGGCCAACTATAAGTTATATGCAAATTTTCCACTGCTCAGAGGGTCAGTGCCCTTAACCTCCGCATTGTACTATTCTCAGTTGTTTCTTACAGCATTCTAGAGATATTTTGATTTTTTTTAACTCAACTCATTTATTTAAGACTGTGTTCCAAGTTTTTGAAATTAAAGTCAAGCCATCTTTAACAAAACCTGTTTTCTCTGGCAACGATTACCTGTGTGTCAGCTAGTTCTGGGCATCTTTTTGGCTACTCTAATCTTTTTTTTTTAAATTTTTATTTTATATTGGAGTATAGTTTATTAACAATGATGTGTTAGTTTCAGGTGTACAGCAAAGAGATTCAGTTATACATATACATGTATCTATTCTTTTTCAAATTCTTTTTCCATTTAGATTATTTCAGAGTATTGAGCAGAGTTCCCTGTGCTGTACAGTAGGTCCTTGTTGGTTATCTGTTTTAAATATAGCAGTGTGTACATGTCAATCCCAAACTTCCAATCTTTAAAAGTGCTCTTGGAGCTTTCCTTGTTATATATACTGTTCTTTGTCATTTTAGCCGTATATATATTTACTGAAAATATCCAGGATAATTCCACTGTTACAGATTTCAGAAAAACTAGACCACAGGGGGCTATCAAAGAGTGGTAACATTCTCTCTTACATGCTCTATCTAATTTTTATTAGGCTCCATGCTAATGTTTCACATTGGCTTTCCAAAAGGTTTGTGGTTTTGTCAAGCTTTGTGAATTGGAAGAGGTCTGGGGCCTTGTATAACATATGATAGGATGATAACAGGTGTCATATGATAACATGATAACATAAGCCTCCAGGTGAATATATATTTCCCTCTTTGGAGGGAAAGAAATATCATTTGCAAAGGAAGCATGTAAACAAAATAGAATCATCTTTTAATTAAACTGATTCAGTAGTTACTATGTCTAAGACATTCATTATTACATTTTAAGTTTTAAATAGTTCTTTGAGGATTTTAGGCTAATTTCAATTCAGCCAACCAAATCTTCCATGTGCAGCTATAAAATATAATGCTTTTAATTAGTACCAATACATATTCTTGGTTTTGTAAAATGGAAGAAATACCCAGTTCTCTTTTTAGTGAGTTCTAATTTCAGAAATAAATGTTAGAAGGATTGAAGTCCAAAGGAACATAGTTGCAGTGAGGATTCACTTTTGGTGATGTTATAATACCCAATTGTTATCAGTGTGGGAAAAATAATGCTAGTCGTGTTAATCATTTTTGCCTTAAATTTTGCATCTGATACATGTTTATATTAATTAACATTAATAGAAAGTTCTAGAAACCAAATTGTTAACAGTCATTACTTGTGTATTTGAATATTTTTACATGTATTACTTTTGTAATTTAGAACAATACTTTTGTGAATTTTAAAAAAAATTTCTATTTTCTTACATTTTTATGTTTACCATAATCCTTCAAAAGTCTCATTCTATACAAAACCATGAAAAATTCTTAGAATTTTCATTCTTCATTACTTTGTATATGAGGAAACACAGCTGTTGGATCGTTAGGGTAACTTATAAAAGAAAGAATTATGGAGAATTCATTATTTTATTATCAAACAACTACTCAGTAAAATACAAGTATCACTTCTGAGGATTTTTGCGGGGGGTACAGGATTATAAAATTGTTCTTAATTTTATGTGTCTAAAAAGTGATAAATTGTCTTTAATCAGCAGTGGACGTTTCCTGTAAGAAGTCTGTCATTGTGCATCAATTATTGGAGAATGCATTAAGGACATGTCTTATATGATGTCATATATCTGGAGAACCATGGGCAGATTCAGGAAATCATCCAGCTGTCCTGATGTTGAAGACAAACCCTTTCTAAAAGCACTCAGTGAAAGTAGTGTTAACATTTTGGTGTTATTCTCATTAAGAAATATTAAAACAGCACGTTAATGTTTGCTTATATAATTGCACATCCAGATACTTACCATTTATGCTGGAAGTTCGTTAGAATAATTTATTTTTTACAAAAGGAAATTGGAATATTTAGCTATAATTTCCTATCATTAAAATATAATTATGAGATGTTAGATTAATGAGGAAAATGAATTGTGAATTTCCAAAAAAGGGGTGCTAAGGAGTGAAGTTACCTCTATAAATAAATGCACCCTCTTAAGTGTAACACTTTGTTCAGTGGAAGCACAGAGCTATGCATTAGGCACTGATTGAGCACTTAGAAAGTTAAGTAATTACTATTGAGCACTACATGGCTTAATCTTAGATACTTCCTATTTATGTCTAGTCAAAATGATTAATTGCTTTTCTGTGTGTCTTTTAAATGTCCTAACAGAATTTATTTATGTGATAACTGCATTTAACTTGGCATATCCAATTACTCCCTGGAAATTTAAGTTGTCTTGCATGCCACGAAATACAACATATGACTTCCTCTTGCCTGCTGGAATCTCAAAGAACACTTCAAATTTGAGTGGACATTATGAGGCACTTGTTGAAACTAAACTTAATTCAAGTGGTACCTACTTATCTAACTTATCATCCAGAACAACTTTCCACTGTTGCTTTTGGAGCGAGGAAGATAAAAACTGCTCTGTACATGCAGACAACATTGAAGGGAAGGCATTTGTTTCAACAGTAAATTCTTTAGTTTTTCAACAAACAGGTAAGTATTTTAATGTTCCAAACATTACCTCTTACTTAACTGTATTGAACAAAATGGTTCTGTTCTCTGAAACCTGTGTGAAATAGATGTATTATGGATGTGATTCTGAGCACACATTATTATTTTATATTAGTAATAAAATTAGGACCAAACTAATAAGTCCCCAATTATTTTCTATCCCCTAAAAATAAAATAAAAATGTAATGAGGGAACTTTTTAACCTTAACATACATTTCTTGTAGTCTTCTAAATTGGCTTTAAAATAGAAAAAGTACAACTTATTTTTGTTAAGTAGATAAAATATCAAATGGCAGATAATACTGTTGAGCTAGTTAAAGCAAGCAAGGAATCTCTCCGTAACCAAGGAGAGATCAAAAAAACCAAATCAAGGTTTTTTTTGTTGTTTAAGTATAATGCATACTAAGTGTAGCTCATGTTGTTAATAATTCTGCATGTGGAAATCTAAACAACAAAATTATCTCCAAGCCTCTGGAAAAGCTAAATAGAGCAGAGACAATTGACTTAACATTGTAGAGACCTACAGTATGAAAATAAAGACGTACATAATATAACACTCCTATGTAGGGTTAGTCAGAATTTCTCAACCTCAAAATTATTGACGTTGTGGGCCAGATAATTCTTGGTTATGGGGGACTGTTCTGTGCATCGTGGGATGTTCGAAGCATCCCCGCCTTCTGCCCACTTAATGTCTGTTAACACTCACTCCCCAGTTGTGACAATCAAAACATATCTCTAGACTTTGCCAGATGTCCCTTGGAGGGCCAAAGCACCACTGATTAGATGGAAGAAACACTCAGTTTGTTGAAATCAGGTTAGGAGTAAGGATAAAGCATAATTGTGCAATAAAATCAGAGTTTTTGTTTGTTTGTTTTGTTTTTTGCGGTACGCGGGCCTCTCACTGTTGTGGCCCCTCCTGCTGCGGAGCACAGGCTCCGGATGCGCAGGCCCAGCGGCCATGGCTCATGGGCCCAGCCGCTCCGCGGCATGTGGGATCCTCCCGGATCGGGACACGAACACGTGTCCCCTGCATCGGTAGGCGGACTGTCAACCACTGCGCCACCAGGGAAGCCCCTAAAATCAGAGTTTTAAAACAAGTTAGAAATAATAACTCCCAGTGTCTCCAACTGACTCTATAAGCATTTAAGTTAATTTTAAATGACACAGTTCTTTAATTTGTAAGGGAACTTAACTTAGCCATTCCAATGATTATTAAATATATTAAGAATGAACTTAAAATGTTAGGGTCCCTGTGATGAGCTGTAAAATGATCAAAAAATGTTAGCACTTTTTTCGATTATCAAGTGAAATGATTTTGATGCAGATTTTAATTTTACGTATATATATAAAGGCTAATAATTCATTATTTTTAAATGAGTTTAAGTTTTTGTAACTAAAATTACTAGGTTAAGTGGTGGTTATTCAGGATTTCCATTTAATATTCTGCCATATGGGCTGTTTACTTCATAGGGCTCAACCTATGCAAAGTCCCTACTAGCTAGAAATCCTTCAAATGGGGAAATATGTTAGTGGTGCTTAAAGATAAGTATTAGTGTTGTCTTAAGTTAGTCATGATTTTCAACTATTGCTATTCTTGCTCTCTAAATTACAAATCACTAATAGTTTATCATTGTCAGGTGAGTTTTTCAGTGTACAGTGAAATATACTCATATAAGTTGTATGTGGGGTCTATAATATTACAATAACAAGAATTTGAGGGCTTCCCTGGTGGCGCAGTGGTTGAGAGTCCGCCTGCCGATGCAGGGGACACGGGTTCGTGCCCTGGTCCGGGAAGATCCCACATGCCGTGGAGCGGCTGGGCCCGTGAGCTATGGCTGCTGAGCCTGCGCGTCTGGAGCCTGTGCTCCGCAACGGGAGAGGCCACAACAGTGAGAGGCCCGGGTACCGAAGAAAAAAAAAAAAAAAAATTTAAGATGTGCATCTTAGTTCCAACGTGAATCACCATGCTTTATTGCTAAAGCAGACACTTAAATACTGCCCCAAATGTGCTTGTACCTTGATATTTCATGTTCTCTCGTCTCTTGGAAAGTGAGGATGAACTGAGCTAGGTGAGTTTTGGGGTCTTCTGTCCTACTTAAGTGGTTCAGGATTTTAAAAATGTTTGAGAAACAATAATTGAATTTAATTATCTTACTTTCTGAAAAAGGAAACTGAAGGCCAAAGGGACTAAATGGGCAAACACACACGATCAGTTAGAGCCTGTTCTTTTTCTTTCAGAATGGGCAGTGAAAGTTGTATTGGAACACTGGTAAATTTAATTTAGCTCTTCTCTTTCACTGAGTTGTTCAGAATGTTTTTCTCGGGTTTCATTTAGTTTATTTTTAATTCAGGTGCAAACTGGAACATACAGTGCTGGATGAAAGAGGACTTGAAATTATTTATCTGTTATATGGAGTCATTATTTAAGAGTCCTTTCAAGAATTATGACCTTAAGGTCCATCTTTTATATCTTCTGTAAGTACCAAATAAATAAATTTGGACATTTCCATGACACAAGTTTTTTTGAAATGCAAGAGTTTCCATATACAGAAGTAGATTATGAAAGCTCTTCTATCTCTGCATTTCCTTTTATATCAATGTACATTTCTGTACTTTTTATACAACCTTCTTCTCCATTAGGTTTCCTCTTTTCTCCTCATGTTGGTTCAGGTAGCAAAGCATTGCAGATGTGGATGGGCATATATTCTCAAAGAAGCGTGAACTCAATTCAGTAGTGTTAGATATTTGAGTGGAGAAGGGGAAATAGTTTATATTTATTTTTCTGGTGGATTTTTCTCTCATATTTGATCTTTTTATTATCTTAAAATGTAAGTGCTTTTTATTTATTTGTGCTAGGTAGAGAGCCATGATGGTGGTTTCAAACAGCCATACACTTATGATTCTAACAGCTAATATGTCATTCAAGTTTTCTAATAATTCCAGTGATAATACATACCATTTCTATTTGAATTTTAACTCTTTAAAATTCATTCTCATTTGTTCTTTTATTTGATGCTTAAGAAGAATGTCACTCACCTCCCTCAGTTCTGCAGTTATTGAGGTCATATAATTAAGGGGCAGTGTGCTAGAAACTGTCCATATAAAGATGAATAGAGACAGAAAGTAGAATGATGGCTACCAGGGACTAGGGGAGGGGTAACGAAGAGTTCTTGTTTAAATGGGTTCAGAGTTTCAGGTTGGGGAGATGAAAAAAGTTCTGAAGTTGAATGGTAGGGATTGTTACCCAACAATGTGAATGTACTTAATATCATGAACTGTACACTTAAAATGGTAAATGTTATGTTATGTATATTTTACCACAGTAAAAAAATTTTAAAGAAACAAAGATGTCAAGAAAAAGATGTATTCATAGACTTTACTAAATGTGTATTTTTTAAATCAATTTATTTATTTATTTTTGGCTGTGTTGGGTCTTCGTTTCTGTGCGAGGACTTTCTCTAGTTGTGGCGAGCAGGGGCCACTCTTCATCGCGGTGCGCGGACCTCTCACTGTCGCTGCCTCTCTTGTTGCGGAGCATAGGCTCCAGACGCGCAGGCTCAGTAATTGTGGCTCACAGGCCCAGTTGCTCTGCAGTATGTGGGATCCTCCCAGACCAGGGCTTGAACCCGTGTCCCCTGCATTGGCAGGCAGATTCTCAACCACTGCGCCACCAGGGAAGCCCCACTAGTTGTGTATTTTACATCAACTTTTTAAAATAACTGCAATGGTTGATTTATGTATTTATTCTCACTGTTTTGCTGTATGTTGTTCTATGTATTTTTAGACTATATTGTTGGGTGGATCTATGTTCTTAGTTGTTACATCTTCTTGATGTATTTTCCCATTAACCTTTATACAACATTCTTCTTTGTTTTGTATCTTGCCTTTAGTTTTAAAAATATATTTTGTCTTATATATATTTTTAAAATTATTTTTGTTTATTTATTTATTTATTTTTCGGTACGCGGGCCTCTCACTGTTGTGGCCTCTCCCATTGCAGAGCAACAGGCTCCGGACGCACAGGCTCAGCGGCCATGGCCCACGGGCCCAGCCGCTCTGTGGCATGTGGGATCTTCCCGGACTGGGGCACGAACCCATGTCCCCTGCATCGGCAGGCGGACTCTCAACTGCTGCGCCACCAGGGAAGCCCGTCTTATATTTTTTTAAAAAAAGAATAGTTATGATCTCTGCTCTTGAGCCACTCACAGGCTAGTGGTTGGGACAGATATGTACAAATATGTATCAAAATAGGGCTTCAGTTTTAGTGGTTACTGATGTGCACTTGGTAGGCACATGAAGGTGTGGGAGCACAAGAATGGTGTGAGAGCCTTATGTGGGAATGTCTAGAGCACTGGTGGCAAGAGGAGTGAAGGTTTCCCAAGGAAGGAGATAGCTAAGTTGAAACTTCAGGAATGAATAAGAGCTAATAACAAAAATATGTGGGCAGGTAGCATTGAGAAGCATATCAACATCACCTGGAAATATTTTAGAAATTTAAATTTGATAACTCTGTCCCAGAACTAGAATCAGAAATTTTGGGAGTGAGGCCCATCAATCTGTATTTTATCAAGCCCTTTAGATGAATCTGATGGAACTAAAATTTGAAAATTTCTGGTGTGAAGGTAAATAAGACAAATTTTAGAAGAAAATTTGCATAGCTGCTACCATCCTCATTATGTACTGATTATCAGACTGTAGTTAATATTTATAACTTACGTTAGACTGCTGGACTAATTTTTCTTTTGGCCTCGCTGCAAGGCTTGTGGAATCTTAGTTCCCCACCAAGGGATTGAACCCGGGCCTCCAGCAGTGAAAGTGCTGAGTCCTAACCATTGGACCTCCAGGAAATTCCCTGGACTAATTCTTAAAGTCACCCCGCAGGAGTAGCCCAGATAGGGTGCCCCTGCTGTCACATCTGGTCATTGAGTGTCTCTGTGATGATTTCCACCTCTAATGCTGGTCACTAGATGAATCTAGAAGCCCCTGCTAGCCCCTGCTGCTTTAATGAGTGCAGTTCTCATTAGGGCCAGTGTCTTGAATGGGAGTATCCGATTGGTGAGAATGTGCCGTAGCTGCTAGTGTTTCAGCCTAACAGAAGAGTAGATTTCCCAGGCAGATGCTGGGCAGCCAGGTGGATAAATGTCCACAACAGAATGATTGGGCTATAAATCTCTAGAGGCCCAAGAAGCCTGCTGAAGTAGTAAAGTGAGAAGGTAGAGGAGTAATGGGCAAATGCACAGCCAAAGGTGAACATGTAAAGGATGGGAAAGAATGAGCTCGTTTCTAGTCTATAGAAAATGACCCAGCAGGGAGAGAAAAATTGAAGATGTGGTAGAAGGGGACCCATTGAAGATACATGACAGAGAGTGAATGGTTCAATAGGCAAGTTCCAGAAAAAGAGCACAGATGAAGGGTTGGTCTTAAAACGTATTGAGAGAAGAAAGGAAGCACTGTGGTGGATGAGGATATATTTGACGTCTGGGCAGAAAGTTTCCTGCTTTATTAACCAAGACAGATTTTAGCTCAGAGAAAAGAATTCCTTTGCAATGTAGTACATTTTTGTGATGACCTGAATACTTTGGGTGATGATTAAAATCTCACTAGGTGCCTATTCAAGAGAATTTCAGATATTATCAGTGGGCTAGGGTAATGTGCTCAGTTTTAAAGCTCTGTGACTATGTGTAAGGATTTATATTTTATAATTTTTATAATGTATAGGCCATAGTTATGTCTGAGGTCTGCATTTTCTGAAAAAGATATTATATATGAATATGTCAGAACATTACAAAATTGCGTAGTAAGTTGGCTACAGCTGCGAATTTGAACTTCAGTCAGCTAAGTAGTCATTGGTCTGTTCATCTAAATGGTAAGACCCAGAAAAATGAGAAAATTACGATAAACTAAATAGATTTTTCAACTTGCTCATATGATGAATTTAGTAGATTCTTTTTTTTTTTTTTTTTTTTTTTTTTTGCGTTACGCGGGCCTCTCACTGTTGTGGCCTCTCCCATTGTGGAGCACAGGCTCCGGACGCGCAGGCTCAGCGGCCATGGCTCACGGGGCCCAGCCGCTCTGCGGCATGTGGGATCTTCCCAGACCGGGGCACGAACCTGTGTCCCCTGCATCGGCAGGCGGACTCTCAACCACTGCGCCACCAGGGAAGCCCTAGTAGATTCTTTTGACCTGCTTTTATTTGAACTCAGGTTTCTGAAAAATATTAATACAGGAAAACCTAATTGCATGCAATTTGAGAAGCATTTTCTTTTCTTTTCTTTTTTTCTTGCCACTTTAATTGTTCTCTCCATTGTATGATTTGGTTAGTTTTACCAATTGTCACATACTATTTCCACCTTGAATTCTATTTTTGTGTGCATCTTTGGGCAATATATCTCCAAAAATTTAAATAAGACTCTTCAGATCAGGAGGAAGAGCTGGCCCATATAACAAATGAAACCTCTGTGGAAGAGGAAATCCATAAGGATGGTTACTATAGAAAAGTTTTCATCAAAATCACCTCCCCAAGACATTAGAGAATTCATGAGAGAAGTCTTTCAAATGCTTCCATGTGTAAATAAGTATGTATTTAAAAGGAACTAAAACCTAATGTTTATAAGGGACTTAAAGCCCTATAAATATGTCCCTTAAGGGAAAGCATTGTTTAAGGTCAGATATTAATGTTTGTCCGAGAAACTGAAGGAGAGATACCGTACAAATGTGTTATTTTTTGAATTTTCTCTTAGACCTAGGAAGGAAATCCTCTTCTTCCTTTGTGAGGTGCCTATGTGTACATCAGACACTGAGCTGAGTGTAGGGAACAGTGTTAAACAGCTCAGACTCAACCCTTGCCTTCTTGGAGCTGACAGTAAAGACAAAGAACATAATAAAGTTTGAAAATGCTGTGATGTAATAAATATGGGGACTTTGAGAAACATATGCTAGAAGTATCTGCCTAGATTGTAAGGGGGCAGAGAAGAATGAGCCAGAGAGAGTGAAGAGCATTTGCAAAGGAACACAGTCACATATAGACATTTGAGGACTTGAAAAGTTCTGTGGTTGGGAAGCTGGGGAATGATGAGAAATCAAGGTGGATGAATAAGCAAGGGTTGTCCAGGGAGTTTGGACTTTTGTAACTGCTAATACCTAGTTTACTTTGTCTCTTCACTGTCACTCTTGTCAGCATTCTTGGTGATTTCAGCATCAATCTGGACGATCTTCAATTTCTTGAAAGCTTTACTTTTTACTCTTCTCTTTTTCATCCAACCTAGCTTACCCATTCTCATGGATCTTGTCATTAGCTGATAAGCTTGCTCTTTCTCTAATCTCAGTTTCAAGGATCCCACTCTTTGACCATCTCTCCCCCTACCCGTCATGTCAGGCCTAGTCCCTCTGTCACCTCAGCCTCAGGAGTAAATCTCCATGCCCCTTGGCTCTGCTCTCTGGGCCCTTGGTTCTGCCCTCTGATTCGCCTTCCATTTTTTTAATGAAAAGTTACACATCTCTGCAGCTGAGTAGTTTTCACAGCATACTTCCGGTTGGCACAATTTTGGGAATCCAGTGGCTTTGTTTCATTTTGTACTCCTTCAGTCTAAGCTAGCAGTGTTTCTGCTACTGTAATTCTCTCACAAGATCGCACAGCCTCCTGGGAATCTTACTGGGGTTCACTCCATTAGATAAAAGCCCGCAGGTCTCTTAGAAATAAGCTCTTCTCTTTGCTTAGAAGCCATTTCAAACATCCTTAGCTATCTGGAGAGGCTGGGAATTTTACAACTTTCAAGTCCTAGTTCCTTTGTTTAACAGCCCTTTTGTCAATGAATATCTCTCCTCTTGAAACAGTAAGGAACCAAGAGGCATTTTCAGCACTTGTTTGGAGATCTCCTGAAATAGATCACCAGATCAGTAGGCACATTCTACACTGTCCACAGAACTGCCGATGTGTTACTTAGCTTTCGACCACTATGTAAGAAAGATTCCCTTTCTTCCAGTTTCCAATATCATGTTCCTCACTTCTTTTTGTGTCCTCGCTGGCAGTGTCCTCAAACTGTAGATTTCTACTAACAGTCTGTTCAAGGTGTTTTAGGCTTTCTCCATCATGCCTCTTCAAATACTTCCAGCCTGTGTCCATCACCTAGCTCCAAAGCCACACCCACATTTTTAGGTATTTGTTATGGCAGCATCCCACTTCCAGGTACCAATATCTTCCTTGGCTATCTATGCCATATGATAACTTACCCAAAATTTAGTGGCTTAAAACAACAGTTATTCATCATTTCACAGTTTCTGTGGGTCAGGAATCTAGGTGCAGCTTAGCTGGGACATCTGCCTTAAGGTCTTTCACAAGGTTGCATTGCAGATGTCAGGTAGGAGTGCAGTTATTTCAAGGTTCAACGTCAGGAGGATCTGTTTCCAAGCTCACTCCCTAGGCTTCCAAATTCCTCATGGGCCACTAGACAGAAAGCCTTAGTTCCTCCCAGGCTGTGACTGGAGGCCTTCTTCAGTTCTTTGTCCTGTGTATTCTCCATAGAGCACCTTACAACATGGCAGCTGGCTTCCCTTAGAGAGAGCCAGAGAGACCCGCTGATGACCTTGTTTTTGATTTTCACTGGGAAAGCAGGAGGTGGAGGGGGCGGGTTCAAGTTTTTGCTTTTCTCACCAAAATCTACCAGCCTGCTCATGTCAGTGCCTATGCAGTTTCCTTGTTTTCTTTAGTTGCTGATGAATTCTCTGGGTTCCAATATAAAATGAACCCTTTCTTCTGTGTTTTGAGTCCCATCCCCTGTTGTCACTCAAGGACTTTGTTCTGGCAATTATCCCCTCTCTCTCCTGCATCATCAAGTTTTCCTCTCAGCCGATACACATGCTGCAGTAACTCCCACTTAAAACATAAATTTCCTTGATCACACATTTCCATCAAGTCATCACCCCATTTCACTACTCCCTTTAAAGAAAACCAAGGTTTGAACTATGTGAATACATATCTTCAGAAGTTAATATAAAAAGTTAGCAAAAGTGACTGCTGGTCATGAGGGAATAATAAGTTCTAGGATTACTCTTCTGTCATAAACAACTAGAAAAGTCGATAAAAGTAGAAAACATCTATTTTCAGATATTGGACAAAGGCAGAACAGAACGTGATTCCTGAGAGGAGGAAACAAAGTAAGTTCTATTTTACTCAGGTTTTCCGGGCTGGAGGCAATTTCCAGGACATGGCACAAGGCTGGGGAACTCAAGCAGTGCCCAGCAATATTGCTGAATTGAGGAGACAGAGAGAAGAGTTCAGAGGGTAAAAGGGGGGGGGGGCTTGATTCATAGGGCAGGGTACCTGAAGCAGGGAGGTACACAGGAGTTAGCACTGGGGTCCCCTTGATTCTTTGGCTGAATACCCATCTGTCTATGATCTTGGGCAAGAAATCTTCTAGGAAGAGAACAACTACCAGGAGCTGTAATCTAAGCAATTCCCAGAGGTCACACAGGGCCAGGAATAATGAAAGTTTCCAACAGGGAGACTTGGAGAGACCTTGTTGAATATCACTGACATTCAGTAGAAACCCCATAATAGCCACACTTTAAAAGTGGGGCCAGATTAGCCCTAGAGTCAAGGCTATTCTATACTCCCCCACAAAAAGCTTAAAAGAAGCTTAAAAGGTTCACACTTAAGTCACCCAAGTAACTTAGCTGATTGCCAGAACAAAATCCAGCATTCTTTAAGGCAAAACAACATAATCCAACACTCAATTGTAATATTCACAATGTCTGGCATCCAGTAAAAAATAGTACATATATGAAGGAAGAGGAAAATATAACCCCAAAAGAAAAAATAGACAATAGAAGCAGACCCAGAAATGGCAGAGATAATAGAATTAGCAGACAGTTAGTTTTAGCATGCTCCACATGCTCAAGGATATAAAGGAAAACATGAACGTAATGAGGAGAGAAATTGACAATATAAAAAAGAACAACTGAAATTTTTAGAGAAGAAAGATGCATTATTTGTAAACAAACGTGCTCAATGTTAATTGGAACATTTTAGGCATAGTGTTATTTAATTAAGAAACAGTGTGTGCAGGCCACAGTGCTAGGCTCTGTGAGAAGTACACTTTCCATTCTTTCTCTCTTACCTTTTTTCTTTCCTTCCCCCTCCTTTTTTCCTCCTCCCTCGCTCCCTCCCTTCCTTCCTTCCTTTCTTCCTTCCTATCAAGATGGACTCATGGATTCTTATTTTATTTTGTGAGCTATATTTAGTTACTGTCATTATTTATTTTATTGCTCACACTGTCCCATATTTGGCAGTGGGTGCTTATGTAAACTGGCTTCTGTGTCCTTTTGATGTGTTAGATCTTTTTTTTTTTTTTTTACATAGGACTCCTTACTTTCTAGCACTACAAGATGTTTCAGGTTGATTTTATACTTTTCCTGCTCTGACACTGGTATCAGCCATTCTTCCAAGGAGCCCTGATTCCTTTCTGTTGGAGAATGATGTTTACAAAGTGGTATCGGGGGGCTAGATGCTCACTGTTACTTGGGTGGTATTGTTTCTAGGCCCACTCAGCTACATAGTTATATGTATACATACACACAGTACACACATAATGTGTATATATAATACTCACAAGTCTATATTTTTATATCTCTCTGTATATACACATATTAAAAGCATATTAAAACCCAAAGAATGTTGGATTTTGTTCTGGCAATACTAATGTCTCTTGTTCTAGTTCAAAACCACAGGATCTATCCTAGCCTTTCTTTTGTTTCTTTTTTTTTTGTAACTCCTTTTTCTAGCAGTGAGAAGTCTTGCTTCCCTTTCCAACAATATATTACCTAGTTGCTCAGTCCTAGAATACACACAAAGTAGTTTTGGAATAGCTAAGCCATACCACCATAGAAAACAAATAGGGTAACTAGAGTGCAATGTTTGTTTAGACTCATTTTGCCTTTGCTAAAATTCTGTGTTCTGAAGTTAATTAGGATATCCCCTCCCCTTCTGCCTCAGGTGGTTGTATTGTTAACTTGATGTACATTTAGGTCTATTTGTTTTCGTTTGCATTCCTTTTTTATTTTCTTTCTTTTTTCTTCCTCCCTCTCATCCTTGTTGATTTTCCATTTGTTTGGTGATATTGTACATCTGATGAGTACTTTGTGTTTTACAGAATGCTTCTTAAATTTGTCTCCTTGATGAAATACATCTAAGTCAACTTCTCACCTGGGCCTAATTCATGAGGTCTGGACAGGATTTGCATTTCTATCAGTTTCCAGATGATGCTGATGTTACTGGCTTGGGGACCATACTTTGAGAACCGCTGGTCTATGACACTTATTAAAAACAGATTCCTTGGCCCCAGACCTACTGAATTCTCCATGGAGGGTCCAGGAATCTATTATGATGAGACTAGTCTGGGACACTAACCTGTTCTTTGAAATTACTTGGGATTGGTAAACTAGATTTTGGGGAGTAACATTTGTATAGGTTACCAGTCTGAGATTTAAAATGTGACTTGATTAAATTATACACAAAGCTAATGCTAAATTTTCCAATTCATGTTTATTGGTTTGCCCACTATGTTTTGCTCTCAGTTTATGTCACAATCAAGAACACTCATTTGGTGTTATTCCTATAATAATTTAGTATAGATCTTTGCTTAGAGAAACATTAATATATTCATAGAAAAATTTGAGGGGAACAAGTAATTTGATCAAAGGTCAGATGATAGAATGTGCTTTCTATAAACCATTTGTGGCTAAAAGATGAAATTTTAGTACTAATTATATATCTAATTTTTGAGTAGAAATATTGCCAAAATTGTGAAATTTGCAAAGAAGCCAAATTTAAAATTTATTTGACCATTTTTTTCACTATTTTCACTTGCAAGTAAAGTTTGCTCACATATAGAGAAATTAAATAAATAGTGACACTGAATTTGTGTGTGTGTGTGTTGGCAACGCATAAAATATTTTGCTGCGTAAACATTTTTCAAGAATTTCAGAAATTCTTAAGTTTTGGTTATTTTAAGCCAGTATATCTCTTTCTTATTTTAAAAATTTGATCACCAGTTTAACTTATACTATAAAATTTTGATGGTTTAAAAGTAGCATTATCAAAATTTTAAAGTATCATTTGATGTTCATAAATACTTAAAACTTTTTTTTTTTTTTTGCGGTACATGGGCCTCTCACTGTTGTGGCCTCTCCCGTTGCGGAGCACAGGCTCCGGACGCGCAGGCTTAGCGGCCATGGCTCACGGGCCCAGCCGCTCCACGGCATGTGGGATCTTACCGGACCGGGGCATGAACCCGTGTCCCCTGCATCGGCAGGTGGGCTCTCAACCACTGCACCACCAGGGAAGCCCCTGATGTTCATAAATACTTAAAACTTTAAAAAATCTTTTGGAAGGTAATGGAAGTTCTTATGCTGACTTTGGCAAGTAACAAGGCTGGTGTATTACAGGTTTCACACAAACTTGGAAAAACTTCTGCTGTCATAAATATGAGAAATATCTAATGTTTTCCTCAAGGAAAAAATAATTTGAAATAATTCTGTAATTCTCTAATATTCTGATTTATAGAAATATTAACATAATTCAGATTATAATTATTCTTTAGTTGTGGCCATTAAAGTCTTTAGCAATCCCCTAAATAAAATGACAATGGTAAAAGTGAAACTTATCTTGTAATGATAAGACAGCTTGTAATGATAAGGCAGCTTGGGTGTGATGAAACAAGCACTGAACATGGAAGTATGAGACTTAAGATGAATTCCAGGTCTACGTTCTCTTTGAGCTCAGTTTTTTACTTGTAAAGTAGGTGTTATTAGTTCCCTCATAAGGGAACTAATAAGGTGGTTTGAAAAATTGAATTAGTGATCCTCAAGGTGTTTCATGTACATTGCAAATATGTTATATAATGAAATTTGATGATATATTTAATGTGGTTTCCTTATTTTTGTGTCTTTTGCTCATCAAATACCCACCTGTAGGGAGTACAAAATGTTTTTGGCCTATAGCTGGGATTAAAAATTTTTTTCTTAAAAGTCTAGAGAGTAAATATTTTAGACTTTGCCCACCATACTGTCTCTATCACAACCTTGTAGTCACAATTAATATGTAAATGAATGAGCACGACTGTGTTTATGGACACTGAAATTCATATAATTTACGTGAATCATGGAATATTCTTCCTCTTTTTTTTGTATTGTTTTAAACCATTGGTTAATGTAAGAAGTCCTTCTAAAAATGGGTGTTATTTGGGCTGCAGGTTTCTCACCCCTGTTTAGAGCATTTGAAAACTAGGTTTAGGTTCATTCTTAGACTTTCATGATGGGGTTATCTGTTGGAGTGGTTTGGGAAATTACTGAATGGAGTTTGTTTTTTTTTTAAAAAAACACAAATTATGAAATACTACAATATATGTTGTATATATACATACTATATAATATATAATCATTGTATATAGTCATTATTATGAATATATATTTGCATATATTTAAATTGTAAAGAAAATGAAAATAGATTGATTAAATAGAACACAACAGTGAAGTGGTAGAGAAACCACAGAGTTAATTTCATTGGTAACCAGCCGTATTCTACAAATGTCCACTGTATTTAGAAAAAGATGGCATTGGTGAGACCGTGTAAAGTTAGTGTAATTCTAACTTTTCTTTTTGTTTTAAAAAAGAAAAATATCACCAGAATTTCCTATCCTTTAAAAAATATTACTGGAGTATATTTTGTGTCTTGTTTTCTGTTCAGTTCTATTTGTGGCTTAAAATTTGGGAGTTCTTCAGTCAAAGCATAATACAAGCTGCAAGCATATTTCTGACATAAATAACCACAATTCATTTAATTTGTTCCATACTCTTCTGATAAAAGCTTTTATTTTAATATTTGAAAAACACATAAAAGCCATGGTGTGATATTTTTAAAAATAACATTTCATTGGATTTGTTTAAAGATTTAGATAAAGTTGAAAGTGCTAAGTCATTCCACCTCCAATTCAAAATGGAATTTCATGGGTGTATAGCCCTTTAAAGCTTTTAAAAATACTTTTATGGGGCTTCCCTGGTCGTGCAGTGGTTTAGAGTCCGCCTGCCGATGCGCGGGACGCAGGTTCATGCCCGGGTCTGGGAGGATCCCACGTGCCGCGGAGTGGCTGGGCCCGTGGGCCATGGCCGCTGAGCCTGCGCGTCCGGAGCCTGTGCTCCGCAACGGGTGAGGCCACAACAGTGAGAGGCCCGCGTACTGCAAAAAAAAAAAAAAACTTTTATGTAATTGTCTTTTATATTCACAAAAACTTAATAAAGACAGATGGTTCAGGCATTTTCTCTGTTTTACTGTTTAAGGAGACCAAGGCTCACAAAGATGAACTTACTTGTCTATGGTCTTATGGTTCATAAGCAAACAGAAAAACCTGATTTAGGTCTCAATGTTAATTTAGTGTGCTTCTTACAATAACAGTATCCCTTCCACAGTGCCCAGGATATTGCTTTGCACATTAAAACGTCTTGTAAATGTTGTTTCCTGATTGATGTTTTTTCTTTAGGACTAAAGGAATACTAAAGTCTAGCTCAGGAAACTTGAAAACATCTATCATAATTCAAAACACTTAATAATTCGTGGGGTGTGTTTGGAAAGGTTAGGGTCCGTTTCTCTCATGTGTTTATATCTGAATCCTCATGTATAGGCTAGTTAGCACAGTTTCTAAAGCAACACTTTCTCCACGTTGAATTTTTAGTTAGTATATTTATCTCTTACAGCTTTTTCCTCCAAAAGGACTGAGGTCTTTTCTGAAGGCAGTGATCATGCCTAAATATTAATACTCTCTCCCTGTCCCCAGGTTCTTTAAAAAGCGTGCAGTGGCTTGGATACGAGGCAGCAGGTGTTTATGGACAGAATGGGGGTAGCTCAAGCAAGACAGGGAATATGAGGCATGGATACCCCCCGCCCCTGCCATGAACTTCCACCCTAAAGACTTCTCGTTTATACCAAGGCTTAGACTCTCCATGGGATGAGGCAGATTAAAAAAACAAACACGAAAAAATCAGAAATAACAACTGTCTGTGTCTTGGTTGCAGGCTGTTATTCTCTATGCCTTGAGTTGGGTAACCCTATAAGATAATTACAGTTATTTTTTAAAGTTAACCCATTCATTTGTAGGTTTACAGTGATAGGCAAAGTATTGCTTAAAAACTTTTCCCTAGATTTCCTTTTTTTTGTAAACAGCTTTTTTGACATATAAGAATATAAAATAAACTGTACATATTTAGTGTAAACTTATAAGTTTTGATATATGAAACCACTCATAAAGTCTTCACCATAATAAAGAAAATGAATCTATTGTCAATCACAAAATTTCTTCTTGCCCCTTTGTAATCCCACCCTCTACTCCTACCTGTGGTACCCTACCACCAGCCCCACCTCCCATCCTCCACTGTCCCCAGGCAATGACTGATCTGACCTTTTCTGTAACCAAAGGTTTCTTTGCATTTTCTAGAATTTTATATAAATGCATTCCTACAGAACTTTTGTCTTGCTTTCACATGGCATGATTATTTTGAGATTCATTAATGCTGTGTGAATCTACTGGCAGTCCATTCCTTTTCAGTGCTGAGTAGCATTCCATTATATGAATATACCACAGTTTGTTTGTCTACTCACCTATTGATTGATAAATGAGTTGTTTACAGGTTTTGGCTCTTACAAAGAAAGCTGCTACAATTCTCTGTACTTGTTTGTGTACATATCTCTGTAAGGATATATGCTTTTACTTCTCCTGGATGAATACCTGGGAATGGAATATGTAAATTATATAGTAGGTGTATGTTTAACAACTTAAGAAATTGCAAAACTGTTTTCCAAAGTTGTATCATTTTACATTCCTACCAGCAGTGTATTAGAGTTCCAGTTCCTGCATACCTCTTCAATATGTGATATGATGAATCTTTTCAATTTTGACCATTCTAATATGTGGATAGTAGTATTGGGGTTTTAATTTGCATTTCCTGAATAACTAGTGATTTGGGGCTTCTTTTCACATGTTTCTTTTCATTCTATGTATTCTGTGGAGAAGTGACTATTGACATTTTGGCCTATTTTTAATTGGATTTTTTAATATTATTATTGAGTTATGAAAGTTCTTTATATCTTCTGGATTCAAGTCCTTTATTAGAGAGATGACTGGCAAATGTATTCTCTCAGTCTGTGACTTTTCTTTTGTTATTTTTAATCTTTCACAGTGTCTTTTGAAGAACAGAAGTTTTCAATCTTGATAGAAGTCCAATTATCATTTTGTTCTTTTTCTTTTTTAACATCTTTATTGGAGTATAATTGCTTTACAGTGGTGTGTTAGTTTCTACTTTGTAACAATATCAATTTGTTCTTTTATGGATCATGCTTTTGTGTTTCATCTAAGAAATTCTTATCTAAACCAAGGCCACAAAAATTTTTTCCCATATTTTCTTCTAAAAGATTCATAGCTTTAGACTTGACATTTGGATTGATGATCCATTTTGAATTAATTTTTAGGTCTGGTGGGGGGTATGGATTAAAGTTGCTTTTTGGGGTGGGGAGCATGTAGATATCCCACTGTTCCAGCACAATTTATTGAAAAGATTACTTTTTCTCCACAGAACTGCTTGTACCTTTGTAGAAAATTGATTGTACATATAGGTGCTGGTCCCTCTTCTGTTCCATTAATCTATTTTCCTATCTTTACACTCATACTCCAATGGCTGATTATTGTAGCTTATTAGCTGTAACTTCTTGTTTTATGACTTTAGTGGTGGCTTTAGGATTTAGAATATAGGTCTTTGACTTATTATAGTCGAACTGATATTATACCTCTAGCTGCTATGACACCACTTTGTGTATAGTAGAAGAACATTACAACTGTGTACTTACAGATCTCCCCCTTCCCCAAGTTTGGTACTAATGTCATACAGTTTACTTCTACCTATGTTATAAACCCAACACTACACGGTTATTATTTTTGCTTTAATCAGTCAATAAATATCTACCCTTTTAGTTAAATTTCATTTCTTTGTGTGGAACCAGACTTCTATCTACTATCATTTTCTTTTTGCCTGAAGGACCTCCTTTAGCATTTTTTATAATGCTGGTCTGATGATAATGAGTTATTTCCATTTTGGCGTGTCTGAAAAAGCCTTTATTGCATGTTTATTTTGAAAGATATTTTTACTGCATATAGGGTTTAGGATCACAATTTTTCTTTCCTTTCAGTACTTCACTGTCTTCTTGTTTATATTATTTCTTTTTTTTTTCTTTTTTTTTTTTTTTTGCGGTACGTGGGCCTCTCACTGTTGTGGCCTCTCCCGCTGCGGAGCACAGGCTCCGGACGTGCAGGCCCAGAGGCCATGGCTCACGGGCCCAGCCGCTCTGCGGGATGTGGGATCCTCCCGGACCGGGGCACAAACCCGTGTCCCCTGCATCGGCAGGCGGACTCTCAACCACTGCGCCACCGGGGAAGCCCATTGTTTATATTATTTCTGATAGCTAACCTGCTTTAACCCTTGTCTTTGTATCCTTGTTATAATGTATCTTTTTTCCCCAGATGCTCTTTAAGCTGAGTGTGCAGAATAGCTGCCCTCAATTTGGATATTGTGTCCTACATTTTAAATATATCCAGTGCTTTCACATCTGTGTTAATATTTAGCTCTTCTTTTTCCATATAGGCTTGAAGTATTAGAAGAGTCACCTCTGCTCCCCCAGAAAAACAGTTTTCAGATTGTTCAGTGCAACTGCAGTGTTCATGAATGTTGTGAATGTCATGTGCCTGTGCCAACAGTCAAAATCAATTACACCCTTCTTATGTATTTGAAAATCACATCTGGTGGAGTAATTTTTCACTCACCTCCAATGTCAGTTCAGCCCATTAATGTTGGTAAGTTGTGCATAAAAAAGATAATAGATATCAACATCAGTCATACAAACAGGTTGAAGATTGCTTACAAAATTTTTCACTAGCTTATCTTGCTTTGACCAACACTCTAAAGATGGTAAGTGTAGTTCTAGGGAGTATTAAAAGCAGCTTCTGGAATGATTTAACAGCAGTATAGATATCTCTGCAATTGTAACTTAAATTCTTTTTGAAAACAGTTTGATTTCTTTAAATCCTGGATCCAGCTAATGGATATTTATTGCTTGGTTATTACTTTTTCACATCTTGGATAACTATTTCTGAAAATAATTGAAAGCTTGTTATTATCTGAATTTATGCCTTCAGTAAGCATTTCTTAGAGGCTCATGCGTGTCAGCCACTGACCTAGGAGCTGGGGAAACAATGGTGAATGCCTCACAGAACAGGGGCAGACAGTGGTGGGCAGAGAGAAACAGTAAAAACATAAATAATTTGCTGTACAAATCTGACCTTAAGAAAAACTCAAATAATAGGCAAAGGCCCATATTTTCAGTGCAAAGATTCTCCAAATTTATTTGATCAACTGGAATGTATAATTACATATATTCAGTGTATTCAGTTATTCAGTGTGAATAATATAGGCAAATGTTAACAAACTATTTAATTTATTAACTCAGTTTTGTATGTGTATGTTAAATTATATATTACATATGATACATAATTTAATGGTGTTACTATTTTACATTTACATTTCCTGAAACGATTGTATACAAACTCTTTTTTTTTTTTTTTTTTTTTGCGATACACGGGCCTCTCACTGTTGTGGCCTCTCCCGTTGCGGAGCACAGGCTCCAGACACGCTGGCTCAGCGGCCATGGCTCACGGGCCCAGCCGCTCCGTGGCACATGGGATCCTCCCGGACCAGGGCACGAACCCGTGTCCCCTGCATCGGCAGGCGGACTCTCAACCACTGCGCCACCAGCGAAGCCCTTAAATTCTTGTTATTGTAATATTATAGACCTGTATACAAACTCTTTATATGCATCTCTGCATCATTGATTTTGACATCACTAGAGCCACTTTCCCAAGTATCTGACACACTTTCCCACACAGCTTTACCTTCACTTCTAAGTTACTGAGGAAATAGCACTTTTTGAATCTGCATATGACATCATATTTAACATTAGGACTTTAAAATAACTTGTCCTCTAGGGATATATTTGTGATCTCCACAATGTAATTACAATGATATCCAAGGAATTCAGTCATGACGTTATACCACAGGGAAAAATACAAAATCTATAAAGTATCATCATTTTCTCTTTTTAAAACCAGTTCTATCAGGTGATTTTTAGAAATATTTAGAGCCAGCATTGAATTAAATTGTTTTTAAAAGTAAAGTAGTTAAGAGAAGTTGCTGCGATAGACTTTATAAGAACCTTAAAAATGATTTTGTCTTATTTCGGATAATTTTGGGGAAAAAAATCTTTCCTCGTATTGGGATATATTTGATAATATTTTTAAAAGTGCTATGAAAGAAATAAGAGAAGTTGTGTGATGGAGAAAGTCAGGTGTAGGGGCTATTATTTCAGTTATAGATGTCCTCTTTTAGAAGATAGCATTTAAGCTGAAAGAAAAGAGATAGGCATGCGAAAACAAAAGGTGCTCCAAGCAGGAAGAATAGCACTCATAAAATTCCTGGGATGGAATGAGCTTGGAAGTTGGAAGAACCAAATACAAGACTCTTTTGCATGGAATGAATGAAGTAGGAGAATATTTAGAGATGTGGTTAGAGAGTCATCTGGGTCCAGGTCATACCATAAACCAGGGTTACAACTTTTGGATTTTATTCTAATTGCAGTGGAGGCATTTGAACCAGGAGAATGATATGATCAAGGGTGTGTGTGTGTGTGTGTGTGTGTGTGTGTGTGCATGTGTGCGTGTGTAAGCATGCATATGTTTAAAATGTATGCTGCATGTGAAGAAGGAAATTGATGAGGAAGGAAGGAAGGATAGTTGCAAGAGTAGAAGCAGAGGAATCAGATAGGAAGCTGTTGGAATTGTCCCATTGGCTTAGGGTTGTTGCAGTGGAGAAGTAAAGAAACGATCAGGCTTGGGATCTATTTAGGAGATGATGCTGACTGAACGTTCTAGTGGATTGGGTATGGAGTGTGAAGGACAGAGAGGAATCAAGGATAATAGTTAGGCTTGGACCTGGGTGGTACCAGAATAGTGGTACCAGATGCTGAGATGGGGATATTAGAGAGGATTAGGCGTGTGACATATTATGGTTGAGATGCTTATTAGAAACCGAAGAGATGTTGAGTATGTAGTTGGATATATGAGCCTGGAGTTCAGGGGAGATATATATTTGGGAGTCTGTAGCATACAGATGTTTATGGGATTGTATGAGATCACATATTTAGAGTTCAGTGAGAGAAAGACTGAGGGATGATCAGAGAGAAAAGAGGAGTAAAGGAGTGTGGTGGCCTGGAAGCCAAGTGAAAAAAGTATTTCAGCTACTCACGGAACAAGCAGTAGGAATACTGCTGAGAGATGGAGTAAAATGAATCAGACAGTTGACATTGGATTTGGCAAAGTGTAGTGACCTTGGTAAGAGTAGTTTCAGTGGACTAGTGAGAAGAAAGACCTGATCAGAATAGGTTGCTCAGGAAAATGGGATGCAAAGTGGAGAAAGTGAGTATGCCAGCTCTTTGGAGGAATTTTCCTCTGAAAGAAGCAGGTAGATGAGGTCTGGGACTGAGTACATAGGGGGTCCAGGGAAAGATTTATTTTTAGATTTCTAATATGAAGACATATATGTTTGCAAATAGGAAATGTAAAATCGTTTATAATTTTGTGATTTCACTTCTGTTTGGTGTCTTTGTTTTCTATCTTATTGGTCACGAGAACTCAGTGAATTTCACCTGTTGTTTCTGGACTTTACGGTTTAGATATACCTGCTTTAAAGTAACTAAAATTTGTAATATGTCACAGAAAGTAAAAACTTCATTAATTTTGACTCAAGGAAAGAAAAAAAACTATGACTAAATTCATGAAAATATGGAATGTGTAAAGAATGTGCCATTTTTTTTCTTGAAAATAAAAGTCAGTAAATATTCCAATGTAATGGTGATTTCTGTGTTCATGAATAATTCCTGTTAATCACAAAAATCTTGAAAGCATAGAGATGCACAAAGAAGAAAAATTATTTTATTCATTTATTATCTACTATTTTGGCATTTATTTCTATTTTAATATGTATTTACAAATATCCTTTAATTTGTAAATTTTAATAAATCAGGAATCCAACTATAGATGTTGTTTAATAAACTTTTAAAACTAACAGTATTAAACATTTTCAATATTATTCTCTAATATGATTTTTAAAGGCTGTATAGATTTCCCTTAAAGGGATGAATCATTATTTATTCAATCAATCCTTTATTGTAAGATGTTTGCGTTGTTTCTACAAATGATTTAAAGGTTATATTCTATGTTTAAAGCCACACATACACAAATCTCCATGTATGAATATACACAAATGCATAGGTGTACATGAAAACACATATACACATGAACTCAGAAATTATAAACTGAGTTAAATACCCCATTAGGATAAGAAACTCCATCCCCATTTCTGGTGACAAGCCAGGGCCTGCTAATGCTGTGTTTACTGCGTGTAAACTGTGCATGGTTTGGGCTATTTGAATGGGTATATCTGGATGTGTTGTATTTTAAAAGTAATAAATATACTGAATGTGCATGCATATTTACATGAATTTGCATGAATATGTGCATTGATTTTTGCATGCAAAATTTATATGCATTTTCCAAATAGTGCTCTGTAATATACTTTTTCCACTTGTTATTTGCTAAAACAGTGGGTTTTGTCAGGGGAGGATTCAAATAAGCATAGCAAAAGCTAGGTTAAATAAAGTAAGGCAGGCTTTTTTACAGCAGGAATTCACATTTATCAAAATAACATCATTTACTGATTTATAGTTTTTACCATGTAGGGAAAAGGAAATGAAGATACATGGATTGCTATAGTAAGGTACAGGAGTAGAACCAATATTTTGGATCTGTAAGTAGCCTTTGAATAAAGACACTTTAGTTGAAAGAATAGGATATGCTAAAAACTCATTTTGACTTCACTTTATGATTATCATGAAAATGACATGACTTAAAAGTGTTCTTTTTTTTTTCTTAAGTGAAGCCTGATCCACCATTAGGTTTGTGTATGAAAATCACAGATACTGGTAATTTAAAGATTTCTTGGTCCAGCCCAACCTTGGTACCATTTCAACTTCAATATCAAGTGAAATATTCAGAGAATTCTACAAAAAACATGAGAAAAGTAAGTATATTTTAGTAAATAAAATGAAAAGTTGAGAAGCAATTAAGGAAAGGTGAGACCCCCTTCAAATCCCATACAGAACACCTCTGCATAGCAAATGTGCATCCTGCTCCTGGAGCAGAATCAGTCATAATTTAATGTCATACCATTGGCTTTCATTCAGGAGCAGCGTAAGAAATGAGCATATATACAACATTTCTGCATCTTCCATAAAATGATTTTAGAAAAATTGTTTGATGTTACTCAATATGTCTTACATGTAGATCCATGTTATATTTTGAGGAGCATGACAAATTCCTCCCAGAATTTACTGTGAGGAAAAGTTCCTTTTCCAAAAGTTTATGTATATTAGATTAATTCTCTGTCTCTCTCTCTTTCTCTTCTTCTCACCCTTCCTCTCACTCTCCTTCTCCCTCTCCCTCTCATTAACACCACACACACACACCACACACACACACACACACACACACACACACACAACTAATGGCTACAAGAAGTCCAGATACAGAATTATTGAATTCATAACTATAATATTTTCACCTAAAGACCTTCTCTGGTTTCTGATTTTATATGTCATCCTTATTTTTTCTTATTGCTCAATATATTTGTTTACATGCAGTACAAACATGTATAGTGTGTCAAATCCTTTTCTCGTTCTTTCAGTAAGTATTGAGCGCCTACTACGTGCCAAGAACTCAGGATCCATTGTGTAGTAGAACAGGATGAGGGGAGCTTGGGAATGCTAGCGGGAGAGGGTGGGTTGAAATATTAAATGGAGGTAGGGGAAGCTCTCCTTGAGAAGGTGATATTTGAGCAGGGATTTGAAGGAAGTGGTGATGTAGATATCTGGGAGAATTAGAGTCTAAATAGGGAAAATAGCAATTCAGAGGCCCTAAGCTGGATGAGAAGCTGGAGGCCAGGGTGGTGAGTGAGGGCAATAGTATTAGTGGATGGTCAAAGAGGGGGAGCGGAGGAGGAGGTCATAAAGAGCCTTGTGGGCCATGCAAAGACTTCGGCACTATAATTTGTGAAACTAATTGTTATCTAATTTAGAGGTAAAGACCTGTCTTTTTAGATCTGGGCTAATTTTTTAAGACTTTATATTCATAAAGAACAGAATGAGAATCCAGTGTCATGTATGGAAAAAGCAGTTGAGGCTTCTCTGGGCTTTAGCTTTCTCATCTGTAAAATGGAGATAATAGGATTTTAACTACAGGTGATCTGAAATTGTTTAATGCATTTCTGATGCTGTTCGCCATTTTTAGTCTGCGGTGCTCCACAGTCTTAATGAGCCAGGGAGTTCAATATCTCTGGAGTACATCATTGGTTGTTTCATGCAGTTAGGTCTCTTCGATATTTTGATTCACTATAGCTGATCATCAGCCTTGGGTCCTTAAAATTATTCATGCCCTCCTTCTGGGACACTTTGCTCTAGGAATGCTTATAGTTCTCTGTTCACCCCTGTGCGTCATCTTCTACCATGTGTGTTACAGATGTCAGCAGAGGCTTGAAGCTTCCCACTGACTTTAGCTGTATCTCTCAAATTCTGAGAGGTCAGCATTCATTATCATTCAGTTAAATGCTGATTATCATTGTGATTTTTTTCCTTGGACTTACAGGCTATTTAAAATTTTATTGACTATTGTCAGTCAAACATTTGTTATTGGGTTATTGATCTCTTTTAAATTCCACTGTGGCCAGCTAACTACTCTGTAAGATTTTAATTCTGTGAGATTAGTTGAGACCTGCTTGTGATCAATTTTGGTGAAGGTTTCACACCGACCTGATGCTCTGATGTTTTCAAATAATATTTAACAGGCTGATGAGATTGTCTCAGCTACATCTCTGCTAGTAGACAGTGTGCTTCCTGGGTCTTCATATGAGGTTCAGGTGAGGAGCAAGAGACTGGATGGCCCAGGAATCTGGAGTGACTGGAGCACCCCCCTTACCTTTACCACACAAGGTAGGTTTTATAAGAGTCACTTCTACTGACAGGGGAATATGGTTCTTGAATTTGCCTTTGGCATATTATATGCATCTTAAATTTTGTGGCAGTAAACCTAAAGGAGGAACACCATATTAACTTTTAATTTAAATTTTGAACAATTTAAATTTTTAACCTGTTAATGAAAACTTGTGTGAGAGCTCCCACATTTATGTGCACCCATAGCAGTATTTTGCTGAATTACTCTTTCTTACCCAAAAGATAGAGTTAATATAATAGTTCCAAATTTACAAATTCAGAACACTACTTGTATTGACAGCTCCTGAATTTACACTTGAAAATCAGGTATATTTATTTGGCAGAGATTTTTAAGTATTAAAATTTTATTTGAGTATTACATATATAATTAAGCAATTCTTTTCACTCCAGATGCTTGCTTTTCAGAGTTTTTACTTTCAATTTTCTTTTCTTTTTTTTTTTTGTGGTACGCGGGCCTGTCACTGTTGTGGCCTCTCCCGTTGCGGAGCACAGGCTCCGGACGCACAGGCTCAGCGGCCATGGCTCACGGGCCCAGCCGCTCCGCGGCATGTGGGATCTTCCCGGACCGGGGCATAAACCCGTGTCCCCTGCATCGGCAGGTGGACTCTCACCACTGCGCCACCAAGAAAGCCCCAGTTTTCATATTTTTAAAGGTATCTTTAACATCAGAAAAACTGCAATTTATTCACAGCTTCCTCGTGGAGTTGAGGTGCAATATTTTACATAGAGGTCCAGGAGTCTAATGGTGCTAGCCCTGGCACAAACCAGGTTGTGACTATAGGAAGACAGTTCATGGTCCTTTGACTAGTTGTCTGATCTGTCAAATGTGCAAAAATTATTCCTACTCAAACTCACTCAGGTTGATTATGGATATATGGAGATAGCAAGTACCATGTAAAACACTCAGCAGATATTCAACACATTTAACTTGTGCAATATCCAACAATATTACCATTAACAGCTAGCCTTTTACTTATTCAACACAGGTGTGTCCCTCTAGTGACTGTAGACATCCCAAACAGAAAAACCGGAAAATAAGTGAGAAGTAAATCCAGACAGTGAGCAAACAGCTGCTCCAAAGGGCAGAATTGGTTGATTTAGCAATGAGCGTAAAGTTAAGCTTACTAATTTAACAAACTTGGATAGCTCCTATGCCACTAAGTGGTACCATGCGATTATTAAGGGAAAGACAGAAACTTGCCAAATAGAAAGTAGACTAGGACACCAAGAGTGGGGAGAAAATCTTACACATTTTAGTATCTCCCAAGCACATTTCTCTATCACAGTATTGTCTACTGTAATGATGTGATGCGTATTGAATCACAAATAAAAGGTAGAAGTAGATTGATAATTCCTTATTGATTAATAATAATAATATTGACAATTATAGGGTGCCTCCTGTGTTTAGGCACTGTTCTAAGTGCTTTGCACGTACTATCATTTTATCCTTTCAACAACCCTGTGAGATAGGTACTGTTATTCCTGTTTCATAGACAAAGAAATTGAGAGTTAGATAGGGTTAAATAACTTGTAAAAGTTAATGCAGTTAGAAAGTAGCCTAATTCCAAAGTTCATGTTTGTAACCACTAGTAAAACAGTTAAGTGCATAAATGTATAATTATGCAAGATTTCTGGTGGCACTAAAAATTGATTCTTAGGGCTTCCCTGGTGGCGCAGTGGTTGAGAGTCCGCCTGCCGATGCAGGGGACACGGGTTCGTGCCCCGGTCCGGGAGGATCCCACATGCCACGGAGCTGCTGGGCCCGTGAGCCATGGCCGCAGGGCCTGTGCGTCCGGAGCCTGTGCTCCGCAGCGGGAGAGGCCACAACAGTGAGAGGCCCGCGTACCGCAAAAAAATAAATAAATAAAAAATAAAATTGATTCTTAAAGCTAGTAAGCAGTAAGCTTAATTACATAGAGCATTTTAGTGGAACACCTCATTTCCTTCATGATTCCTGGTAAATGAGGTTTTAGTGCTGCTTAGGTTTTTTAGGTTTAGGTTTGCTGAGTTACGTTGGCTGCAATGTCTGCACTTCACAGTGCTGACCACACTTGAGGTTTATTCCCTGAAAGGTGTGCAACAGCAAAGTATGTCTCCAAACTCGGGGACTTCCTGTTCTTGTGTAAAGGAATTTGAATCCTTGTCCTTTAAGTCTAGTTACCTAATATTATTAGATTCACCTCCATTGTTCACTAATAGGTGCTGTAACGGCATCCACCAAACAGAAACATTCTGTAAGATTGAGGTGTTAATTTGTTTAGAATGAATTAGCACACCCACCTTATCATTTTCAAACAGTTTGGGTTTGTTTTTTTTAAAAAAAACAGAGGTTACTTGATGTATTACTGCAGACAGAATGCTAATTCTCAGTACCTTTGTAACTACTACTTTTTATTCATTAATATATTAAAAGTGAACCTACCAAGTTCACAGTTAATGAAGCATTGACTATTCCTAGTCAAGGAATTATTATGGATTCTTTTATTTATTTTTAAATGGGGTATGAATCCCTTTATTTTCTAATTTTGTAGGTCTTATGTCTTTTTTAAAAAAAATTAGTTTGTGTTTTTGGTCACCCGCCATGTGGGACCTTAGTTCCCCAACCAGGGATGGAACCCGCGCCCCCAGCATTGGAAATGTGGAGTCTTAACCACTGGACCGCCAGGGAAGTTGCATCTTATGGATTCTTTTAAAATGAATTGGATAGGTTCTTTCTCTATAGCTGTTGGGAGATCTTGGGCTTTTAGAGGAAAACTCAGGACCTTCCCAGAACTTATAAAGTACAAGAATATTGCAATTTACATACTAAAAACAACTTTAGAATTGCTGAATTCTTGTAGTACCTTTATTAACTGCATTCTTGTTGCTTTGAAAGAAGAGGAGAAACAGATATTAGATAATTTCTACACTTCCTGTGCAGCTCTTATACCAGGTTAAAGAAAATATTTTGTCCTTAAAGAAAGATAGGTAATCTTCTCCAAGAATTAAAAAAAAAGCTATTTTCTGGAGCTATGATAACATATTTTAAAATAACTTATCTAAAATGTTTTGATCCATGATTTATGTTCTTTTGAGTAATTCACTAATATTTATCAATAGAATTTCCTTTTTTAATAAAATTTATTAATGTAGATCCTGTAAAGGTATTGATACTTGGTCATGAGAAGAAAATCATTATTGTTTCCTTATTTTACAATAAAGAAATAAATTTTTTCCTGTTTATGCTTGACTGTAGACATACAAGATGCAAATATCTTATATGGATTATAAATATAAAGGCATTGGAGTTTAGCATGCTATTACTGAAAAGAGAAAAATAATAAAAACTAGTCAAGGCTTTTTTGGACTTGTTTTGAGGGTAATCCAAATATGTATGAAAACAGATATTCATATTATATCAGCAGAAAATAGCTTACCTTAAATTGTACAACTGAAATACCCTGTCTTTGTAATACACTATGGCAGAAATAATTCCGTCCTATGTAAACATTCATTTATTTTTATTGTTTCTAATAAAACATAGAGACAAACTATGTTTCCAACAATAGGAGACTGAAAGAGTAGTATGGAATAGTGTATAGGCATTAAAAATGATATTTTAGAAAAATACGGATTCCCCTTGTCCTCAACCACAGGGTACTGGCACTAAATAACTTAAAATGATACGACAGAACAGTATTTACAGTTTTGCCTGCTTTGTTTACTGGTGCATCATTGATTTTACATTTCCTAACAAGTTTTCTTATTTAAAGCTTATTTCTCTACCTGCTTACTTGGAATTTTCATGTATCCAAACGAGACAGTGGCTATCACCATTTATTCTTCAGGATTTTGTTTTGTAGGGATTTGACTTAAGAACTTGCGCTAAGGTTCACTGATTCTGCAAGCAGAGTCTGATGGAAGACATACCATTGTGGAATTAGACTACATTTCATTTTCATTAATTTCCTGCCTATCAGTTAGCAAGTGACAATTACTGTCTAAAACATATTTTATAATGCATAAGTCTCTGTGTTTAGAAAATACTGAGGACATTTATGGAGGCTCAAGTCACTTGGGAATGGGAGTACTTGGGACACTTACTAACTGTACACGAACAGGCAGCTACAGTTCTGCAGTCTCTCAGCGCACTCATTTTATTTTGGGCAGTATAATCCTGAATGCCTTGTGAATCTTTTTTACATGGTATCAATTGCTTACGTGATGTTTTCTGTCTTCATCTAACATCCTACCTTTGTTTTCCCCATTACAGATGTCATATACTTTCCACCTAAAATTCTGACAACCGTTGGGTCTAACGTTTCTTTTCACTGCATCTATAAAAATGAAAACAAGATAATTTCCTCAAAAAAGATTGTTTGGTGGATGAATTTAGCTGAGAAAATTCCCCAAAGCCAGTATGATGTTGTGGGTGACCATGTTAGCAAAGTTACTTTTCCTAATTTGAATGCAACCAAACCCCGAGGAAAGTTCACCTATGACGCAGTGTACTGCTGCAATGAGCATGAGTGCCACCATCGCTATGCTGAGTTATATGTGATTGGTAAGAATCCCGGGATTTTCTTCATTTTATTCCATGAGATACATTTTTATTATGGGCTCTATCTTAGAGTCCCATTGAAGATGTTAAGGAAATTTTATTTTCATTAAAAATGTTTTGGTGCTTTTGCTTTATAGTAATATTTTAATGTGTTTTAAATAGATGTCAATATCAATATATCATGTGAAACTGATGGGTACTTAACTAAAATGACTTGCAGATGGTCACCCAGTGCAATCCAATCACTTGTGGGAAGCACTTTGCAGTTGAGGTATCAGAGGTATGTATATTTTTGCTGTTTTATTTTTCTGTGGATATGGTGAGATAAACATCTCCTGTAGAATATCACCATAGCAGTAGTCTTGTAGATTTATTCCCAAAAGAGGAAGGTAGAATATTCTTAATTAGGAAATTTTTAGAGGGTTAAATAAATTGGTGATTCTTGAAAAAATTCACACACAAAAAGATTGTAATTTGTTTTTGCTTCAGATTATTTTTTTCTGATGATCAGTTAATTCTCCACAGTTGCATTTTAGTTAGTAAATGAAATCCAAAAAATTAATGTCTATACATTTTAATTTGACTTGGAGAATTGGCTAGAGGAGAATATCAAGGATTATAGAAGCCTTGTATCATTTGCTGAAGATTAATGTTTTAGAAAAAGGTTGGAGGTAGTGGTACAGATATTGTAAGAGATAATATGAATGGTCTTTAGAAATAGGTAAGATTATTATTATTTTTTAATTGAAATATAGTTGATTTACAATGTTCAGGTGTACAGCAAAGTGATTCAGTTATATATATATATGTATATATATATATGTATCTATTCTTTTTCAAATTCTTTTCATTATAGGTTATTATAAGATACTGAATATAATTCTCTGTGCTATATAGTAAATCCTTGTTGTTTATCTATTATATATATAATACTGGGTATCTGTTAATCCCAAACTCCTAAATTATCCCTCCCTCCCCGCCCTTTCCCCTTTGGTAACTATAACTTTGTTTACTTAATAAGGATTAAACAATTCTAGTAAAGAGTAATTTGCGTGGCTTTTTTTTTTTTTTTACCATTCTCTGATTTGAAAAGAATTAAAGTCATCGTCTTCCTATAGTATTCTTCTCTCTACAGAGACCTTTATCTAAAATAATAACACTCTTGATTAGGACAATTTTTATAACATTCTTTAGTAGTTTTCAAGTGTGTGTACTACTCTTAAACACCCTGTCTCAGTTTGTACTGGGACTTTCAATTTGTATAGCTTGTGCTCATTTATTCTTAAAATCTAAAATTTCTGCTTGAAAAACAAATCCATTTCCTCAAATACTGTGTTCTGATTCCTATTGCTAATGCTCCCAGTCTATTCTTAAGTAATATTAGAAAAAAATGAGGCAATTTCTTTGTTTCTCACGTGGGAATCATAGCTGTCTTCATCTTACCTGATATGAGAACTTTAAAATCAATAGAATATTCATGGCATACCATTTTACTTTTGTAATCTGTCTTTACTTTCTTTCCATGGCATTTTCACATTAAAAATGGTGTTTGTGGACAACTATTCCATAAGCATTTGGACTCATTTATCTTCGTAATATTTATAGAAGAACCATGAAACTAGCTGAATATATGTGTTCAAGTTTTTTTAACCTCTCTAAGGCCTCAATTTCCTTGTCTGTAAAATGGAATGAATAATAGGACTTGCAGGGTTTCTGTGAGAATTAATGACATTTTATTTAATTATAGTTAAGTGATATGATTTCTGCTGGTAAACATTCAATAAATGGTTATATCTGTCGTGACGATAATGATGCTAACCTTTGGATTCCAAGTGGACTATTAGTGTGCTTCTGTACAAGGTCATGGTTCTTATTTTTTATGCACAGATGACTCTTCATCCCTCTTTCTCATTTAACCCCACCCACCACACTGATTCACACACACACACACACACACACACACACATACACACAAACACTTGTAATTTTGAGGAAATAGGAAGAAAAAGGAGTCACAAAAAATGGAAAATGAAAGACAGAAAAATATAGATTTTTCATTTTCTTGTAACCTCCTTACTCCCATTCTTATGGAAACAGTAACTGCTACTTTAGCCACTTAAATACCATATTTAAAGCAAATAATGGCAGAAGGGCTATTGCAAAGAAGAGGAGAAACGCTTTGTATTCTCTGAGGTGGAGTGTTGATTGGGATGTAGTGATAAAAAAATATTTTCTTAATTTTCTTCTCTGAGAAAATAAGTGATATACCTGACTATATGATCCATATAGAAGTCAATAATTAATATTATTTTAATTATATTGCTTTGAGCTAGAAAAGATTAGGACAATGTCAAGTAAGCTGCAATTTACTATCATTATGTTTTCAATTTGTTTTGTGGAACTTAAAGTGCAAGGAATTTATCTTCCTTTCCATATCAGGAATTCCCCATTACCACTTGTGATCTTTATTTTAAAAATTCGATCACTTCGGTATATTAGCGTAGCTTCCAAAGTGTTGTAAGTTCTATCTCCAATTGGATCCCTACCTCCCTGTTAGAACATTGCCATTTATTTCATTTGCGTACCCACTTACTGTCTAGTGATATATTTAAGAAGGGTTATTTTCTCTTTTCATGGAAAGATTGTGATATAGCTGAGAATTCAAAAATGCCTTTCTAATAAGAACAACTACTTTTAGATGGAGCAAAAACTGTCTATTTTAAACAACAAAGCAGAATTCTCAAATATTGCTTTCATCAGTGTTGTATATTTATTGATTGTTTTTGTATCTTTTAAGGAGCAGCCTTTACTGTTCTGATGTTCCATCTATCCATCCCATATCTGAACCCAAAGATTGCCACTTGCAGAGAGATGGTTTTTATGAATGCCTATTTCAGCCAATCTTTCTATTATCCGGCTATACAATGTGGATTAGAATTAATCACTCCTTGGGTTCACTGGACTCTCCACCAACATGTGTCATTCCTGATTCCGTGGGTATGTCAAAAACTATATGTATGTCTTCATTTTTATTAGCATATTTGGATTCAGGTTGGTTCAGGGTAACTGTTGAATTTTCTGATCACACTAGATTAAAAAAAATTTTTTCCTACTTACAGTGGAATTGAAAAGACAGTTAGCCTTAGAAAGTTTTATACTTTTGGCTTTATTTTAAATCAGTAATAGGAAGATTTTCAGCATATAATTTGATGAATTATATTGATCACTGGGTATAAATTTAGTAGTATTATTATTCTAAATAATGCACTATTTTATGTTTTTTTCCCAATGTACTTATGAAAACATTTGATGCTTTTAATCTAAAAGTTTAATTTGGATATTCTGACGGTTTTTGTAATCTGAGTAGTCATAGCTCAAGGCTTTAATTTGTAAGGCTGGGTAGGAAGCAGAAGGATTCACAATAACTCAAGTGAAATAAAGAGAAAATAGACAAGGATGATGACATCCATTATAACATTTTAAACATTCTTTTAAAAGGATATTTTGATTTCAAAGGAATAAGAGACCCGTTGGAGATTTTGATATGTTACTCTAAGTATCACTGTGAAATCTTTTTTTTTTTTTTTGCGGTACACGGGCCTCTCACTGTTGTGGCCTCTCCCATTGCGGAGCACAGGCTCCAGATGCGCAGGCTCAGCGGCCATGGCTCACTGGGCTCAGCTGCTCCGCGGCATGTGGGATCTTCCCGGACCGGGGCACGAACCCGTGTCCCCTGCATCGGCAGGCGGACTCTCAACCACTGCGCCACCAGGGAAGCCCCACTGTGAAATCTTTGGGAAATGATCCATTTATGATTTTGCAGCAAATGTAGAAGAGTATCTTTTGATGCTATATAATATTTTGTTGGGGAATTGTACCAGAACTTAACATTTGATCCATTGTATTTTCAAATAATTAGTACACATCTGAATTCAAATCTATATTTTGTTAAATATAGCATAAAGTTGTCATAATTAAAAAAAGTTTTTCAATATGAAGTCCCAGTTAATTGATCTGCCCTCTCACCGCCCCTTCCTATTTAGTTTGGTTCCATTTTAAGTGAGTTTACTGTAAGCAACACTTCTCTGGTACTAAATATCCTAAGATAGCAAGGAACTGTCCTACTTCCCTACCCTACAGACATGCACAGATATACCCTCACATGTATTATACGACAACTGCAACATGGATTCAGTTCGATATCTGAACAATTTTTGATGTTATTCTTTTCAGTACTAACATAAGGCATTTAAATTGCACTTATATTGCCTACCGAGTACTAGAAAACAATGTGAAAATTCAACTTTGGAATCCAAATGCCAGCTCCACTTATTACTAGCTTTGTAAACGTGGGCTGGTCACTTAAGTGCTCCGTGACTATTTTGTCACCTATAGAATGTGGAAAGCTCCTTTTACCTCCCTAATGTGGGTATTGTGGGGATCACATAAACCATTGTACTTCAAAGCATTCTTTCTATAAACTAGATATTCATGGAATATATACATGTGATAGCCATATGATTCCGTCAAGTGCAATCACAGCTTTAATGTGTTTGGGTCTCTTGAATGCTCATACTTCCTTTCCTGAAGAGGAATTATCTTTTCAAGAGATGAAATATATGTCATCTTACTGGTTGGTGAAGAACATCTTCTTGGCATATGAGGAATTGAATAAGCATGAGATACTGTATAGTAATTAAAAAGTTTAGGTGTTTTGGCCATCAGTAGTCTAAGGAAGTATTGTTGATGAAGTCTGTAGCTTCAGAGGTTCACACTGTTGTGCTTGAGCTGTGAGATGTTAGTTCCCAAATACGTTGAGTTTGTATGTTGCCTTTTATTATTTTTTAAAGCCCTTGCTGTTCTGTTCATCTTTGCCTCTATTTCTATGCTTTAAAAAGCTTATTTTCCTCAGATTGTAGAGAACCAAGGCTTTACTCTGGAAGACTTCCTCTGACCTTGACCTAGAAATACCTAACAACAGACAGTAGAAGATTTTGAAAATCACACATGTGGAAATGAATGTGGTGTATAGTTTTTTGCTTTTAATGAAAGCTCTATATAGAACAGAGTTTGCTACTGATATTCCTCATATGATCAGTATGGTATCTTTTGCATGCAGAGCCAATGGTTCCATTTCTAATCGGGTCTTACAGTTAACGTGCAGAGTGACGTGGACGATGCATTGATCTTTTTTCAATCAACCTCTCTATTTTCAAAATAGAGATAATCCCTTTCTTATGTATCACATAAAGTTGTAGGGGATCAAATGAGATAATGAAGGAGAAGGTTTTGAGAAAGAGATGTTACTTTACAAATAGAAGATATGGAATATTATAACATCATAATAACATTTTAAAAGTATTGTTACTGTTTAAATTACTGTTATATAATACTTTAAAAAAATTTTCTAGTGAAACCACTGCCTCCATCTAGTGTGAAAGCAGAAATTACTGTAAAAATTGGATTATTGAAAATATCTTGGGAGAAGCCAGTCTTTCCAGAGAATAATCTTCAGTTCCAGATTCGCTATGGTTTAAGTGGAAAAAAAGTACAATGGAAGGTACCTTTTACCTGGAAATTTCTTCAGCTTGCCTCACTAAATATTATTTCTTATAACTGTTTAAGAATTTTATTGCATAAGGTTTATTTTATTGGCATAAAAGTACATCCTCCTGTATTCCGTAGCTCTTTTTATTAAATAGATTGATCTAATTCTAACCCTTTTAAGAAATGAACTTTCCTGCTATTTATCATTTCCCAAAATGTGTTTTATAGTACATTGGTCCCATACAATGTTTCTTGAAGAAAGATCACATGGCTTAATAAAGTTTAAGAAACCCTGAATCACCATATGTCCCTAGTGTAGAATCATGGTATATTACATATTAAAGGTTTAGAGAAGTCCTGAATTTAAGAAACATTTGTAACTTTATTTCATCCTATGTTTCTCAAACTCATTTTACCAAGGAATCTTTTTCCCTTTAACAATGTTCTTTAGTACACGCATGTTCAGTGGGACACATTTTGGAAGAAGCTGCTTTTATCAAACAACCAGAATCACACCCATAGTGGCAAGTGTGCATATGATGCCTTCCTGTGTCAGTTTTCTGATGGCAGCCTGCAAAGACCTAGAAATAGCAGGAACCCTAGAATAGAATTAGATCACAATGAGTTCAGCTGTAATAAATGTGACAGTTTACTTGCTTATTGAGGAGACTGGATATCAAAGATTCTCTGCAGCAGGCCCTTTCTAACCACTAGGTTAAAATTCTTAAAAGTCTTTGTGTATAGAGGATTAGTGGACAGAGATTAGTAATAGGGTAAAAGAGTGATTGGGAAGTGAGGTTGCAAGTGGGCCAGTCCAGATCTTGTCACGAGATGGAAATAACAAGATGACTGAGGCAATCCTTAACTTGAAGGAGCTCATGATTCAAGCCTAATAAGAGTATTTATAAAGCCAGAAAACACAGTCAGTTCTCTCTTAATTTTGGAATAGTGTTAGGGTTTAAAATAAAATGCACTTCAGGGCCCTTTAGCTACATATGTGTTAGTAATGATCAATCTAATAGTTTGACTTATTTTATAGGTATTTGAGGTGTATGATGCAAAATTAAAATCTGCCAGTTTCCCGGTGCCAGACCTGTGTGCAGTCTATGCTGTCCAGGTGCGCTGTAAGAGGCTAGATGGACTGGGATATTGGAGTAATTGGAGTACTCCAGCCTACACAATTGTCACGGATATAAAAGGTTTGCAAAGATTTTGTGAACGTGTCTTAAAAATGCACAAGTATGTGCTTCCAATGTGACTGAAAAGTAATCCTTCCAAGAACACATATACAACTTGGGCTCCTTGTTATTTTGCAGTTCCTATCAGAGGACCTGAATTTTGGAGAATAATTAATGAAGACAACACTAAAAAAGAGAGAAATGTCACTTTGCTTTGGAAGGTATTCCTGATTTTTATGTTATTCTTAAATTTTACTTCTATACTCTTGAAAGATTTGTTTCATTGTAAAAAAGCCTTCATTGTAAAAACGACTTACTTAATAATTCTATCATTTTGAGTCTCTGCAATCCCAAGTTTATTTCAATTTGGAGAAGTGATTACAGAGAGCCAAGGTGTAGAATGGAGGGAGCACTGGCCTGGAGTTTGGAGACTTTAATTCTATTCTTGACATAGTATAGTTAATCAGTGCTATTTTGACAAGGTCACTTACACCCTTCAACCTCAGTTTCCTCATCTGTGTCAACATAAGATTGGACTGGATGATATCTAGCGTTCCTTCAAGTCCAAAAATTCCATTTGTATTTAATTCTAAACAGAGTAAACGTGGCCTTCCCTACATATCTCAAGGGCATTTAGATTATTCTTTTTTTTTTTTTTTTTTTTTTTTTTTGTGGTACACGAGCCTCTCACTGTCGTGGACTCTCCTGTTGCGGAGCACAGGCTCCGGACGCGCAGGCTCAGCGGCCACGGCTTACGGGCCCAGCTGCTCCGCGGCATGTGGGATCCTCCCGGACCGGGGCACGAACCCGTGTCCCCTGCATCGGCAGGCAGACTCTCAACCACTGCGCCACCAGGGAAGCCCGATTATTCTTTTTGTATGATGGCAAATACACAATGGATATTTCCAAAAACAATGAGTATACAGCTTAGAAATTTTCAAAGCGTTCTCTCCCCCAAATGAATTGATTTCTATCCCAAGTGAATGTATTTTTTTTTGGTCCGAATTTTAGGGAGACACAAACATTCAATCCATAGCAAACATCATTTGTCATTAGGGAAATACATATTAGAACAACAATGAGATACCACTACACACTTATTAGAATGGTTAAAATCCAAAAAAACTGACAAATTGCTGGCTAGCATGCAAAGCAACAGGAACTTTTATTCTCTGCTGGTGGGAATGGAAAATGGTATAGCCACTTTTGAATATAGTTTGGTAGCTTCTTACAAAAAACTTTGGTACTTTCATACAATGGAATATTATTCAGCGATAAAAAGAAACTGCTCTAAAGCCACAAAAAGATATGGATGACTGTTAAATGAATGTTGTTAAGAGCTAGAAGGCTGCCTAAAGGGCTACGTTATGATTCCATTTACAGGACATTCAAGAAAAGGCATAACTGTAGAGATGGCAAAAAGATCAGTGGTTTCCAGGGGTTTGGTTGATGGGGAAAGGTTTGAATGGGTGAAGAACAGGGGATTTTTTATGATGGTGAAACTATTCTGTATAATATTGTCCTGGTGAGTACATAGCATTATGCATTTGCCAAAACTCATAAAACCTTATACCACAAAGAAAACACCTTAGTGTATACAAATTAAAGATAAATCGTTAAGAGGTTGGAGAATCCCAGGATGGAATCCAGACTGCAGTAAGAGAAACTAACTGTATTACAAGTGTATGGAACAGTCTTACTGAAGGAGTTGGGAGAAAAAGGTTCAGGCCTAGGTAACCTTGTTAATGAGTAGATTCTTAAGACTAAAGGCAAAAGAAACTGTACATAACCACTGTGTCCTAGCTGATAAAGTCATTTCTCTCACAAGGTATGGGTTAACTGTTCTTGTATCATTAGATATGCAAACTGGAATTGAACAATTAAGCATAGGATGATGGATGGTAGGAAGGACCCAGGTTTCTCACTGTCGAATTGGTTACAGACAAGCAAGGAGAAGACCGGAATGATCCATGTGGTAATGGATTAGGGTTGGAGACATCAGTATGAACTCATGTTTAGCTTAATATGGATACAGATGGATTCACTTAGAAAATTTCATAGATATGTGTGTATACAGATGTAGTATACACAGACGTATTTCCTTGATCTGTAAGCTGAGAAATCCATATTCTGGTAGTAAGGAGTATTCCCAGATTTGTTTCTAATACTATTCTCCAATGAAAGGAACTAGGGCTCTGTGAAAAAATGCTCGGTTATAGGGCTGGGGCAGGAAATAACACAAGATGAGCCTAGAGCAGCTTGTAGGACTAGAAAGTAAGGACTTTATCATCAATTTTACTTGATGGTTACGCAAGTAAATATTTGTATATGAAAACTGACATAGATTTTTTAAAATAACAAAATGCAAAATTTGCGTGAGTTTTCAGACATTTATTTGTTCCAGAGGCTGCTAAAATCTTACCACCTACCCAGGTTCTTCCACGCCCTGCAGGGACATATTTATGTTTGTTTGTATTTATGTTTCTCAATTTCTGACTTAGAAGAATCTCAGTGACAAAAATTGGGAAGCACTGTTCTAGTCTGTTGTATAGAGTTAAGCTTTCTAAGGGTTTACAAGGGATTGGTAGCACTTAAATCTTACCTGAAACAGGTGAAGGTGATGGGGGAAGTGGGACATATTGTTATATTCTGTAGAACAGATGAATACAATTGGACTAATTATATATTTTACACTGAATCATCAGTGACCTGGTATGATATTTTTTTAACTAAAGACACAAATTCTGGGGTTCCATGTACACTGTCCTGATAGCCTCTGTTACTGGAAGGGGCAGCATATCAAGGGAAGAAAAAAAATGAGTGACCAGTCTCACCAGGATTAATAGAAGTGATGATTAATATCTTTTCAACTCTCTCTAGTTGTTGCTTTATGAAAACAGAGGGTTATTCCTTTTTTGCTTTTTAGATGAAGAAACTCTCAACTCTCTTTCAGTCTTTCTTTTCTCTAGAATTAGAGTGAGACTTCCAGGTGGAAAAGTGTCCTATTTGTATCCATACTTCATTATCTTCAAATGATTTAGTCTTTGAGTCTTAAAAGAAAAAAACCAAAAGGGGGGAGATAAGTTTCCCATGCTCCATAGCCACCCAGACGGCTTCAGGGAGACTGTGGTCAGAGCCCCATACCTCAGCCTTGAATTCAGCAGTGCTCGCTCTGGCCTGACCCCTGCTTACCAATGGGAAATGTTTAGTAGGAGTTCCGTGAGCTCAGTCAGTATAAAAAGCACTGTAGCCCTTGAGCTAATCAATTTTTATGTTTACCGCAGCCCCTGATGAAAAATGACTCATTGTGCAGTGTGAGAAGATATGTGGTGAAACATCATACTTCCCGCAATGGAACATGGTCAGAAGATGTAGGAAATCACACTAAATTCACTTTCCTTTGGACAGAGCAAGCACACTCTGTTACCGTTCTGGCCGTCAATTCAATTGGTGCTTCTTCTGCAAATTTGAATTTAACATTCTCATGGCCCATGAGCAAAGGTAAGAAAAGGTACACCTCACTTTGCATTCACAGAGTCCAGTAGATGAGACAAACATGAATCAAATAATCATGCAAGTTAATGCCTATTTACAAACTGAGAAGAGTGTTCCCAGGAAAAGAGTATAATTTTATAAAAGAAAAGAAAATAAGAGCCTAACCTGGTATTGAGTGTCAGAGAAGCTTTCTTGAGGATACAGTAGAGGAATTAAACTTCCCCAGAAGGTCGGGGGAAGTGCTCCCGCGAGAGGAAAAATCTGACCAAAAGTCCTGTAGTCCAGGAGAGGATATGAAGGAAGACCTGGTTGGCGCTGGTGCAAAAAAAGTCCAGAAAGGCCGACAGAGGCTCTGAGGCATGGCCCTCAGGGAATTGTAGGCATGATAGGAATTTTGTTCTCACGTGCGGAAGTCTGGAGGCTTTTAAGTGGGACTCTGAGGAGAGTGTGTTAAAATGATCAGATTTGTGCTTTGAAAGCACTGACTCCATCAGCGGGAGAGAAGATTTGGAGGGAATTAGAATGATTAATAGGCTTGTACAGTATTACAGTAGAGAACACCTTTTGACCATATCCAAAAATCTCTTTTTTGGATTTTAGGTAGAATCTTATTTCTCCTCATAGCATATATTCCCACACCTCTCTGCTTATATGACTCTTGTGATACAAAAATAATTGCCATGTATAAATGTCTGCTTTATTTATTTGTATAAATGTCTGCTTTCTCTTCCTTCTCCCCTTTTCAGTAGGTTATATGTTCCTAAAGGCAATTAGGAGATCTTCATTAATTTTGAATTTAAAAATAAATTTCCTTGTTTTCCCCACAGTAAATATCGTGCAGTCACTCAGTGCATATCCTTTAAACAGCAGTTGTGTAATTCTTTCCTGGATGCTATCACCCAGTGATTACAATCTGATGTATTTTATTCTTGAGTGGAAAATTCTTCATGAAGACAATGAAATTAAATGGCTTAGAATCCCTTCCTCTGTTAAGAAGTATTATGTCCACGGTAAGCTTACTGTACTTTAATTAAGTTTCTCCTATGGATTAGTATGACGCTACAGATTATTAATTCAAATAAGATAGTTGATGAAAACTTCAAAAATATAGATGATATATCTTGCTGCCTAAATTGTCATCCTATTACAAACATTTAATGCTATTTCATTTGATCCTTTTCCATTTAAATATTTTATGTAGTTGTAATCATATCATCTACCACTTTTCTTATGGTTTGTTCCTTTGATATATCACAAGCATGTTTCTATTTTGTTCACAATCCTTATAACTATTTTTTAAATGATTGTATAGCATTTTATTCCAGAATCTACATAAACCATTTATTTATTTGAGAACATTTATGTTGCTTCCAGCTTAACCTTTTTTTAAAACCATTTTAATGGCTTTGGATAGCTACTGACAAATTGTTTTCCCAAATTGTGTACCAACTTACGATGCCACTAGCAGTGAGTGGGAGGCCCAGGCTGAAGGTCTGAGGATCATAAGCCAGCATAATATTCCCAAAGTAGACCAGTTACCCCACAAGGTGATTAAAATACAAAATATTAGTGCACAATACAGAGTCTCCAAGTCTGAGTAAGGTTTAAGCAGGGAAGCTAAGGATTGCCATGTTCTTATTTACAACATCATCCCAAAGGCACATACTTCTATTTCATTGCAAAGACCCTAGAATTTAGCATCAAGGTAGATAGAAACAAATTATTGATAGAGAACTAAATCCAGTTCATTACTATACTGTTCTCTAGGTGGTTGCTCTCTGTGCTTCAAAGAGATTTATCTCTTGTGGAATAATATTTATATCTTACTAGCATTTGTAAAAATGATAGATCACTGATAGATCCATTTTGAGCTTTGCTATGAAGGTGATCATCCTCCGTAGATCTAGACGTCTGGATATATAAGGTAATTCCTGGTCCCCACTCCCATCTTCTCTGCATGGGATTTCATGAGACTTTAGTCTCCCAGCTGCCTTGAATGGGGAGGCTAAGTAAACTAAATTCTTATGAAAAGGGAATATTGCTGGCTTTGGTCTTAGGAGGTAGAGTGTATTGTCCTGGAAAGGGAAACAAAACAACTCCTACACCCTGAACTTGAACAAACTGGCTATCACTGGAACATGCCTTTGAAAAATTGCAATCTTCTATCTTTGGGTAAGATTTTCAAACATTATTTGTGAAATTATTGTCATTACAGTAGAATTGGTAGTGCTTAGATTGTCTTTGAAACTCCCTAATTATCAGTTTCAATCCATAGGTAACAATCATCAGTTTTTAATCCATCAGTTTCAACCCATAAGTCATCAATTTTACATCCATGGAAATATAAGAGTCACTTAACATTTTTGTACATAGATTTCACTCATTTATATTAATTCAGTGGGAATGACTCTTTAAAATATTTTTTCTCCTCAGATCATTTTATCCCCATTGAGAAGTATCAGTTCAGTCTTTACCCGATATTTATGGAGGGAGTGGGGAAACCGAAGATAATTGATAGTTTCACCCAAGGTAAAAATGTTTACTTTTAGTTTCTTTTTACACAGATTTGTGGTTTCCTCCTTAGCTAGCAGTAATGCTGCCATCTGATTCTTTTCTTTCTGATGGAATCATGGAATAGCCCAGAGTCTTATGTAGATGCCTCATGGGTGACTGCAGTAAGGGTACATGGTTCCATGGTGGTGGTAAGAAGAATAATCAGGCGTGGTATTGTATTCTTGTATTGGTAAGTAAAAATTTCAGTCTAAAAGTTGATGGAAACAAAATAAAGGGAAGTATCCAGCTATACAATAAAATACATCATCATAAAGATTAATTGGAAAAATATTAATTTTCTGTACAATTAATATAAATACACCTACCCCAAACAATATGTTTTGACTCATATTTATGAGTCTTTAAATTTTAATCATCTTCTAAAGGAAATCTTTTTCTAAAAATAAAACTATAGCAATAATTATAGAAAAAAGTTCACAGGGTGTCTTATATTTCTGATTCACCTTACTGTACTTGAAGTGGGAACATTTTGATTCTGCTGTTACTTTTCAGATTGTCTTCAAATCCAAGCAACCCAATAATGAAGTTTCAAGAGAGAAACATTTCACCTGGTTTTAGAATTAAAATAATTATAAAGCTTCATTCATGTATTGTTCAACAAATATACACTGAACACTGTTCTAAGCACTAGGGATTGAACAGTGAACATAAGTCTGTGCCCTAAATGGAGCTTAAACTCCAGTACTCTAATAAGAATGACAGACAATAAACAAATCATGTATAATATAATGTCAGATAGAAATAAGTGCATGAAGCAAAATAAAATGAAGGGATAGAGTTAAAATGTGGTGCTTTAGTAAGGATGGCCCAAAACGGTCTTTTTCTCTGTGAAGGTGATATTTGGGTAAAGCCCTGCAAGAACAAAGGGGAAGAGCATTTCAGCAAGGGGATAGTAAGTGCAAAGGCCCTGAAGAGTGAGCGTGCTTTGTGGTTCAAGAAACAGTAAGGAGGTCAATGTGTCTGGAGTGAGCAAGATAGAGGTTGGTGGGTGTTGTAGGTTGCCTTCTCTAAAAGCAGATGCTGAAACAAAGAGTCATCATAACAACTTTTATTGACACTTGGACTCATATAATCTAAAAGTGACCAGATGGAGAGAGCTGGCAAATAAATAATTTTGAAAAAATGTTTTGCTAAATTACAAGAAGCATAATTCTGACCAAAATAATAATTTTATTAATGTGATCAAAGCTATACTTTTATCTTCCTCTTTCTGATTTTTATATCTTTAAAGGTCATTCAGATTTATGTTGAAATCAGAAAAAAAGTCTATTATAATTTCTGATTCAGAAAGATGTTATTTCCTCAAGCTTCAGAGTTGTGTGAATTTTTTCTTTTTCAGATGATGAAAAACACCAGCATGATGCAGGTCTATATGTAATTGTGCCAATAATTATTTCCTCTTCCATCTTATTGCTTGGAACATTGTTAATATCACACCAAAGGTATTGTACTTGGTGTTAAAATCTTGAACATATTTAAACCTTGATTTTAGATCCAAATCAGAAACACTGAAGTGTTCTAAATATTTTTATATGTATTTGATGGCAATGAGATGGCGTAAAAAGAAAAAACCTGATTTCAGGAAACCACACTCGGTTTTGCTAGTACACATAAGCCTCAGGAAAGAAATTAGAAATTGTTTTTTTTTACTGTATATACATTCATGAAATAACAAGCTTATAATAGGAAATCCTAGACAGTATGTTCTTAGAGGTGAGAAGAATGGCTTTCAAAGTTGTACAATCTAGGTTGAGAACCTTTAGTGGTGAAGATTTATCTGAAGCCGTCAGTTCACTTATGGTCAGTAGGCATTCTGCTTTTTAAACGTCAGCGCTGAGTGGCTCCATTCTGTTTGGTTTGGCAAATGGCCTTGAATTTCTTGGATGGTTCTTTGGGTGCCCCATTACTCTGTGCTGAGAGGTCCGGACCATTGAGGTTATTTCACACATGCCAAATCTCTACAGAAAATTTTGTCTTCTAGCAGTGAAGAGGGAAAAGTAATTTTACAATCTGAATTTACCTTTCAGTCAAGTGAGCTGACGGGCCGTATCCAGTAGAATTGTTTCTGAAACTCAATTGATGGCCATATTTAATATTTAATTTTCTCTGAGAAAAACCTGTGCAAAGCATTTATTAGCACAGTGCCTGGCAAACAGTTTTTAATAAGAGTTGGCTATGTTTATTATAGTGATCATTAACTTTGGTCTAGACAGAAAGTTGGTGGAGATCTTCATGGTAGAGCATGTGAAAGTGAATCTGATCCTACTGAGGCATAACCAGTCTGGTAGATAAATTTCTAGTTTGTACATTTATTAACTGTTAACATTTTCAATGTGAATGTTTTTCGTTACTTCTAATGCCTTGTTTATCTTTTGTAGGATGAAAAAGCTGTTTTGGGAAGATGTTCCAAACCCCAAGAATTGTTCCTGGGCACAAGGACTTAATTTTCAGAAGGTCCCTTTTTCAGTTTTTTTAAACCCCAGAATATATAAGATCGCATTTTAGATGCTATATGCCTTCTAGAGCTTCAAACATTTTTAAGGTTTAAAACATTTTAAGGATAAGGTTTAAATCTTATTTTATTCAATTCATCTTAATATGAGTCTATTTAATCTGTTATTTGTTTTCAAGAATAGCAAGATGCAGGGATTTGAAACCAGGACAAAAAAAATTCAATAGGTAGTTTATCATCTGAGTTAACAAATACATATCTTTCTTCTGTGTCACAGTATATAATGAAATAAATATTAGAATATTAGAGTCAAATCTGGTGGAGAACAAATATTTGTATATACTTTTTTGGTATAAATTGATTATCCTTAGGAAAAGGCTGGAATCAATATTTTTTAACCCTTGTAATTATCTCCATAATTACTTAAATCAGTTAAAAACTATATAAATAATCCTTTCCTCAAATACTGCAATCTGAAAAATGCAATTATCATAATAAAACTTACATTTATGAAGATAGTTCCTTTCAAGCTACTTTATGAAACAATTAGTCAACTCTAATAAAATAATTTGCACTTTATAATAGAATTTCTCAGAAAACTCTAGAGTTTAACAAATGTATCATTAATTCCCATAATTTCCCTTGAAGCAAGGTTGGTTTTCCACCCATAAAATTGGGAAAATAGAATTCAATTTTCATGGCAAAGTATCTTCACGCTGTTTTGAACAATAATCATATGGAGGTTATGATGCAGTCTCAGTAATTGTGTCATCATTAGTCACTGTTACAAGTCTTCAGTGGTTTTCTTTTAGTTACAAGATCAAGTACTCAATGACTTCTCTCTACAATTTGTTATCAACCTACAGATTCATTTTTTCTGTCCATGGGCCTTAGTCATGCCTATGCTATTCTCCTCATCTCTACAGACCCTTCCACGTCAATGAAGACCTTGCTCTAAGCTCTTCTTTCCCCAAGCCTTTTGTGAACAAATGTAGTTCAGAAGAATTTCTGCCCCCTTTAAGTTCCTGGAGCATTTTATTTTTTATTGTGAAGAGTGTTCCGAGTTCAAGGGCTGTGTTTTACCAATCACAACTATTGTTGAGCTTCTCCTGCTAAAGGCAAAGTACTAGGGTCAGGATTTATTAATGACTTGCTGCTATCTTATAATAATGTCCATTTATTTATGTGCAAATGACTGAGATACATATTCTTACACTCATTAAGATTTTTACTTCAATTCTCAGTATCTCTGTTTCCTCTCCTGTAAAATGAGGTTTAATAGAACTTACCTCATTGGGTTGTTTGGGGGACTAAAGAAGATAGTACTTCTAACATAGTATTGTCTCAACAAATATTAGTTATCATTATTTTACATATTTACATGTTTTATGTTATTCTTTCAGTTACCCTGTGGGATAAGTATTATAATCTCCATTTTATAGAAGAAAAAACCTAAAGCTTATAATGGTTAGGTAACTTGTTTTAGAGTCTGGCTTAGTTTTCTAATTTGTCTGACTTTGGAGCCTGTTCTATTAGTAAGTGTTCTCTCTGGCTTTCGATTTTTTTTTTTTTTTTTGACCATGACCCACAGTGAGAAAAATGCTTTACCTTGCAACCTAGTAAATGAGTAGATGTAGATAATATGCAAAACTGAAACAAAAGATGCTCAAAACAGTTTTACTATTTGCAACACCCTCTGTTTTCAAAATTCTGTTTCATTTCAAAAATACTGGTTACAACCCTCTACATTCATTCACATACTAACAGATATGATTTGCAGTTAGAAAACACTGCTCTACAGTTTACCGATGAATGAATTAGTGAACAGATATGTAATAATGTGGGCAAAATAATGCAGACATTTAAATTGTAATCTTTCAGTGGAAGAGACAGTGCCATATCTTCAGACATGGTAGCAGTGTAGTTTTACATATGGTCATTCTCGTTATAGAAACTTCACTTAGCCTGAACCTAACCAGCCCCACACCCATACACTTCTCAGCTATGCCCTTACTCACTGTAAGACACGGAGTCTCCTTTCATTAAAGCAGAGCTGATGGTTTTTTCAATTAGTAAAGTATTTATTCCTCTTCTTTCTCTTCTGTTATGAATTCTTACAGTGACGTTTATTGTAGTGATAGTGATATTTCAGCCATATGTATTTGTTTGTCATTCATTCAGCAAGCACAAAATGAGAATAAGTATTTACATGTAAGTCTAGGATGTTGCTAGGCTCTGGGAAAACAATTTGTAAGAGATTTTCCTTACCATCTAGGCAGTAAGACAGTGAGGTCATAGAGGAGTGACTTGGTTAAAAGCAGAATAGAAAGAACTTTTCTTTTCTCTCTCTAAAATGTTTTATTTTAAAATTCATTAATTCATTCCATCCATTCATTCAAGGGGTATTTATTGAATAGTTATCCTATGCCAGTCACTATGCTAGGCCTTAGGGTTAAAATGGTCAGAAAACAGGAACTCTTGGAGTGTGCAGTCTATGGGGAAGATAAACATTAATCAATTTATAACTGAAATAACAAATAATATACATTATATATGTTATATGTAATATATATTATGATAACATTACAGACACTAATAATGATAAACTACGTGTTGTGAAAGAAAGGGCCCAGTGTGCTGAGTGTCGTGTGTGGGATGGGGGTGAGCTGAGATCTGGAAAATGAGCAATCATTAACTAAGATTTGTGGTGGAGGGTAGAGCCCAGCAAGTCCGCTGGTGAATACAAAGCCCTGCGGTAGGAAGTACCTTAGCACAAGCTGAAAGCAGGGAGATTAAAAGACAAAGAGTAAGGAGATTATTTTTCTTAAATATTGGGGTTTTTTCATCTTTTAATGTGAGAGGAGTTTTGTCTAAAAAATCTAAATACCTATCTAAATAAAAAATTAAAAGCTTCACCATGTCAGTACATATAAATGTAGGGAATAACCATCTTACTGTCTCTTTCAGAGAAGCTCAAACACTCTGTCTTCAATATGTTAAGCTCTGAAATCTCCTCTATGAACCACCGGGAAAATGGTTTCTAAGTGTTTACCAGGGCAGGGAAATGATTAGGCCCACCTAAGCAAAATGCAGTTTGAACCTGCACCAAATGGCTTTTCCCTTTTCCAGAAAATGCCCGACACAAAGGAACCACTTGGTGGATGTAGGTTCAGTCAGTGACTGTTTTTAGCCTATGCGCTACCCTGCTAAGCTCCCTGAGGAGGAGTGTAATGCCACAGCAGATCATCTGGCAGACATATACAATAGACGGAAATATCATCACATTTCCCCAGGTTCTGGTAAACTGAGGAAGTGTGAAGAATTTTTTAAGTACAGTAGGTGTGAATGTCCTTATTTGTAAGACTGATTTTTTTTTTTTTTTTTACTTTTGCCAGTGTTAGACTTCATAATCTTGTTAAGATATTCTTTAAGCATAACTAGCCCTCAAGATGCGTAGTTTATTACTAGGGTTTAACAGGTACACAATTAGGAATAAATCAGTTTTGGGGATATTTGAAGAGTAAAGAAGAATATAATTTCAAAGGTTTTACTAATGATAAAAATCTAATCTTCTAAAATTAAATAACTTCTTAAAATTTCATCTTCTACTTTAATCTCCTAAATAACTAAAATATATTTTTTAGGGAAAAATAATATAATATAATTCACATTATATTTCTAAAGAGGACAAGACAAATTTACTATCTGCTCCGTACTTTCATATTCATATTATTTTATTTAATTATCTCATAGACCTAATAGCCTTATATTTTCTGATGACAAAACTGAGGCACAGAGTGGTTCTGTAGCTTGTCTTGATCATCCAGCCTGTAGGTGTGAAAATCTTGGTTAACCTCAGGTCCATTGGACTCACATTGATACCCTAGCCATCGATTCCATATTAACAATGTATTGCTTAATGTACTAATGCCCCTAAATTGTACACTTAAAAATAGTTGAAATGGTAAATTTTATGTTACGCATATCAACACGCAAAAAAATTGGCAAAGGAGCTGAATAGACATTTCTGCAAAGAAGATGTACCAATAGCCATAAGCACAAATGAATATATATGTGCTCAACATCATTAGCGATTAGGGGAATGCAAACCAAAAACACAAGGTAGCACTTTACACTAGCTAGGATGGCTATAATTAAAATGACAGATAATAAGTGTTGGTGAGAATGTGGAGAAATTGTAACTCTCCTACACTGCTGATGGGAATGTGAAAATGGTGCAGCGCTTTTGGAAAATAGTCTGACAGTTCTCCAACAGTTAAACATAGAATTACCATATGACCCAACAATCCACTGCTAGGTATATATCCAATGGAAATGAAGTCATATATCTACACAGAAGCTTGTATATGAATGTTCATAGCAACAGTGTTCATAATGGTCAAAACATGGAAACAACCCAAATAGCCATCAAATGATGAAATGGATAAGCAAAATTTGAGATTTCCAATTCTAAAACAAAAGGAAACACAAAAAACCCACAACGCATTGCAAAGCAAACAGACTATGGGAGCCCATTGTTTTTAAAAACAATTCAAATACAGTATTGTTTAAAAGGAGGTAATAATTTTTGTATAAACTATTTCCCTTAATTTGTTCTTCAAATTCGGATCTTTTTGAACATTGATTTTTATCTATACCTGTAATTTCTAGACAATAAACCCTGATTTCTAAAATGTCCCCTAAAATTAATTAATTAATTTCTTCCACTTTTTAAGCTATCATTCTCCTTCCCTTTATAGTAAATCAAAATCCATACTAAACCTGTAAGTATTCAAATCAAAGATGAAAAAAACCAGTATTCTGAGGTATTTCCCAAAAAACCCACATTTGTTTAAAACAACGTCAGTATAGGATGATACCATATGTGATGAAAATTCTCTCACATAATTTCCCCTTGATTTTCTTTCTTTTGTATGTTCCGTTTCCTTTTACCCTTTAAAATTATTTTAAGACAATATAAGTACATAAAATGGAGTAATATAAAAACGTCTGTGTACTAACACAATATCTTAAAATTTTCTCATATTTGCCTCATATATTTTTATTAATAAAAATTATAGATAAAGTTTGTCCTGCTTGTTGCCCTTACTAGTTTTAGTCTCTCCTTCCCTTCCTAGGGCACCCACTTTCAAGAATATAGTATGTATTTGTCTAGTTCATACTTTTATACAACACCTTTTTTCTTACATCTGCATGTATGTATCCATGACCAATGAACAATAATACATTTGGTTATTGTTAATATTAATCTCCCATATCATTCAAAAATTATTATTTTCTCAGCATTCTTTTTTTTTCAGCATTCTTTTTGAGATATCTTCATGTTGATATATTTCATTTCGTTTAATAATTTGATCCATAATATTTCATCCTATGAATATATACCACAATTCATATATCCATTCCCCTGCTGATGGATAGAAAACTATTTTCTATTTATTATAAACAATGCTACAGGACACATGGTTGTATATGCCTCTTTGTTCTCTGGGAGTATACGCCTTGATATGTCCCATTATTTTAAAAAATCATTTTGCATTACGGTATGCCTAGTGTGCATGGTTTAATAGTGAAATAGTATGGAAAAACATTTATTGGACAGTATAGTCTCTTCTGCACCCTTCTGTACCTTTAGTCTTGCTTCCCAAGTGCCATTACTTTAAACTGGTTTGCTTTTAATTTTTCTGGCAGGTCACCTTTATATTTCTAAAAATAATATGCTTATGGCATTATGAAATGTAGACATTATTTACTGATCTCTGGCTATAATGAGGATTTACTTATACATATACTTTTTCTCCCCTTCTTTCCCCATGCTCCTACCATATATAGTTTGTCACTTTTTTCAGTTCCTTCAGTAATCACTCTGCAACCTCAGAAGAATCTTCTTAAACTCCATTTCTTGTTCAACGAAATAGAGACTGTTTCTTGGAGCTCCCCTTCCCCCATTTTTTCTTTTTAATAAAATAAAGACATTAGCACTCTTACCCTTCCCTCCATTTCTCCCTCCACTTCCCAATCTCTGTCAACTGTAACTTTACACTTTTACTTAAGTCAGGGTTGATATGTTCTGTGCTATAATTTGTCTATGGGTTCATTTTAAAAAATAAAAAACCCAGTAAACTGCATTTGCATTTTTATGAGTATGTAAGTATTGTTCCTTGCAGAAGCAAGTAATATGTGATTATATTACCACACTTTTTGGTGGTTCCAGTGTCACAGGAGAATGTTTTTCAAAAAAATTTTAGAAACATTCCACCCTGTTGATTTAAATTGTGCCAAATTTTACTTGGCTTCATTTTTAGTTTTTATGTTTTGTTTTGTGTTTGTTTTGCTTTTTCTGGAGTTTCTAATTGCTTCTTTTAAAAAAAAATTTTTTTAACCTTCTGTGTGCTGCTACTATATAAGCTTCTTCACTGAGACCTGTTCCCAGGGCACCCTGTCCAGGAAACCCTTTATCCTCCTGCTGCAATCTGGATTAGGCCTTTTCTAAAATTGCTGCAAACCATCACTCTGAATTTTCCCTTAACTGGTTTCTAACGGATACTGTTTTCTAGATATTTTTCCCTTCCTCCTTATTGATTAACTAATTCCTTATATGACCTGCCAGGAAATATTGTGTAAGTCGGAATCTGTGCATGCCTGAAATTCTTTTTATTGTGCATTCCTCGCTTGATAGTTTGGTGGAATATCAATTTCCAGGTCGACGAGCCTTTCCAATAAAACTTTGAGACAATTCCTGCCTTATCATTTAGCATCAGTATCACTTCTGAGAAGTCAGATGCCATTCTGATTTTTACTCCTCACTGGTTACTTGCAGATTTCTGACTTTTAAAATATCCTCCCCATTATTGATGTTCTAAAATTTTAGAGATAGGTCTAAATCTATTTAGGGGGGTTCTTTTTCATGTAACTTTGTCCTCATTTGAAGACACTTTTGATTCCATGTCTCCTGTCAACTCTAAGCAATTATATTATTTCTTTGATAACTTCCTCTCCTCTTATTTTTTTGGATCTCTTTCTAGAATCCGTATTAGATGGATGTTGAACCCTCTGCATGGATCTTCTATATTTCTTATCACTTCACTAATATGTTTGTTTTACGTTTGAGACCTTGCCGTACCCTGTTTTTTCAGTGCTTCTATTAAACATTTATTTGCTATTTATATTTGTAAATTTCCAAATATTCATTTTCATTGTATTCTGTTCTGGTTTTATGCATGCAATATTTTCTTAAGTCTTACTAGAAATACAAATTTAGAGGATCATTGTTTGTTTTAGAAATTCTCTTTTCTTTTATTCCCTGAATTCTCTGTTTCTGCTAGGATCATGTTCTCCTCCTATTTATCTTGGCTTTATTTTTTTTTAATCTCACAATTTCCCCATATATCTAGAAACCCTTTGTTTTTCTTTCATGTTTAAGAATAAAATAATAGACAGGCTGACTGGGAAAGCATGATGCACATAAGCAGGGATTGTTGGCCTAAATGGGTGGACAGGGCTCTGGCTAGATGAGGAGAGATATGGTCATAGACACCAGTACCTCACAGCTGCTAGATTCCTCCCCAGATAATGTCCTTTTTTTTTTTTGTATTTATTTATTTAACATCTTTATTGGAGTATAATTGTTTTAAAATGGTGTTCTAGTTTCTGCCTTACAGCAAAGTGAATCAGCTATACATACACACACATCCCCATATCTCCCCCTTCATGTGTCTCCCCCAAACGCTCCCTATCCCACCCCTCCAGGCAGTCACAAAGCACCAAGGTGATCTTGCTGTGCCATGCGGCCGCCTCCCACTCGCTGTCTATTTTACATTTCGTAGTGTATATATGTCCATGCCAATCTCTGACTTTGTCCCAGCTTATCCTTCCCCCTCCCTGTGTCCTCAAGTCCATTCTCTACATCTGGGTCGTTATGCTTGTCCTGCCCCTAGGTTCTTCAGAACCTTATTTATTTTTTATTTAATTCCATATATATTGTTAGCATACGGTATTTGTTTATCTCTTTCTGACTTACTTCACTGTATATGACAGACTATAGGTCCGTCCACTTCACTACAAATAAATCAATTTTGTTTCTTTTTATGGCTGAGTAATATTCCATTGTATATATGTGCCACATCTTCTTTATCCATTCATCTGTAAATGGACACTTAGGTTGCTTCCATGTCCTGGCTATTGTGAATAGAGCTGCAATGAACATTGTGGTACATGACTCTTTTTGAATTATGGTTTTCGCAGGTTATATGCCCAGTAGTGGGATTGCTGGGTCATATGGTAGTTCTATTTGTAGTTTTTTAAGGAACCTCCATACTGTTCTCCATAGTGGCTGTACCAATTCACATTCCCACCAGCAGTGCAGGAGTGTTCCATTTTCTCCACACCCTCTCCAGCATTTATTGTTTGCAGATTTTTTGATGATGGCCATTCTGACTGGTGTGAGATGATATCTCATTGTAGTTTTGATTTGCATTTCCCTAATGATTAGTGATGTTGAGCATTCTTTCATGTGTTTGTTGGCAGTCTGTATATCTTCTTTGCAGAAATGTCTATTTAGGTCTTCTGCCCAGTTTTGGATTGGGTTGTTTGTTTTTTTGATATTGAGCTGCATGAGCTGCTTGTAAATTTTGGAAATTAATCCTTTGTCAGTTGCTTCATTTGCAAATATTTTCTCCCAATCTGAGGGTTGTCTTTTGGTCTTATTTATGGTTTCCTTTGCTGTGCAAAAGCTTTGAAGTTTCATTAGGTCCCATTGGTTTTTGTTTTTATTTCCATTTCTCTAGGAGGTTAGTCAAAAAGGATCTTGCTGTGATTTGTCATAGAGTGTTCTGCCTATGTTTTTTTCTAAGAGTTTGATAGTTTCTGGCCTTACATTTAGGTCTTTAATCCATTTTCAGCTTATTTTTGTGTACAGTGTTAGGGAGTGATCTAATCTCATACTTTTACATGTACCTGTCCAGTTTTCCAGGCACCAGTTATTAAAGAGTCTGTCCTTTCTCCACTGTACATTCCTGCCTCCTTTATCAAAGATAAGGTGACCATATGTTCATGGGTTTATCTCTGGACTTTCTATCCTGTTCCATTGATCTATCTTTCTGTTTTTGTGCCAGTACCATATTGTCTTGATTACTGTAGCTTTGTAGTATAGTCTGAAGTCAGGGAGCCTGATTCCTCCAGCTCCGTTTTTCTTTCTCAAGATTGCTTTGGCTATTTGGGGTCTTTTGTGTTTCCATACAAATTGTGAAATTTTTTGTTCTAGTTCATTGAAAAATACCAGTGGTAGTTTGATAGGGATTGCATTGAATCTGTAGATTGCTTTGGGTAGTAGAGTCATTTTCACAATGTTGATTCTTCCCATCCAAGAACATGGTATATCTCTCCATCTATTTGTATCAGCTTTAATTTCTTTCATCAGTGTCTTATAATTTTCTGCATACAAGTCTTTTGTCTCCTTAGGTAGGTTTATTCCTAGATATTTTATTCTTTTTGTTGCAGTGGTAAATGGGAGTCTTTTCTTGTTTTCACTTTCAGATTTTTCATCATTAGTATATAGGAATGCAAGAGATTTCTGAGCATTAATTTTGTATCCTGCAACTTTACCAGATTCATTGATTAGCTCTAGTAATTTTCTGGTAACATCTTTAGGATTCTCTATGTATAGTATCATGTTATCTGCAAACAGTGACAGCTTTACTTCTTCTTTTCCAATTTGGATTCCTTTTATTTCCTTTTCTTCTCTGATTGCTGTGGCTAAAACTTCCAAAAGTATATTGAATAAGAGTGGTGAAAGTGGGCAACCTTGTCTTGTTACTGATCTTAGTGGAAATGCTTTCAGTTTTTTACCATTGAGGATGATGTTGGCTGTGGGTTTGTCATATATGGCCTTTATTATGTTGAGGAAAGTTCCCTCTATGCCTACTTTCTGGAGGGTTTTTATCATAAATGCGTGTTGAATTTTGTCAAAAGCTTTCTCTACATCTATTGAGATGATCATATGGTTTTTCTCCTTCAATTTGTTAATATGGTTTATCACATTGATTGATTTGTGTATATTGAAGAATCCTTGCATTGCTGGCATAAACCCCACTTGATTATGGTGTATGATCCTTTTAATGTGCTGTTGGATTCTGTTTGCTAATATTTTGTTGAGGATTTTTGCATCTATGTTCATCAGTGATATTGGCCTGTAGTTTTCTTTCTTTGTGACATTCTTGTCTGGTTTTGGTATCAAGGTGATGGTGGCCTCGTAGAATGAATTTGGGAGTGTTATTCCCTCTGCTATATTTTGGAAGAGTTTGAGAAGGATAGGTGTTAGCTCTTCTCTAAATGTTTGATAGAATTTGCCTGTGAAGCCATCTAGTCCTGGGTTTTTGTTTGTTGGAATATTTTTAATCACAGTTTCAATTTCAGTGCTTGTGATTGGTCTGTTCATATTTTTTATTTCTTCCTGATTCAGTCTTGGCAGGTTGTGCATTTCTAAGAATTTGTCCATATCTTCCCAGTTGTCCATTTTATTGGCATAGAGTTGCTTGTAGTAATCTCTTATGATCTTTTGTATTTCTGCAGTGTCAGTTGTTACTTCTCCTTTTCCATTTCTAATTGTATTGATTTGAGTCTTCTCCCTTTTTTTCTTGATGAGTCTGGCTAATGGTTTATCTATTTTGTTTATCTTCTCAAAGAACCAGCTTTTAGTTTTATTGATCTTTGCTATTGTTTCCTTCATTTCTTTTTCATTTATTTCTGATCTGATTTTTATGATTTCTTTCCTTCTGCTAACTTTGGGGGTTTTTTGTTTTCTCTAATTGCTTTAGGTGCAAGGTTAGGTTGTTTATTCGAGATGTTTCCTGTTTCTTAAGGTGGGCTTGTATTGCTATAAACTTCCCTCTTAGAACTGCTTTTGCTGCATCCCATAGGTTTTGGGTCGTTGTGTCTCCATTGTCATTTGTTTCTAGGTTTTTTTTTATTTCCTCTTTGATTTCTGCAGTGATCACTTCGTTATTAAGTAGTGTATTGTTTAGCCTCCATGTGTTTGTATTTTTTACACATCTTTTCCTGTAATTGATATCTAGTCTTATGGTGTTGTGGTCAGAAAAGATACTTGATACAATTTAAGTTTTCTTATTTTTGCCAAGGCTTGATTTGTGACCCAAGATATCATCTATCCTGGAGAATGTTCCATGAGCACTTGAGAAGAAAGTGTATTCTGTTGTTTTGGGATGGAATGTCCTATAAATATCAATTAAGTCCATCTTGTTTAATGTATCATTTAAAGCTCATGTTTCCTTGTTTATTTTCATTTTGGATGATCTGTCCATGGGTGAAAGTGGGGTGTTAAAGTCTCCTACTATGAATGTGTTACTGTCGATTTCCCCTTTTATGGCTGTTAGTATTTGCCTTATGTATTGAGGTGCTCCTATGTTGGGTGCATAAATATTTACAATTGTTATATCTTCTTCTTGGATCGATCCCTTGATCATTATGTAGTGTCCTTCTTTGTCTCTTCTAATAGTCCTTATTTTAAAGTATGTTTTGTCTGATATGAGAATTGCTACTCCAGCTTTCTTTTGGTTTCCATTTGCATGGAATATCTTTTTCCATCCCCTTACTTTCAGTCTGTATGTGTCCTTAGTTCTGAAGTGGGTCTCTTGTAGACAGCATATATATGGGTCTTGTTTTTGTATCCATTCAGCCAATCTGTGTCTTTTGGTGGGAGCATTTAGTCCATTTACATTTAAGGTAATTATCGATATGTATGTTCCTATTCCCATTTTCTAAATTGTTTTGAGTTTGTTACTGTAGGTCTTTTCCTTCTCTTGTGTTTCTTGCCTAGAGAAGTTCCTTTAGCATTTGTTGTAAAGCTGGTTTGGTGGTGCTGAACTCTCTCAGCTTTTGCTTGTCTGTAAAGTTTTTAATTTCTCTATCAAATCTGAGATGAGATGAGATCCTTGCTGGGTAGAGTAATCATGGTTGCAGGTTTTTCTCCTTCATCACTTTCAGTATGTCCCGCCACTCCCTTCTGGCTTGCAGAGTTTCTGCTGAGAGATCAGCTGTTAACCTTATGGGGATTCCCTTGTGTGTTATTTGTTGTTTTTCCCTTGCTGCTTTTAATATGCTTTCTTTGTATTTAATTTTTGACAGTTTGATTAGTATGTGTCTTGGTGCATTTCTCCTTGGATTTATCCTGTATGGGATTCTCTGTGCTTCCTGGACTTGATTAACTATTTCCTTTCCCAGATTAGGGAAGTTTTCAACTATAATCTCTTCAAATATTTTCTCAGTTCCTTTCTTTTTCTCTTCTTCTTCTGGAACCCCTATAATTTGAATGTTGGTGCGTTTAATGTTGTCCCAGAGGTCTCTGAGACTGTCCTCAGTTCTTTTCATTCTTTTTTCTTTATTCTGCTCTGCAGTAGTTATTTCCACTATTTTATCTTCCAGGTCACTTATCCGTTCTTGTGCCTCAGTTATTCTGCTATTGATCCCATCTAGAGTATTTTTCATTTCATTTATTCTGTTGTTCATCATTGTTTGTTTGCTCTTTAGTTCTTCTAGGTCCTTGTTAAATGTTTCTTGCATTTTGTCTATTCTATTTCCAAGATTTTGGATCATCTTAGTATCATTATTCTGAATTCTTTTTCAGGTAGACTGCCTATTTCCTCTTCATTTGTTAGGTCTGGTGGGTTTTTATCTTGCTCCTTCATCTGCTGTGTGTTTTTCTGTCTTCTCATTTTGCTTATCTTACTGTGTTTGGGGTCTCCTTTTTGCAGGCTGCAGTTTCGTAGTTCCCGTTGTTTTTGGTGTCTGCCCCCAGTGGCTAAGGTTGGTTCAGTGGGTTGTGTAGGCTTCCTGGTGGAGGGGACTAGTGCCTGTGTTCTGGTGGATGAGTCTGGATCTTGTCTCTCTGGTGGGCAGGTCCATGTCTGGTGGTGTGTTTTGGGGTGTCTGTGGACTTATTATGATTATAGGCAGCCTCTCTGCTAATGGGTGGGGTTGTGTTCCTGTTTTGCTGGTTGTTTGGCATATGGTGTCCAGCACTGTAGCTTGCTGGTCATTGAGTGAAGCTGGGTGCTGGTGTTGAGATAGAGATCTCTGGGAGATTTTCGCCTTTTGATATTATGTGGAGCTGGGAGGTCTCTTTTTCACCAGTGTCCTGAAGTTGGCTCTCCCGCCTCAGAGGCACAGCACTGACTCCTGGCTGCAGCACCAAGAGCCTTTCATCCACACAGCTCAGAATAAAAGGGAGAAAAAGTAGAGAGAAAGAATTAGTAGAAGTAGGAAGAAAGAAAGAAAGGAGGGAAGGAAGGAGGGAAGGAAAGAAGGAGGGAAAAAAGAAAGGAAGAAAGAAAAAAGGAAAGAAAGAAAGAAAGGAGGGAGGGAAGATGGTGGGAGAAAGGAAGGAGGAGGGAAGGAAGGAGGGAAGGAAGGAGGGAAGGAAGGAAAAAAGAGAGAAATAAGATAAAGTAAAATAAAATAAAGTAAAATATAATAAAGTTATTAAATTAAAAAATAATTAGTAATAAAAATTAAAAAAAGGGACAGATAGAACCTTAGGACAAATGGTGGAATCAAAGCTATACAGACAAAATCTCACAGAGAAGCATATACATACACACTCACAAAAAGAGAAAAAGGGGAAAAAAAATCATAAATCTTGCTCTCAAAGTCCACCTCCTGGAGGGAAGGAAGGAAAGAGAGAGACAGAGAGAGAAAGAAAGAAGATAAAGTAAAATTAAAGTTATTAAAATTAATTATTAAGAAAAAATAAATTAAGAAAAAACAAACAAAAAAAAAACAGATGGATATAACCCTAGGACAAATGGTGGAAGCAAAGCTATACAGACAAAATCTCACACAGAAGCATACACATACACACTCATAATAAGAGGAAAAGGGGAAAATATCATAGATCTTGCTCTCGAAGCCCACCTCCTCAATTTGGAATGACTCGTTGTCTATTCATGTATTCCACAGATGCAGGGTACATCAAGTTGATTGTGGAGCTTTAATCCGCTGCTTCTGAGGCTGCTGGGAGATATTTCCCTTTCTCTTCTTTGTTCTCACAGCTCCCAGGGGCTCAGCTTTGGATTTGGCCCCGCCTCTGTGTGTAGGTCGCTGGAGGGCGTCTGTTTTTTGTTCAGACAGGACGGGGTTAAAGGAGCCACTGATTCGGGGCTCTGGCTCACTCAGGCCAGGGGGAAGGGAGGGGCACGGAGTGATGGGTGAGCCTGTGGCGACAGAGGCCGGCATGACATTGCACCAGCCTGAGTCCCGCCATGCGTTCTCCCGGGGAAGTTGTCCTTGGATCCCGGGAACCTGGCAGTGGCGGGCTGCACTGGCTCCCCTGAAGAGGGGTGTGGATAGTGACCTGTGCTTGCACACAGGCCCCTTGGTGGCGGCAGCAGCAGCCTTAGCGTCTCCCACCCGTCTCTGGGGTCCGTGGTTTTAGCCGCGGCTCGTGCCCGTCTCTGTAGCTCCTTTTCTCCCATTCTGAGGGTTGTCTTTTGGTCTTGTTTATGGTGTGCTTTTGCTGTGTGAAAGCTTTTAAGTTTCATTAGGTCCCATTTGGGTTTTTTTGTTTCTATTTCCATTACACTAGGAGGTGGGTCAAAAAGGATCTTGCTATGATTTATGTCATAGAGTGTTCTGCCTATGTTTTCCTCTAAGAGTTTGATAGTGTCTGGCCTTACATTTAGGTCTTTAATCCATTTTGTGTTGATTTTGTGTACGGTGTTAGAGAGTGTTCTAATTTCATTCTTTTACATGTAGCTGTCCAGTTTTCCCAGCACCACTTATTGAAGAGGCTGTCCTTTCTCCACTGTACATTCCTGCCTCCTTTATCAAAGATAAGGTGACCATATGTGCGTGGGTTTATCTATGGGCTTTCTATCCTGTTCCATTGATCTATCTTTATGTTTTTGTGTCAGTACCATACTGTCTTGATTACTGTAGCTTTGTAGTACAGTCTGAAGTCAGGGAGCCTGATTCCTCCAGCTCCGTTTTTCTTTCTCAAGATTGCTTTGGCTATTCGGGGTCTTTTGTGTTTCCAAACAAATTGTGAAATTTTTTGTTCTAGTTCATTGAAAAATGCCATTGGTAGTTTGATAAGGAATGCATTGAATCTGTAGATTGCTTTGGTTAGTAGAGTCATTTTCACAATGTTGATTCTTCCAATCCAAGAACATGGTATATCTCTCCATCTGTTTGTATCATCTTTAATTTCTTTCATCAGTGTCTTAGAGTTTTCTACATACTGGTCTTTTGTCTCCTTAGGTAAGTTTATTCCTAGGTATTTTGTTCTTTTTGTAGCAATGGTAAATGTGAGTGTTTGCTTAATTTCTGTTTCAGATTTTTCATAATTAGCGTATAGGAATGCAAGAGATTTCTGTGCATTAATTTTGTATCCTGCTACTTTACCAAATTCACTGATTAGCTTTAGTAGTTTTCTGATAGCATCTTTAGGATTCTCTATGTATAGTATCATGTTATCTGCAAACAGTGACTGTTTTACTTCTTCTTTTCCGATTTGGATTCCTTTATTTCTTTTTCTTGTCTGATTACTGTAGCTAAAACTTCCAAAACTATGTTGAATAATAGTGGTGACAGTGGACAGCCTTGTCTTGTTCCTAATCTTAGAGGAAATGCTTTCAGTTTTTTACCATTGAGGACGATGTTGGCTGTGGGTTTGTCATATATGGCCTTTATTATGTTGAGGTAAGTTCCCTGCATGCCTACTTTCTGGAGAGTTTTTATTATAAATGGGTGTTGAATTTTGTCGAAAGCTTTCTCTGCATCTATTGAGATGATCATATGGTTTTTCTCCTTCAATTTGTTAATATGGTTTATCGCATTGATTGATTTGCATATATTGAATAATCCTTGCATTCCTTGGATAAACCCCACTTGATCATGGTGTATGATCCTTTTAATGTGCTGTTGGATTCTCTTTACTAGTATTTTGTTGAGGATTTTGCATCTATGTTCAACAGTGATATTGGCCTGTAGTTTTCTTTCTTTGTGACATCTTTGTCTGGTTTTGGTATCAGGGTGATGGTGGCCTTGTCGAATGAGTTTTGGATTGTTCCTCCCTCTGCTCTATTTCGGAAGAATTTGAGAAGGATTAGTGTTGGCTCTTCTCTAAATGTTTGATAGAATTCGCCTGTGAAGCCATCTGGTCCTGGGCTTTTGTTTGTTGGAAGATTTTTAATCACAATCTCAATTTCAGTGCTTGTGATTGGTCTGTTTATGTTTTCGATTTCTTCCTGATTCAGTCTCGGAAGGTTGTGCTTTTCTAAGAATTTGTCCATTTCTTCCAGGTTGTCCATTTTACTGGCATATAGTTGCTTGTAGTAATCTCTCATAATCCTTTGTGTTTCTGCAGTGTTGGTTGTTATTTCTCCTTTTTCATTTCTAATTCTGTTGACTTGAGTCTTCTCCCTTTTTTTCTCGATGCGTCTGGCTAATGGTTTATCAATTTTGTTTATCTTCTCAAAGAACCAGCTTTTAGTTTCATTGATCTTTGCTGTCGTTTCCTTCATTTCTTTATCATTTATTTCAGATCTGATCTTTATGATTTCTTTCCTTCTGCTAACTTTGGGGGTGTTTTGTTCTTCTTTCTCTTAGGTGTAGGGTTAGGTTGTTTATTTGAGATGTTTGTTGTTTCTTGAGGTAGGGTTGTATTGCTACAAACTTCCGTGTTAGAACTGTTTTTGCTGCATCACATAGGTTTTGGGTCATCCTGTTTTCATTGTCATCTGTTTCTAGGTATTTTTTGATTTTCTCTTTGATTTCTTCAGTGATCTCTTGGTTATTTAGTAGTGTATTGTTTAGCCTCCATGTTTTTGTATTTTGTATGGATTTTTTTCCTGTAATTGATATCTAGTCTCATAGCATTGTGGTTGGAAAAGATACTTGATATGATTTCAATTTTCTTAAATTTACCAAGGCTTGATTTATGACCCAAATGTCATCTATCCTGGAGAATGTTCCATGAGCGCTTGAGAAGAAAGTGTATTCTGTTGTTTTGGGATGGAATGTCCTATAAATATCAATTAAGTCCATCTTGTTTAATGTATCATTTAAAGCTCATGTTTCCTTATTTATTTTCATTTTGGATGATGTGTCCATGGGTGAAAGTGGGGTGTTAAAGTCCCCTACTATGAATGTGTTACTGTCGATTTCCCCTTTTATGGCTGTTAGTATTTGCCTTATGTATTGAGGTGCTCCTATGTTGGGTGCATAAATATTTACAATTGTTATATCTTCTTCTTGGATCGATCCCTTGATCGTTATGTGGTGTCCTTCTTTGTCTCTTGTAATAGTCTTTCTTTTAAAGTCTATGTTTTTGATATGCGAATTGCTACTCCAGCTTTCTTTTGATTTCATTTGCATGGAATATCTTTTTCCATCCCCTCACTTTCAGTCTGTATGTGTCCTTAGGCCTGCAGTGGGTCTCTTTTAGACAGCATATATATGGGTCCTGTTTCTGTATCTATTCAGCCAGTCTGTGTCTTTTGGTGGGAGCATTTAATCCATTTACATTTAAGGTAATTATCAATATGTATGTTCCTATTACCATTTTATTAATTGTTTGGGGTTTGTTTTTGTAGGTCTTTTCCTTCTCTTGTGTTTCCTGCCCAGAGAAGTTCCTTTAGCATTTGTTGTAAAGCTGGTTTGGTGGTGCTGAATTCTCTTAGCTTTTGCTTGTCTGTAAAGGTTTTAATTTCTCTGCTGTATCTGAATGAGATCCTTGCTGGGTAGAGTAATCTTGGTTGTAGGTTTTTCCCTTTCATCATTTTAAATATGTCCTACCACTCCCTTCTGGCTTGCAGAGTTTCTGCTGAAATTTCAGTTGTTAGCCTTATGGGGATTCCCTTGTATGTTATTTGTTGTTTTTCCCTTGCTGCTTTTAATATTTTTCTTTGTATTTAATTTTTGAAGTTTGATTAATAAGTGTCCTGGTGTTTTTCTCCTTGCATTTATCCTGTATGGGACTCGCTGTGCTTCCTGTACTGGATTAACTATTTCCTTTCCCATATTAGGGAAGTTTTCAACTATAATCTCTTCAAATATTTTCTCAGTCCCTTTCTTTTTCTCTTCTTCTTCTGGCACCCCTATAATTTGAATATTGGTGCATTTAATGTTGTCCCAGAGGTCTCTAAGACTGTCCTCAATTCTTTTCATTCTGTTTTCTTTATTCTGCTCTGCAGTAGCTATTTCCACTATTTTATCTTCCAGGTCACTTATCCGTTCTTTTGCCTCAGTTATTCTGCTATTGATTCCTTCTAGAGAATTTTATTTTCATTTATTGTGTTGTTCATCACTGTTTGTTTGCTCTTTAGTTCTTCTAGGTCCTTGTTAAATGTTTCTTGTATTTTCTGCATTCTGTTTCCAAGGTTTTGGATCATCTTTACTATCATTACTCTGGATTCTTTTTCAGGTAGACTGCCTATTTCCTCTTCATTTGTTAGGTCTGGTGGGTTTTTATCTTGCTCCTTCATCTGCTGTGTGTTTTTCTGTCTTCTCATTTTGCTTATCTTACTGTGTTTGGGGTCTCCTTTTTGCAGGCTGCAGTTTCATAGTTCCCGTTGTTTTTGGTGTCTGCCCCCAGTGGCTAAGGTTGGTTCAGTGGGTTGTGTAGGCTTCCTGGTGGAGGGGACTAGTGCCTGTGTTCTGGTGGATGAGGCTGTATCTTGTCTTTCTGGTGGGCAGTTCCGTGTCTAGTGGTGTGTTTTGGGGTGTCTGTGACCTTATTATTATTTTAGGCAGCCTCTCTGCTAATGGGTGGGATTGTGTTCCTGTCTTGCTAGTTGTTTGGCATATGGTGTCCAGCACTGTAGCTTGCTGGTCGTTGAGTGGGGCTGGGTCTTAACATTTAGATAGAGATCTCTGGGAGAGCTTTCGCCATTTGATATTACGTGGAGCCAGGAGGTCTCTGGTGGACCCATGTCCTGAGCTCGTCTCTCCCACCTCAGAGGCACAGGCCTGTCCCCCGGCCAGAGCACCAAGACCCTGTCAGCCTCATGGCTCAGAAGAAAAGGAAGAAAAAAAGAAAGAAAATAAAGTTATGAAAATAAAAAATAATTATTAAAATAAAAAAATTAAAAAGTAATTTAAAAAAGAGAAGAAAAAAAAAGGGAAGAGAGCAACCAAACCAAAAAACCAATCCACCAATTATATAAGTGCTAAAATCTATACTTAAAAAAAAAAAAAAAAAAAAAATGGGCCGAACCCTAGGACAAATGGTAAAAGCAAAGATATACAGACAAAATCACACAAAGAAGCATACACATACACAGTCACAAACAGAGAAAAAGGAAAAAATATATATAAACTATATAAAAAAAAAGGAGGGAGAGAGCAACCAAATCAATAAAGAAATCTACCAATGATAATAAATTCGAAATACTACACCAAGTTAAATATAAAACCAGAAACAGATTAGATGCAGAAAGCAAACCCCAAATCTACAGCTGCTCCCAAAATCCACTGCCTCAATTTTGGAGTGATTCATTGTCTATTCAGGTATTCCACAGATGCAGGGGGTACATCAAGTTGATTGTGGAGATTTAATCCGCTACTCCTGAGGCTGGGGAGAGATTTCCCTTTCTGTTTTTTGTTCGCACAGCTCCCATGGGCTCAGCTTTAGATTTGGCCTCGCCTCTGCATGTAGGTCGCCTGAGGGCGTGTGTTCTTCGCTCAGACAGGACGGGGTTGAAGGAGCAGCTGATTCGAGGGCTCTGGCTCACTCAGGATTGGGGGAGGGAGAGGTACGGAATGCAGGGCAAGCCTGCGGCTGCAGAGACTGACATAACATTGCCCTAGCCTGAGGCGTGCCGTGTGTTCTGCCGGGGAAGTTGTGACTGGATCACGGGACCCTGGCAGTAGCGGGCTGCACAGGCTCCCCGGAGGGGAGGTGTGGATAGTGACCTGTGCTTGCACACAGGCTTCTTGGTGGCTGCAGCAGCAGCCTTATCATCTCATGCCCGTCTCTGGGGTCTGCGCTGATAGCCGCAGCTCGAGCCCGTCTCTGGAGCTCGTTTAGGCGGTCCTCTGAATCCCCTCTCCTCGTGCACCCTGAAACTATTGTCTCTTGCCTCTTCGGCAGGTCCAGACTTTTTCCTGTACTTCCTCCCAGCTAGCTGTGGCGCACTAGCCCCCTTCAGGCTGTGTTCACGCCGCCAACCCCAGTCCTTTCCCTGGGATCCGACCTCCGAAGCCAGAGCCTAACCTTCCAGCCCCCATCCGCCCCGGCGGGTGAGCAGACAAGCCTCTCGGGCTGGTGAGTGCTGGTCGGCACCGATCCTCTGTGCGAGAATCTCCCCGCTTTGCGCTCCGCATCCCTGTTGCTGCGCTCTCCTCCATGGCTCTGAAGCTTCCCCCCCCCCCCCCCCCCCCCCCCCCCGCCCCCGTCTCCGCCAGTGAAGGGGCTTCTAGTGTGTGGAAAACTTTCCCCCTTCACAGCTCCCTCCCACTGGTGCAGGTCCCATCCCTATCCTTTTGTCTGCTTTTTTCTTTTTTGTTTTGCCCTATCCCGGTACGTGGGGAGTTTCTTGCCTTTTGGGAAGTCTGAGGTCTTCTGCCAGCGTTCAATAGGTGTTCTGTAGGAGTTGTTCCACATGTAGATGTATTTCTGATGTATTTGTGGGGAGGAATGTGATCTCCACATCTTACTCTTCTGCTATCTTGAAGGTCTCCTCCCCAGATAATTTCTTAATTACTTTTGAGAATAAAACCTCAATTTGGGTGTGGCTCTTCCCTGTGCAGTAGAGTTAGAAGAGCCCCATTCATATGCAGAGTTTCCAGTTTTCAGCCAAAGGTCTCATTTCTTCCTGTGTTTTTACCTTCCATTTTTTCACCCCCCCCCCCCCCCACTGCCCTCCCTCCCATCTCCAGTGTATTCAACAGGGCAAACTGTCTTTTTCAGCTATAGCCCACTCTGGAGATATTCTGCTCTGCAGCTTCCTTTGTTCATCTCCTTCGGTTTTCCATCTTTTAGAAATTCAAAATCTCATAACCTCTTAACCTTCTCAGACTGTCTTCTTTGTTGTGGGTATATATTTGATTTATTCATGTACTTTCATCCTAACAGAGTCTCTACAGAGATAAGAGAGAAATATATATGCTCAAACTGCCAGCTTGAGCCAGAATACTTCTCTACCCCATTTCTCATGATACTTTAGAAATCAGAATCTTTAAGAACATTGTAAATCAATTATACTTCAATAAAATAAATGAAAAAATCAGAATCTCTTAAAAAGTTTTTAAAGAGGATAAAAATAAAAATTTTAAACAAAGGTTGAATTCTTGTGGTAGGAAAATGTATTGCAGTGAGTCAATAACCTTGCTTTTCTTCTAATTCATATTTCACAGTGTTTAAAAGACTGTAGCCAAGTTGTTTTTGTTTTACCTTTTTCTTTAGCATTTTTGCCTAAAATATTACTTTCTTCCTCTAAATCCAAGCCATCTATATTTGAGGTGGGGGGAGTCTATCCCTGCTCCTTTGTTGTCTACATTTATGACTATTTCCATAAGAGTGTACTCCACTTAACACCCTACTTTAGAGTGTTAAATCTAAAAACAAATGGATATTTTTTTTGTGGTTCAAAGACCATCCTAGATTCCTCAGCCTGTTCTAGCTCTCCAAATAAGAAGCTCAGCAACCCACAAGCTCCCAGAACACCATTCTCATGGATCTGAGGCAGAGCATCCCTGAAATTGCTAGAATGGCTTTACAGAAGTGTAGAAGAGCTGGTGCAGCTTTGAGTAAGAAGTTCTTTCTAGAAGGGCACATGACTGGGCTTAGAAGTATATATTTCACTTCCCTAAAATATGACTTCAGTTTTCTCTATTTTCTTGTTCTTCTTAATATCTATATATATGCCCTTGGGTTATAAGGAACCAGAAGAGAGGATGAATTTAATCAGCTCAAATCTATGACAACAAATAGAAAAAGCAAAACAACATGTTCTCCTCCCTACTTGTGTTTGGAATATCTTTTCATCTTTCATTGTATTATAGAAAGCTTGTTGGAGTAGAAAAAAAGTCAGGGGCCTCACTCTGCTATAATTAGCTGTGCAACTTTAAGCCTTGATTGCTTTGTCTATAAAAAGGGAGAAATGTGGACCAGATGATTTCTTAGAACATTTCTCTAGATTTAAAAAATCATGATAATGATTCTGTCATTCTATTCTTCTTCACTATTTCAACTCTTCTTTCTTTTAATGTTTAAATATTTGTTTTCAGAGATACACTCTTTTACTCTTTCTTCTTCCAAACTCTTTAATAGTGCTGTTCCTCTACTTCCTTTTTATTTTTCCAGCTCTTTGTTTTTCCTCATTCTACTTATTCTGTTATTCCTCTATAGTTTTTCCTTTTCTGGGATCATTAAGGCTGTCCTTAGAGTGTGATATTAGGGCATGCATTAAGAAAACGCAAGAGGCCACCTTAATTCAGAATTTTATCTTTTCCTAAAAACATGCATTACTGTAGTATAACACAAGAATTTATAATCCAGAACTCATGCTTGACAGAACATCTTTTTGAAATCTTTTATCTTTTGCTTTCTGAGTGATTTTTTTATTTTTCTTTCTTATTTTGTTTTATTTTATCTGAACAGAGAATGGACATTCTTTGAAGTCTAATCATGATCACTACAGATGAACCCAATCTACCAACTTCCCAACATTCTATAGAGTATTAGAAGATTTTTACATTTTGAAGAAGGGGAGACAATCTAAAAAATTTTGGTGGAACTATTGAGAACTAAAATATGGTGGATTATGTTGATTTAGAACTTAAAATAGATGGGTAAATTTGGGGTCAAGGTATACGTCTGAGTCTAATTCAGTTTGGATGTATGATTACTTTTCAAGTCATCTAAAGTTTAACAAGTAATATTTATGATATCTAGCTTTTGATTTGTCATTTGGTCATAAAACATTAAAGAATTATGACTGTTGCTCTTACCACAGATTTATTAGACATCATCAAATATATAGTAGACTATGCTGTGACTAGGTGAAAACTGCAACTTCTGACACATAGCTTTGCAAATACAATGGCTCTAAATATAGAATGCAGTCAAAATATTTAGTTCATATTTTATGTCCAAAATTTTCCATTTTATATTCTTTTAGACACTTCAGCCTATAAACTGACCCATTTGGGTATTCTTTTGAATGTCTTATATTGATAGCTTTTATGTATATCTAACTTTGATCAATATGGGAATTTTCATTTTCAATAGCCTTAAAAATGGCTTAAGTGCTAACTTCCATTTCAGTTCAAAGAAAGACAGTTTGTTCTGGTCAAAGGCCAGTAGAAGTTACAGTTTGTACCAGGATGACCTGACATATCCAGGTCAGACTGACCAGATCAGAAAACACATCAGCCTCCAATTCAACCTCCTCATGAAATTCTTTACTAAATTTAATTTATTTGCACTGAACCACCCAAAGCTTCTGGCAGTCAGGTAAGTGGGCAGTGATGCAAAAAAGGAGACTCTCTGGAGTTTTTAGAACTAGTCCAAGGCAAACATAGGACTTTTCTACCTGAAAAAAAGACCACCTGCTATTTCTATGAATTTAACTTGTGTGGTATATTGCTCACATTCAGAATAAACCAAAGCCTCTGTTTGATGAACCCAAATAACTCAGATTTAGGCTACATATATATTACTTACATTTAGATTTCATTCATAGTTTGATTTGAATCTAAAAAAAAAACCCCCAAAATCAGGAAGAATGTGTCCTTTCCCCCTTCACTGACTTTTAATAGACATCATTGTAATGTAAAATTGAAGTGTGAAAATATGAAAGGATATTCTTTAATTCTTACCAGCTGAATACATATTCAATATGCTTCCAGACTGTTCTAAAATCTTGAAAAGTTAGATGCATATGGTGATTGAAATGATTTTTTAATAAGCATACTTTTAATAAATGTTTGTGACCCATTTATAAAATATACTTTAATAATATATGGATATGTGATTTCTTAATTATTAGTGAAATCTTTCATCAAATGCATTTGAAGACATGTAAATTATTTGACATAATAATTAGTTACCAATTATGAAGTTTTAGAGGGCATGAAATATGCCAAACACGTCATTTGAAGAACAGCTGTGAGTTTGACTGTATGCTATGTGCTATTTGTATTTTTTGTTTTCATGTTGATAGCATGACATTCCTTTATTTGGAGATCTTAATTTCTAGGTTACTTTAAATTTTAAGAAATTCTATACATATGTAGTCATAACCTTAAGAAACACAAAATAAGCAAGAAAATATTTGAAGGAAATTATAAATCTAATAGATTTCTGTCAGAAAGAAAATAGGCACAGGAACAGTTTTCTCTTCACATACTATGTTCATAGAATAAGAGAAAAGGTTGTGTTAATATAGTATTTGTTATTATGCAGTATTTTAATATCTGTATAAGTCTATTCCATTATATTTGGTGTTTCATATATTTATTCCTTTATGGCTATAATCACCAATATATTTCATTTAAGAGTTCAAAACTATGTTAAATGAGTTGTGTTTTTATATGGAATATATTTGCCATTATGAAGAATAGTTGGTTATATTATTTCAAGCAATAAATCTGAATTCATTCTATTAGTTTAAAAATTGTAAAATTCAAAAGTTTAATTATATGTGTAACAAAACTTGAGCACATTTTCTATAGCACTTCATTTAGTTGTGTTAATTTTTTAATGTGATGTGTCTACAGTATTTTTTATTTTGCATTTATTTTTTCAACGTGTTTATGTTGTATGAGTTGAGCTTTTTTTATGCACAGATTCTCGCTTGTAGCTGCTTGGCAGAATTTTTTGTTGTGATGTAACCACTGTTCTTATAAAAAATATGATGTGCATTTGTTTTGCATCTTTGTCTTCATTCCACATGTCCTATAGTTTGTATTTTTATATGAAATTATTTATAAGGAATGGTAATTTAAAAGGCTATGATCATCTCATTCACCTTCATTGTTTTCACAAACAGATATTCTTAGTTCTTACTTTCTGATAGTCATAAACAGATTTTTAGTATGATGTAAGGCAGATAAGGCCACATATAGTTTACCTTCATATCATATCTTATGTCATGGAGTACTTATTTTAGCTATCTTTAGACAAGTTGTTTTGCTCATTCAATTTTATATCAATTTACTTTTTAAACTTGGGTTAAATTTTCTAGTTCATGGAAGTGTAATTTGCTATAAAATATTAGGAATTCTTCTGAAGATAGCACTTTCTAATTACAGTAACCAATCTTTATTGAGAGCTAAGCACTTTCAGACACTATCTAATTTATTCCTTGCACAACACCATGAAGTAAATATTGAACACAATTTTACAGATGAGGAAACTGAAAGGCAGAGAGGTTGATGTACTTGTCCGTGGTCATAGAAACAGAATGACTCACGTCTGTCTCATCCCACTTTTGAACACTATCTTATACTGCCTCTCCCTTATGATTTTTGATCTGTTTATTTCAGACCAAAACCAGTTAATTTGTGCTTGACTTATATCCTTTAGTATTAACCTTTCACACTTCTATTTCTTCCATGATATCACAGTGAAGCAAAAAGAAAAAAAATGAACACAATTGAGTATTAAAATATGTCTTTTCTTTTAGCCAGAAACATTTGAGCATCTTTTTATCAAGCATACAGAATCAGTGACATTTGGTCCTCTTCTTTTGGAGCCTGAAACCATTTCAGAAGATATCAGTGTTGATACATCATGGAAAAATAAAGATGAGATGGTACCACCAACTACAGTCTCTCTACTTTTGATGACTCGGGATCTTGAAAAGGGTTCTATTTGTATTAGTGACCAATGCAACAGTGCTCACTTCTCTGAGGTTGAGAGCACAGAGATAACCTGTGAGGAGGAAAGTAGGAGACAACCCTCTGTTAAATATGCCACCCTGCTCAGCAACTCTAAATCAGGTGAAACTGAGGAAGAGCAAAGGCTTGTAAATAGCGCAGTCAGCAAATGCTTCTCTAGCAACAATTCTCTACCTAAGGATTCTTTCTCTAATAACTCATGGGAGATAGAAACCCAGGCATTTTTTATATTATCAGATCAGCATCCCAATATAATTTCACCACACCTTCCATTCTCAGGAGGATTGGATGAACTTTTGAAACTCGAGGGAAATTTCCCTGAAGAAAATCATGACGAAAGGTCTGTCTATTATTTAGGAGTCACTTCAATCAAAAAGAGAGAGAGTGATGTGCTTTTGACTGATGAGTCAAGAGTGTTGTCCCCATTCCCATCCCACTGTTTATTCACCGACATCAGAATCCTCCAGGACAGTTGCTCACACCTTGTAGAAAATAACTTCAATTTAGGAACTTCTGATCAGAAGACTTTTGTATCTTACATACCTCAATTTCAGACTTGTTCTACTCGGACTCAGAAAATAGTGGAAAACAAGATGTGTGACCTAACTGTCTAATTTCATTCCAGACACATCTCAGACTTATGATGTAATGAGTCTTATGAAGGGTAATATATTCCACTATAGTGTTGGTTAGGGGAGAGAAAAGAAAACTGTCAGAGGCAAATTTGAAAATGATTGTTTCAAAACTAATGGTATCTGTTTGTCCTCACTCAGTAATATAGACAAAAAATGTGAGAAAGCCTTCAAGAGCCTAGCAGTGTAGACCGACTCTTATAATGATTAATCAGCACCTTGGGAAGGTCTCCAGTGGCTTGTGTCTAGCTAGCCGTAAACCCAACAGTACTATTTTCTTTGAACATTGAACCCATGTGGAAACAGCTAGTCATCTGAATTACACTCACATCTGAAAGAACACTTCACACTAACACTTGTGAAATGTAACTGTGTTTTCAAGGGTGTGGTTATTTTACCTTGAGTTGTCTTTTCTGTGCACTAATTTACACATACACACAATTATACCTAATAGGCATCCTTGTGCGTTTTAAAAGTGTGCAATGTATTTGTATTTTGTGCTACTAGACTGTGTGATTTGAAGATGTTTCGATTTAACATACTTTCCCTGAGTACTTACTCTGTGGTAGGCACTCAACTGAATGTTGCAGATAGATGATTTAGCCCTGGTCTAGGGGATATACTTGTGAAGATATACAAGAAACAAATGTTTATGTATCAAATCTAAGATCTGTACCATAGAATGAAACTACCTGTTAGAATGGTGATACCCACAACAAGTATTTTGATGAGAACACAAGCCCTTGTGAAAACATAATGTCTGCTTCACCTCTTCTCTATAAAAGATGTTGAAATGCTCACTTTCTGCTACAGTTAGACTGCTATATGTTACTGTGTATCACTCTGGAATCATCTTCCCCATTCCCACTTGCATGTACATTGTTTTTTTCCTCACTGAGCATTCTTCCTGTATATAAATCAACCACTGTGCTAATATTTTCCATACTTTAGCTCAATTAATTATTGAAATAATTGTATGAGACATGTACTACTATTACATTCCTTTTAAAGATTAGAAGATTAAGTAATTTGCCCAAGGTCACAGAGTTAGTGGAATCCATATATAAACCCGGATCTTTTGAATGCTAGTGATTATGTTTTTAACCCATACCTTACCTTATCATCCATTAAAAAAAACTGACTTGTAATCAAATAAAATTTATTAAGTAGAAATATAACACTGGATGAAAATTAAGTGAGAATTACACAGATGTTGTCTTTGCCTTTAGAGACTTTATTGTTTATTTCAGTTCTTGGTACGGCAAGAAAACCCAGACAGCATATTGAACAACAAACTAAATTAAGAAACCTGCAGAGATAGTTGCTCAATGGCAATAAGAATTTCAAGATTATCGGTATCGTCAAAATAAATACTTCAGTCCTCAAAAATATTCCTATGAGTTGTTAAACATCACTAGTTTCATACTTAGACTGAGAGAGGATTCCACTGATTTACTATTACCATAAACAAAATCCTCCCCCTTTCTCTATTCCAGTTGTGACCATATGAAATGAGCTGTTCAGACCCCAACTGATAGATATTTTTTCACACCTTTCATGATCATTTGCCAACTAGAAATCAATAAAGCTGTTTCATGACACAAGTATTGTTGAGGTATCTCAGGATCTCACACACTCAACCAGTGACTCTCTTACAAGAGAAAGGTAGAGGACCCATATCAACTCACTGAATAATTCTATACAAAGAGAAAAAATTTTTTTCAATGATTTTTCAGTGATTTATAGTTTCAGAAACAGAATTATTACATGTATTGAAATTTTAGTAAAATTGACCATTATTTTTAATACTGCTCACAGAATATACATAGATAGAAAATTACATTTTGCCCCATTCTGCATATAATTAGAGATTAAACACTCAGCAAGTCCTCTGAGATATGACATCCTCCCATTCTCCTGTGGTGTGGGACCCAGAACAACAGGGAAGAGAAACTGATAAATGTTCCTGTCAGCCCAAGGTTTTGCCATGCTCTGTGTACTCTGTAGTGAATTCAGACATCCCAGGACCACCGTAGTGCTGCAGGTCTGAGTTAAAGGAATTTTGTGACAGCACCTTAAACCTGAGATCACTGATACCATTCTGGTGCAGCTTCAGTTACCAAAACAAACAAAAACATTTCAGAAACTGAAATTCCAAGGGACTTTCTTTTCATAGAGCAGGTTGAAGTGGTGCAGTCTGGCCTATTGGTATATATAAATTTAGATCATATTTACTGTCAGTGTGCTAGGGCTCTGATTTTCACTTTCAAAAGTTCATTTCACTGTATGTATTACTGTATATTATTGGGTCTTTATGAAAATTACCATTTAGATGAAAATTTAGAATATTTTGTACTTCAGTTTGGTTAGATATTCTCCATTTCTTTGCAGAGATTCTGTAAAAAAAAAATTTTAAGGGAGAGAGGAGCTGAAATATAGGTTTGGACTTTTAAACTTAGGATAAATCTGGAATTTTGAGTATTTCATTTAAAGGCCTAAAATTGCAACACAAGCTGTGAATCAGTCTCTCTAAATCTGAGCTTCATGAAAATCAACTCAGAAATTAATAATTTGAGCTATGGCTTCAAGTTTAAACAGATTGTTTGAAGATAAATCATTTGTCAGGGTTAATGAGATTATAGATGTCCTAGGTTAAAGCCCCCAAGAACAAAGAAGAAGAAAGAAGACGAGATACACATCAGTATGAATAGGGGCCTCCTATTGGAGCCCTGTGTTCCCATTTAGAGATGAGCTACATAGTGACAAGAGGAATAGGAACAGATAGTCTTTTATTTTTAAACCTAGTCTCGAGTAGTAAAAAGACCTGGATGAAAGTCCCAAACCAGTGGGTGATCCTGGACCTATAATAAGGTTTTATGACCCTAAGCATGACATTCTTCTACCTCCTCTCATCCATTTCCAATGAAACCAACTCCCTCTTTCCATATATCAAACATATGGTCATCTTCTCTTAGGAATATCCGTTTTAACTACTCATAAGTTGACAGAAGATAAACTTCCTCCACAAATTGATACCAGATTCCAAAGCTACTTTCGTTGGCACAATATAAAGATTAGGCTGTAAGAGTTGTGCCCACGGGTCTCCCGTGGGCTTGGACGACGTGCTAAATGAATCAAGACATACTGCAACCATATGTCACGTAGACTTGCCTGAAAAAAAACCTCTCTCTAAATTATTTCCTGTAGTTTTTAAAAGAAATGTGTTCTACTTTTCATCTTCCAAGGGTCATCTTGATAGTTACAGACTCTTCTAAAGTGTTTACTATTGAGAAAACACATTCTCAAATTTTAAAACACAAAATTAAAATTGTCCACTCTATTATGATTAAAAGAAGCCACATTTGAGAAAAAAATTTAAACATAGTTACCAAAAATGTGAAGAACTGTTTATAAAAAGAAACTGGGTAAGTGAGTAGTTTTACGCCTTCTTGAACAATTGTTTAAAGCTGGAAAGCGTTCCTGTACCTCATCATGATGTTGGGAGAGCAGCTTAGAATACAACAGACTGCTTTAGAACTGAAATATTGTTACTTGCATTTGTATGAACATTAAGAAATTGTTTTCATGGGTTTTTATATTGAATGAAATATTTTTATACAAAGTTTATCAATCAATATTTATTGTGGAAAGTTGCTGTCTATTTTTCAAAATTAATTATACGTAAAATGTATGGCATCAACTTCAATTTTGTAAGGATCTTTGACAGGATATTTTAAATAACATGTCCACTCAAAAAGTCTGAACTGAGAATAAAATTGGAAGATATTTAATTTTGTAGTGAAATACTTATATTGTAGATATTGTACTTTTTAAACTTGTCATTAAGTATTTGGCATGCAGATAACACTTTCTCTTTAGTCGCAATTGGTATGTTAATAAACGTTATAAACATAAGTGCTGAGACATGCATCACTAATTGTTTTATAAAGTTTAATTAGCCTAATTCTCCTTTTTTGTCCCTAAAGTCATAAAGAAAGATGTGTAAATTATGACTATGAAATTTTTATCATTATAAATCATAAGCAATGTTGGAATTGATATGAGATCAAATATGAGAAATGGAAAGTCCAAGTAAAATTTTTATGAGTTTAAGTTATTTTAGGATTATTTTATGTTTGTATGATTACTACTTTCAGCAAAGATTTGGAAAATATGAAGTAATCCTTGTATTTTATGTGAATAGTTACTATATTATTTTTACCCGTTGTTAGCATTTGTGTTTTTAAAATTGTTACAAACATGCCTTGCCTTTGGAAGGGATTTGTAAACATTTTAGATCCAGCTGTCTCTCTTTACTGTTATTCTCTCTGTATTCTCAATATATCACCCACACCAAATACTTGCTGGCATTACAGCCACTTGCAATGAAAAATTACTCATTTTAAACATCAAGAGCTCTGTAGTTTGATTCTTTACTTCCTTTAGAAATCTTGATTTACAGTCATTTGTGAACATTTGTTTCATCACTTAGTTTTCTAGCAATTTGAGTTTGGGGGCTAGTATTTGGGCTAGGATTCAGATATGTTCTCCTTGCTTAGTTTTAAAATGTAAGTGAAATGAACATAAAAAATTTCAAATAGTACATGGAAATATAAAATAAAAATTGTTGTCTCCCTCCATTCTCAATCTTTAGTTCCTGTTCCCTAAAAATAACCTGTTATTATTATACCACATACATTTAAAGTTTTTATATAGTTGGGATCATATTCTGCTTGCTGTTATAAAATTACCCCTTTCCCTTAATATATCTTAGTGATATTTCCATAGAAACTCAAATATACCTATTTTATTATTTTAATGGTTACATAGTTATTCCACTATATCAAAGTACAATGATTTATGTAAATGATTCAAACTTGGTGAACATTTAGGTTGTTTCTAATCTTTTATTTTTATGGACAATACTGAAGTGAGCATTCTCATACATAATTATGTCTTGGCATACTTTTACAAATCTACTTGTCAGGACTCTTGTGTAAGAAAGTGTAAGAAACTTACAAGTGTAAGAAACCAACTGAAATTGTCTAAAGTATCTTTTTGCTATTTTAATTTTAACTTGATGAATGAAGTTGAGCATATTTTCATGTTTATAAGCCATTTGTTTTTCTCTACCTTCCTATTCTTTGCCTAATTTTCTACTGGGCTATTATAATTTTATTGCTTTCTTATCATTATTTTTCATATATGTGATCTAAGTTTTCTTAATTAAGATATGACTTATGTACTGTAAAGTACACAAGTCTTCAGTGTAAGCTTAATGAATTTTTACATACTTCATATCTGAGTAAAATCACTGAATCACAGGATAGGTTTTAGTTTAGCTTTAATAGATACATACTGCCAAATACATATGTAAATACATACTAATTTACACTGCTGTCAGTAAGGTAGAAGAGTTCTGTTGCTTTATATACCAATTCCTAATCAACATTGATACTGTCAGCCTTTTGAATTTTAGTCAGTCTGATGGTTGTGTAAGGGTTTCTTAGAGTTTATTTTGCACTTCTCTAATATGTAATAATTTTGAGAGACATTTAACGAATCCCTCTCCTATTTCTGTGTATTTCATAAACATCTAAAATATTGTTACATTGCTGCTTTAGGCAGTACGAGTCTTTCAAATTTCCCTTTTGTACTGTTTGTTTATTACTTCTTGCATCTTTGTGCTTCCATCTGGGATAATTTCCCTTCATCCAAAAGAACTTTCTTGTACTGTGGATCAGCTGTGACAAATTCTTTCAGGCTTTGTTTGGGAACATCTATATTTTATCTTCAATTTTGATAGATATTTTTGCTCAATATTGAATTCTAAGTTTGCAGTTATTTTCCATCTTTGTAAGTTGTCTTTTTATTGCCTTCCAGTGTCTGGTATCCATTGTTACTGTTGAGAAGTTAGCCATCATTTTAATTGTTGTTTCCTTAAGGTAATTTCTCATTGTTTATTTGTTTTTAAGATTTTTCTCTTTATCTTTTGTTTTTAGTTGTTTGACTATTATAAGTCTAGGTGTGCTTTCTTTTTTACTTGTCCAGATTGGTATTCATTGAGCTTCTTTTATTTGACCACCAATAGGTTTTATTAGACTTGAAAATTCTCAGCCATTATTTCTTCACATGTCAATGTCGTCCCATTTTATTTATCCTTCCCTTGTGAAACTTGTTTTTTAACATCTTTATTGGAGTATAATTGCTTTATAATGTTGTGTTAGTTTCTGTATAACAAAATGAATCAGCTATATGCATATGTATATCCCCATGTCCCCTCCCTCTTGCGTCTCCCTCCAACACCCCTAATCCCGCCCCTCTAGGTGGTCGCAAAGCTCTGAGCTGATCTCCCTGTGCTATGCAGCTGCTACCCACTAGCTATCTATTTTACATTTCGTAGTGTATATATGTCAATGTTACTCTCTCACTTTGTCCCAGTTTACCCTTCCAACTCCCTGCGTCCTCAAGTCCATTCTCTATGTCTGCGGCTTTATTCCTGTCGTGCCCCTAGGTTCATCAGAACAATTTTGTTTTTAGATTCCATATATATGTGTTAACATATAGTATTCGTTTTTCTCTTTCTGACTTACTTCACTCTGTAAGACAGACTCTAGGTCCATCCACCTCACTACAAATAACTCAATTTCGTTTCTTTTTATGGCTGAGTAATATTCCATTGTATATATGTGCCACATCTTCCTTATCCATTCATCTATTGACGGACATTTAGGTTGCTTCCATGTCCTGGCGACTGTAAATAGTGCTGCAGTGAACACTGTGGTACATGACTCTTTTTGAATTATGGTTTTCTCAGGGTATATGCCCAGTAGTGGGGTTGCTGGATCGTATGGCAGTTCTATTTTTAGTTTTTAAGGAACCTCTATAGTGTTCTTCATAGTGGCTGTATCAATTTATATTCCCACCAACAGTGCAAGAGGGTTCCCTTTTCTCCACACCCTCTCCAGCATTTATTGTTTGTAGATTATTTGATGATGGCCATTCTGAAAGGTGTGAGGTGATACCTCATTGTAGTTTTGATTTGCATTTCTCTCATGATTAGTGATGTTGAGCAACTTTTCACGTGTTTGTTGGCAGTCTGTATAGCTTCTTAGGAGAAATGTCTATTTAGGTGTTCTGCCCATTTTTGGATTGGGTTATTTGTTTTTTTGACATTGAGCTTCATGAGCTGCTTGTATATGTTGGTGATTAATCCTTTGTCAGTGTCTTCATCTGCAAACATTTTCTCCCATTCTGAGGGTTGTCTTTTCGTCTTGCTTATGGTTTCCTTTGCTGTGCAAAAGCTTTTAAGTTTCACTAGGTCCCATTTGTTTATTTTTGTTTTTATTTCCATTTCTCTAGGAGGTGGGTCAAAAAGGATCTTGCTGTGATTTATGTCATAGAGAGTTCTGCCTATGTTTTCCTTTAAGAGTTTCATATTGTCTGGCCTTACATTTAGGTCTTTAATCCATTTTGAGTTTATTTCTGTGTATGGTGTTAGGAAGTGTTCTAATTTCATTCTTTTACGTATAGCTGTCCAGTTTTCCCAGCACCACTTATTGAAGAGGGTGTCTTTTCTCCATTGTATATTTTTGCCTCCTTTATCAAAAAATAAGGTGACCGTATGTGCATGGGTTTATCTCTGGACTTTCTATCCTGTTCCATTGATCTATATTTCTGGTTTTGTGCCAGTACCATACTGTCCTGATTACTGTGGTATTGTAGTATAGTCTGAAGCCAGGGAGCCTGATTCGTCCAGCTCCATTTTTACTTCACAAGATTGTTTTGGCTGTTCGGGGTCTTTGGGGTTTCCATACAAATTGTGCAATTTTTTGTTCTAGTTCTGTGAAAAATGCCATTGGTAGTTTGATAGGGATTGCATTGAATCTGTAGATTGCTTTAGGTAGTATAGTCATTTGCACAATGTTGATTTTTCCAATCCAAGAACATGGTATATCTCCCCATCTGTTTGTATTATCTTTAATTTCTTTCATCAGTGTCCTATAGTTTTCTGCATACAGGTCTTTTTTCTCCATAGGTAGGTTTACTCCTAGGTATTTTATTCTTTTGTTGCAATGGCAAATGTGAGTGTTTCCTTAATTTCTCTTTCAGATTTTTCATCATTAGTGTATAGGAATGCAAGAGATTTCTGTGCATTAATTTTATATCCCGCTAGTCTACCAAATTCACTGATTAGCTCTAGTAGTTTTCTGGTAGCCTCGTAAGGGTTCTCTATGTATAGTATCTTGTCATCTGCAAACAGTGACAGCTTTACTTCTTCTTTTCTGATTTGGATTCCTTTGATTTATTTTACTTGTCTGATTGCTATGGCCATAACTTCCAAAACTATGTTGAATGATAGTGGTGAGAGTGGGTAACCTTTTCTTGTTCCTGATCTTAGAGGAAATGGTTTCAGTTTTTCACCTTTAAGGATGATGTTGGCTGTGGGTTTGTCATATATGGCCTTTATTATGCTGAGTTAGGATGGAAAGTTTTTATCATAAATGGGTGTTGAATTTTGTCAAAAGCTACTTTCTGGAAAGTTTTTATCATAAATGGGTGTTGAATTTTGTCAAAAGCTTTTTCTACATCTATTGAGATGATCATATGGTTTTTCTCCTTCAATTTGTTAATATGATGTATCACATTGATTCCTTTGCATATATTGAAGAATCCTTGCATTCCTGGGATAAACCCCACTTGATCATGGTGCTGTGGATTCTGTTTGCTAGTATTTTCTTGAGGATTTTTGCATCTATGTTCATCAGAGATATTGGCCTATAGTTTTCTTTTTTTGTGACATCTTTGTTTGGTTTTAGATGATGGCCTCGCAGAATGACTTTGGGAGTGTTCCTCCCTCTGCTATATTTTGGAAGAGTGTGAGAAGTTAGCCCTTCTCTAAATGCTTGATCGAATTTGCCTGTGAAGCCATCTGGTCCTGGGCTTTTGTTTTTTGGAAGATTTTTAATCACAGGTTCAATTTCAGTGCCTGTGATTGGTTTGTTTATATTTTCTATTTCTTCCTGGTTCAGTCTTGGAAGCTTGTCCTTTTCTAAGAATTTGTCCATTTCTTCTAGGATGTCCATTTTATTGGCATATAGTTGCTTGTAGTAATCTCATGATCCTTTGTATTTCTGCAGTGTCAATTGTTACTCCTTTTTCATTTTTAGTTCTGTTGATTTGAGTCTTCTCCCTTTTTTTCTTGATGAGTCTGGCTAGTGGTTTATCAATTTTGTTTATCTTCTCAAAGGAGCAGCTTTTAGTTTTATTGATCTTTGATGTTGTTTCCTTCGTTTCTTTTTCATTTATTTCTGATCAGAACTTTATGATTTCTTTCCTTCTGCTATCTTTGGGGTTTTTTTGTTCTTTTTATAATTGCTTTAGGTGTAAGGTTAGGTTGTTTGAGATTTTTCTTTTTTCTTGAGGTAGGATTGTATTGCTATAAACTTCTGTCTTAGAACTTCTTTTGCTGCATCCCATAGGTTTTGAGTCGTCATGTTTTCATTGTCATTTTTTTCCAGGTATTTTTTTATTTCCTCTTTGATTTCTTCCATGATCTTGGTTATTTAGTAACGTATTGTTTAGCTGCCACATGTTTGTATTTTTTACAGTTCTTTTCCTGTAATTGATATCTAGTCTCATAGCATTGTGGTCAGAAAAGATATTTGATATGATTTCAATTTTCTTAAATTTACCAAAGCTTGATTTCTGACCCAGATATGGTCTATCCTGGAGAATGTTACATGAGCACTTGAGCAGAAAGTGTATTCTGTTGTTTATGGATGAAATGTCCTATAAATATCATTCAAATCCATCTTGTTTAATGTATCATTTAAAGCTTGTGTTTCCTTATTTATTTTCATTTTGGATGATCTGTCCATGGGTGAAAGTTGGGTGTTAAAGTCTCTTAGTATTATTGTGTTACTGTTGATTTCCCCTTTTGTGGCTGTCAGCATTTGCCTTATGTATTGAGGTGCTCCTATGTGGGGTGCATAAATATTTACAATTGTTATATCTTCTTCTTGGATTGATCCCTTGATTTTTATGTAGTGTCCTTCTCTGTCTCTTGTAATACTCTGTTTTGAAGTCTATTTTGTCTGATATGAGAATTGCTACTCCAGCTTTCTTTTGGTTTCCATTTGCATGGAATATCTTTTTCCATCCCCTCACTTTCAGTCTGTATGTGTCCCTAAGTCTGAAGTGGGTCTCTTGTAGATAGCATATGTATGGGTCTTGTTTTTGTATCCATTCAGCCAGTCTATGTCTTTTGGTTGGAGCATTTAATCCATTTACATTTAAGGTAATTATCAATTTTTCTGCTCCTATTACCATTTTCTTAATTGTTTGGGGTTTGTTTTGTAGGTCTTTTCCTTCTCTTGTGTTTCCTGTCTAGAGAAGTTCCTTTAGCATTTGTTGTAAAGCTGGTTTGGTGGTGCTGAATTCTCTTAACTTTTGCTTGTCTGTAAAGGTTTTAATTTCTCCATCGAATCTGTATGAGATCCTTGCTGGGTAGAGTAATCTTGGTTGTAGATTTTTCCCTTTCATCACTTTAAATATGTCCTGCTACTCCCCTCTGGCTTGCAGAGTTTCTACTGAAAGATCAGCTGCTAACCTTAAGGGGATTCCCTTGTATGTTATTTGTTGCTTTTCTTTGCTGCTTTTAATATTTTTTCTTTGTATTTAATTTTTGATAGTTTGATTAATATGTGTCTTGGCCTGTTTCTCTTTGGGTTTTTCCTGAATGGTACTCTCTGTGCTTCCTGGACTTGATTAACTATTTCCTTTCCTGTGTTAGGGAAGTTTTTGACTATAATCTCTTCAAATATTTTGTCACACCCTTTCTTTTTCTCTTCTTCTTCTGGGACCCCAATAATTCAAATATTGGTGCATTTAATGTTGTCCCAGAGGTCTCTAAGACTATCCTCAATTCTTTTCATTCTGTTTTCTTCGTTCTGCTCTGCAGTAGTTATTTCCACCATTTTATCTTCCAACTCATTTATCCATTCTTCTGCCTCAGTTATTCTGCTACTGATTCCTTCTAGAGTATTTTTAATTTCAGTAATTGTGTTGTTCATCTCTGTTTGTTTGCTCTTTAGTTCTTCTAGATACTTGTTAAATGTTGCTTGTATTTTCTCCGTTCTGTTTCTGAGATTTTGGATCATCTTTACTGTCATTACTCTGAATTCTTTTTCAGGTAGGTTGCCTATTTTGTCTTCATTTATTTGGTCTTGTAGGTTTTTATGTTGCTCCTTCATCTGTAACATATTTTTTGCCATTTATTTATTTATTTTGATGGGTGGTGCTGTATTCTTATCTTAGTGGTTGTTTGGCCTGAGACGTCCAGCACTGGAGTTTGAATGCAGTTGCATACAGCCAGGTGAGGACCTCCAGGAGGCCTCACTTCAATTAATATTCCCTGGGGTCTGAGGTTCTCTGTTAGTCAGGCGGTTTGGATTTGGAGCTCCCACCACAGGAGCTCGGGCCCAACCTCCAGCCTGGGAACCAATATCCCACAAGCTTTGTGGCACAGTAAAAAAGAAAGAAAGAAAAAAAGGAACAGTACAATATCAAAGAATAAAAAACAAAATAAAATTAGAAAGATAAAAAAATATTAGGTAAAATAAAACTATAATTGAAACAACTGCAACAAGGTCAAATAAAACCACAACAGAGAAAAGAAAAAAGGAAAAAATAAAAGGAGGGGGGGTAACAAGCCAAAAGGAGAGAACAATAACAAAGTATTAAGAATAAAATAAAATTAGAAAAATAAAGATTTATTAGGAAAAATAACCATATAAAGGAATCAACAACAATGAATCAACAAGGTAAAACAGAACCCCAATCTAAAAGAGGAAGAAAGAAAGAAAAAAAAGCCTTGTCTATGGTGGCAGAGTTTAGGCAGGTGTGGGACTTAGGTGGGGCAGGGTTTAGGGTGGGAAGGGGCCTAGGTGGGTGGAAGGGTGACGTTTGAGCTTGAGGTGGGGCCTAGGCAGGGTGATGTTCAAGTGTGGGGTGGGGCCTCTACTTAGGACCTGCACGGAAGGGGAGATGCAGCATGTAGAAAGGAGGGCCTCTGGAGTGTGGAGTTCCTGAGTTTGGAGGTAGGGACTTGAGCGAGGGTGTGTGGTTAGGATTTAGGCCCAGCACATTGAAGGGGGTCTCCGAGTGTAGAGGTAGGGCTCTGGGTGGGGGTGTAGGGGTGGGGCTTGGGATCTGCACAGCAGGAGGGAGACTCTGAGGGCAGAGCATTAGGCCCAGGAGCCCAACAGCCTCCCCAGTGCTTAAGTGGACAGGGAAAGCACTGGCCGCGTTCCCTTCGCACCACTCCCCCACCGTCTCCCCCAGGGTCTCCCCCATCGCCGCTGGACCCCAAACTGTGGGTGCATCCCACTGGGTGTAGGAACTCCTCCCCGCCCCCAGCCACCCCTCAGGGGTGTCAGTCCCAGAGGTCCGGCCTTTACTTTTGCTCCCCCTTCCCTCCCTCCCACTCCCTCAGGCAGGGGAGACTTGGCCACACTCCTTTTTGATCCTCTACCCTCCCAATGGTTCCCCAATTTCCCCCTTCAGGTGTGGGGTCCCTTCCCCTCCCCCAGCCGCCCCTCAGGGGCACCAGCCCCATCCCCCCTCCACTTCTCTGCTCCCTTCACTCCTCCCATGCCCCACGTCCTACCTGGTCAATGGGGGTTCCTCCCGTCCCATTAGGTGTCTGTGGTCCCCCCACTGGTGCCTGGTAGGTGCCTTAGTTGTGCCCCCTTCTGAAACTCTTGAGTCACATGTTAGTTATTCTGGTCTAGGTCCACATGTCTATTTCTTTCCCAATCCTTTTTTGTCCTTATTCTTAGTTTTGTTTATTTTTTCTTGATCTGTCTTTGAGGTCACTAGTTAATGTCATTTCTATGAACACTGTGTAGTTAAAACTATCCAATGTGTTCTAGTTCTTTTAATTCTTTTTTATAGCTTTTAATAGTCTCTTGAAATGTTACACTTTTCCTCTACTTTGTCCAGATTTTCTTCTATTTCCTTTTTGTTAATTATAATTATTTTAACATGTTTCTCTAACTTCAATGTGTGAATTTCTGAGCCTGCTTCCATTAATTGGTTTATCTCCTGATTTCCTGTTTTTTTTCACATATGTAGTAATTTTTGCTTGTATGCTGGATATTATGAATAATATGCTGTAGGGGCTCTGGATTGTGTTATCTTTTCCCTCCAAATGTTGAGTTTCATTCTTTTTAGCAGTTAAAGAATTTATGGACCACTTGGATCTTATTTACATTTGTTTTAGGCTACTTGAGGAGGGTCTATTTCAGTTTTGTCCCATCCTAGGTTTTAGTCTTTACTATTATTCCTAGGTATGACCTTTCTAGAGTTACAACTAAATCTCCTGGGTGTTGTTCAGTGTCTTTTCATTATGGCTGGGATGAAATTCTAAACTTTCCCCAATATTGTGCTATTATTACTAATCAGCTCTTAATTCACAAGCAGCTCTTTTCTACTAGGGATATTAGAGTTTCACCCCGTAAATATACAGCTTAGAATTTGGCCAAGGACCCAAGGAACTGCACCTCATGTGGAGTTTTGAAGATTCTTAACAACTTGTTCCTATTGAGTATCTTGCCCTCTAAATACCAACTGCCTTACCACTCAAACTTTGACACTCCCAGAAACACTGATGCTCTCTTCTGGGCTTAATTTTCTTGTGCTTAGAGAACAAGGGAGAAAGCTATGTTAAATATGGGGTTTCTCCATGTGCTTTCTTCCCTCATCTCCTTGTGATAGCTTCTGTCTAATGCCAGAAAGCAGTTGTGTTAAGTTTTATAGTTGTTTATGGGAGAGTAAATCTGATAAGACTCTGCCATGGCTACTACTAGAAGTATGCAATAATTCTTTTATTAAAAAGCTGTTCCTTTTCTTGAAACATTTGTTACAGTTTTTCACTTGTATTTTGACTTTGTAGTATTATTCCATTCATACATTTTGCATCCTTACATTTTTCAACTTTTCCTTCATTCCTTCTGGGTTTTGCATTATACTTAGAAAAATATACCAAATTCTAACACTTCATTGATAATTAATTTGTCTTATATTTATGCTGCTATTTGGGGGTTAATATTTTTCATTTATTTGGAATTAATTTTGACATAAGGAGTGGAATAATAAGGAGTGGAATAATGATTTAGCTTTTATGTTTTCCAAGTGGCTAATCAGTTGTCCCAACACAATTTGTTTCTGGGAAAAAAAACTTTTTTTCACTCACATAAAATGCCACATTTATCACCTACTAATCCTCAAGTATATTTTTATTTCCGGGCTCTCTATTCTTTTTTTTTTTTTTTTTTTTTTTTTTTGGTTCGCGGGCCTCTCACTGTTTTGGCCTCTCCCATTGCGGAGCACAGGCTCCGGACGCGCAGGCTCAGCGGCCATGGCTCACGGGCCCAGCCGCTCCGCAGCATGTGGGATCTTCCCGGACCGGGGCACGAACCCGTGTCCCCTGCATCGGCAGGCGGACTCTTAACCACTGCGCCACCAGGGAAGCCCTCTATTCTTTTTTATTGATTGTTCAATCTATTTTCCTCTACTACTAAATTTATTAATTATCACCAGCTACTCAATATTTTAATATCTGGATGGTTGGATCCCTCAGCTCTGCTCATTATACCTCACTGATATCTTTCTAGACCAACTGTAGTTTAATTAAATTTTTGTAAAAAAAAATTCTTTTGGTATTTCATTCAGAGTTAAGATAAAAATACTGAAAAATGTCATCACTGCAGTATTTAGTTGCCCAAGATTATCTGTCAATTTTTAAATGTTGAGAGCAAAATATTACTTTTATCTTCCTAAATAATAAAGACAAATAATTCATATCTATAATATTAAACTCTTCCCAAAATTCACCTTTGATACTAGAGAATAGAAATGTGATAGGTGCTCTAAACTTTGTGCTTTAGATGTGGAGTTATAAATAAGGTGATTATCCATCTCACTGTGTCTGGCCTACTCTCCCTTTATGTATATATGAGATGCCTTTCAAGCTTATAAGTGTTTCAGTTTCGACAACAGAGTATATGTTCATACTGTAAAGAACTAGCCTTGTTGACAATAATTGTTACCATTGCTTTTTTTCTCTTCTATCTCAGTTTTTATCAAATTTTTTCAGGTGTAGAACATTCGGAAATCATGGAACACTTTAAAGAACATCAAGATATTGCTTTAATTTTCTTGTTTTATCACCTGGAAACAACTGTCTATTAGCAAATTACTATTATTTGTATATATGTATCTCCTCAAAAATAACATAAAAGCTCTCTTTATTCATCAATACAGTAAACTAGATGCTCAGAGAAATCTCTCCCAATATATAGCATAGCTAAAAAAAAATGCTAGATTAAAACATCATTTTAGGGCTTCCCTGGTGGTGCAGTGGTTGAGAGTCTGCCTGCCCATGCAGGGAACACGGGTTCGTGCCCCGGTCCGGGAAAATCCCACGTGCTGCGGAGCGGCTGGGCCCGTGAGCCATGGCCGCTGAGCCAGCGCGTCCGGAGCCTGTGCTCCGCAACGGGAGAGGCCACAACAGTGAGAGGCCCGCGTATCGCAACAAAGCAAAACAAAACAAAACAAACAAACAAAACAAACAAACAAAAAAACCCATCATTTTAATGTATGGTTACACTGAAGAGAAAGTAAGAAAACCCCAGAGGAGTATGCTAACTTTGGAGTCAACTGATTTCCATGACCTTTAACCTAGTTTTGAGAGGGCGACATCTAGGGAGAGAAAGAGTGGGGAGACCTTCCCATGAGTTGAGGACCTCAGAGGTGAACAGGATAAAATCGTGCTCAGCAGAGAAAAATGGTGGGGTTTACGTTTTTATCTCAGCCATTGCTCAGGACTGAGTCGAAAAAAGAAAAGGAAAAAGAAAAGCTGCTCTGAGTATTCCTACCTCAGGTTTCCGTCCCCCTCAGATTTCTGTCCTCAGATTTCCCATCACATGGACTTGGGGTCAAAATTCATACTACTTGTGTGGCCCAGCAAAACATAAGCAGAATATTTAGTCTTAAGTGTCTCAGATTGGTTGAGAATTGCTTGCAATTTCACACAGACTATTTTGGCAACACATTGGGGTACATGACAGAGAGAAATATGTGTGTGTGTGTGTGTGTGTGTGTGTGTGTGTATAAATAGAGGTAGTTTTGTATGTATATATTTTAAAGCAAAATGATATACTTATAAAACAAGACACCAGAGTACATTAAATGAATATTGATGGCCTATCTTTATGAAAATCTCTTTACTAAATATTTTGTCTACAGCCTCAAAGTCTGATATTTCAAGACACTGTGAATTCATGGGAAGGCTATCAGGGAATATTTTTGAATCTGTAATGGTTTTCAAGTCCCTCTACCACCATTCTAATCCAGGCTTCCATGATATCTCATTACATGATGGCAATTGTCTGTTTATTTCAGGCATCTGGGTGAATGTGTAATAGTATGGTAGACCAATGTTTTGCATTTCTCTGATGAGAAATGAGATTAAGCATCGTTTCTTATATGTTTTGGTCATTCAGATAATCTTCTTTCTAAAAGTATTTGACTAAGTCTTCTGCCTATTCTACTTGGTCATTTGCTTTTGTTTTCAATTGATTTGTAAAATTTTTAAAATATATTCTGGATGTGAATCTTTTGTCACATATGTGAATTTGCAAACATAATCGTAATATAGTATAGTTTATTATTTTTCTCAATAGTTAGCATTTTTGGAGTTCTGTTTAAGAACTTTTAACCTATCCTAGGGTCATCAATATATTCTTCTACTTATTTCCACAATCCATCTAGAGTTAGTTTTTTTGTGTTTGTTTGTTTTTCTTGTTTGTTTTTTTTTTGTATGGTATCAGTTAAGATTCTCTGTATTAGTTTTTTATTTCTGTGTACAAATCACCATAAATATAGTAGCTTAAAACAACACATATTTTATTATCTCATAGTTTCCATGAGTCAGCAGTCCTTGAAATTGCTTAGCTGGGTCTTCCACTCAGAAAGCTACAATCAAGGTGTAAACTGGGCTAGGGGCTCATCTGAGGTTCGACGTCCTCTTCCAAGCTAATACGACAGCAGCATTAATTTTCTTGCAGCTTTGAATCATGGCAGCTTGTTTCTTCAAAGTCAGCTAAGGAGAGGGGGATATTTGGCTTGTTTGGGTTGTTCACCCCTAGATCCTATTGTAAAGGGCTCTCTTGGTTAGGTGAGGCCCACTCAGGATTATCTGCCCTTTGGTTAATTTAAAGTCCACTGATTAGAGAACTTAATAACCTCAAAAAAAATCCCTTAACCTTTGCCATATTCTATTGATTAAAAGCAAGTTACAGGTCCTGCCAACAGTCAAGGGGAAGGGAATTTACAAAGGCATGGATACCAGGGGGTAGAAATCATGGGAGACCATTCTTAGTACTCTGCTTACCACAATTCTCTATTTTTTTCCCATGGTATAATAGACTCAGGTCCATTTATTGAAGAAACTATCATCTCCCTCACTGAATTATAGTATCACTTTGTCTTAAACATACTATGTGTGGGCTTGTATCTGGACACCATTCTGTTCCATTATTTTCTGTCTGCCCTTGTGCCAGTATCCATATTGTTTCATGACTGTAGCTTTACCATAAATCTTGATATCTGATAATATAAGTCCCTCAGCTTTGTTCTTTCTCAGAGTGCATTGACTGATCTTGGTCCTTTATATTTCCATACAAATCCTATACAGTAGGTCCCCTACCTACGAATCTTCAAGTTGTGAACTTTCAAAGATGCGAACATGCGTTCCATCAACCTCAGGCATGAGTGAACTTGAAGCTTGCCCTCCGTCTCCTATTGCTGATGATCCTTCAGCTCCACCATCTCCCACCTCCTCTTCCTCCTCCAGTCAGTAACTCTTCTTGCCTGTTCACTCGATGCCAGTCCCTGTATGCCGGCTGTTGTACTATGCTACTGTGCTTTTCAAGGTGCTGTACTGTAAGATTAAAAATGTTTTATTTTTTGTGTTTGTTTGTTTTTTATGTATTATTTGTGTGGAAAGTATTATAAACCTATTACAGTACAGTACAATATAGTTGACTGTGTTAGTTGGGTACCTAGGCTAACTTTGTTGGACTAATGAACAAATTGGACTTACAAATGTACTCTTGGAATGGAACTGGTTCATATGTAGGGGACTTACTGTAATCAACTGGTTAATTTCCCAAATCAGTGTGTCAAAAATTTTGAGGGGAATTTCCTTGACTTTATATTTCAAAAGTATCAGATATTCAGGGCTTCCCTGGTGGCGCAGTGGTTGAGAGTCTGCCTGCCGATGCAAGGGACACGGGTTCATGCCCCGGTCTGGGAAGATCCCACATGCCGCGGAGCAGCTAGGCCCGTGAGCCATGGCCGCTGAGCCTGCGCGTCCAGAGCCTGTGCTCCACAATGGGAGAGGCCACAACAGTGAGAGGCCCGCGTACTGCAAAAAAAAAAAAAAGTATCAGATATTCCAATGCATGAACATGGTATAGCTCTTCATTCATTTAGATTTCCTGTAATTTGACTCAATAATTTATTTTTTCAGTGTGGAGGTTCATATATAATTTTCTTAGATTTATTACTAGATATTTGATGGTTTTTTGATGCTATTTATTGTAAGTGATATAATTTAAAAATATTTATTTCCTATTAGTATTGTCAGTATATAGGAATACATTTGGCTTTGTATACAAACCTTATAGTGTTTATAAATATATTGATTAATTCTAATTAATAAAAGGTCTGTAGATCCTTTTGGATTTTCTACATCCACAATGACTTAATTTGTGAATAGTGACAGTTTTATTTGTTCTCATACATTCTTTTTTTAAATTTTATTTATTTATTTTTGGCTGTGTTGGGTCTTCATTGCTGCATGTGGGCTTTCCCTATTTGCAGTGAGTGGGGGCTACTCTTTGTTGTGGTGCAGAGGCTTCTCATTGCAGTGGCTTCTCTTGTTGTGGAGCGTGGGCTCTAGGTGTGTTGGCTTCAGTAGATGTGGCACGTAGGCTCTGCAGTTGTGGTTTGTGGGCTCTAGAGTGCAGGCTCAGTAGTTGTGGAGCACGGGCTTAGTTGCTCTGCAGCATGTGGGATCTTCCTGGACCAGGGCTCGAACCTATGTCTCCTGCATTGGCAGGTGGATTCTTAACCACTGCACCACCAGGGAAGCCCTGTTCTCATACATTCTTAATCCATTTATTTCTTTTTCTTGTTTTATTTCACTGGCTAGCTCCTCCATTACAATGTTGAATAGAAGTGGTGAGAAGAAGCATCTTTATCTCATTACCAATACCGGGGGGATCTTTCAACAATTTACTGTTAAATATAATATTTTCAGTAGGTTTCTTCTGGCAGTTTCTTTTATCAAGATGAAATATGTAAGAGCTACACCTGATCATAGCAACCTATTTTAAACATAAAGACACAAATAAGCTAAAAGTAAAATGATGAAACAAGTTATATGACGCTAACACTAATTAAAAGAAAGCTGAAGTGCCTAAAATAATATCAGACACAGTAGATTTTAAGGCAAAAAAGTAATAAAGACCTAAGCAGAAAACAATGATTATAAACATTCTTTTCTCAGTAAAATCAGTACCTAGATGACATGGAAAAATTCCTTGAATGACCCAAACTACCAAAGATCCCTCAAGTAGAAGTAGATAATTTAAACATTGTAATAACTATTAAAGAAATTAAATTTGTAGTTAAAAATCTTCACACAAAGAGAATTCCTGGCCCACTTAACTTCACCAGTGAATCCTACTAAATATTTAAGGAATAAATAGTACTAATTCTACAGAAATTCCTCAGGAAAAATGAAAGTAGAGGGACTTTTTCCCTACTCACACAAGAAATAAAACCAGTTTTTCCTGATGCCAAAATCTAGAAAAAGACCTTACGACTAAATAAAACTACAGAATAACATCCTCCTGAATGTAAATTCAAAAATTTCTAATAAAATTTTACCTAGTTATTTCAACAATATATAAAGGAATTATATATCATATCCAAGTGAGATTTATTCCAAACCTGCAAGGTTGCTTTAACATTCTTAAAATGTTATATACACCTCACAAATGATCCAGCCATTTCACCCAGAGAAATAAAAGCACATGTTCATACAAAGATTTGTGCACCAACGTTTTTAATATATACCAACGTCTGTAATATATACAGTAACATGGATATATCTTTTTTTATTGAAGTATAGTTGATTTACAATATTGTGTTAATTTCTGCTGTACAGCAAAGTGATTCAGTTATATATATATATATATATATATATATATATATACACATTCTTTTTAAAAATATTCTTTTCCATTATGGTTTGTCATAGGATACTGAATATAGTTCCCTGTGCTATACAGTAGGACCTTGCTGTTTATCCATTCCATACATAACAGCTTATATCTGCTAACCCCAACATCCCATTCCATCCCTCCCCCAACTCCCTCCCCCTTTGCAACCACAAGTCTGTTCTCTATATCTGTGATTCTATTTCTGTTTTGTAGATAGGTTCTTTTGTGTCATGTTTTAGGTTCCACATATAAGTGTATCATATGGTATTTGTCTTTCTCTTTCTGACTTACTTCACTTCGTATGATGATCTCTATTCGCATCCTAACATGGATGAATCTTAACATAATTTTATTGAGTGAAAAAAACCAGACCCCACCCCCACCACCACCACCACCAAAACAAAAAAGGGTATATATCATATAATTTTATTTATTTAAAATTCTGGAAAATTCAAAGTAATTTATGGTTACAGAAAGTAGGACAACGTATGCCTGGGGTCAGTGGGTTGGGGAGGGGTGAGAGGAGGAATTACCAAGGAGCACACTTAGGTCTAAGTTCTTGTCAATAAAACATGAACAGAATAGAAGTATACCACTTCCAGGATGGAAATGTAAGGCCTATTCATAACTCCTCCATTCTCTCTTCTCCCTTCTAGCTATCTGGAACCCATGACAACTCACTACCCCATCTATAGATGAAAACAGGGACCTGGAGGATAGTGTATCCCTGAATGGCCAAATGAAACAGAGGCTCAACGTTTACCTTGAACATTGCCTCAGACTATTATGTGGGAAGAAAGTAAACTTTAGTCTCCTTTATGGCACTGAATTATTGTTGGATCTTTTTGTTAGAGTAGCCTAGCCTTATTGTATCAAATATTTATTGAATTTTAAATTTCAATGACATTAGTTTTTAACTTGAGGAATCCTTTTTCAAATCTTCTAGGCATTTTTATTGTATCTTGTTTTATGCTTATTTTAAAAATCTCAATATCTATTTTTAACATAGCTTATTAGTAATTACCTTATATTAGGTAGCTGATGATGTCAATATTTGGAGTCCTAGGTCATCTAAATCTATTGTTATTTCTGTTAACTCTAACTCATAGTGGCTTGTTTACTGTTGCATGTTTTTTAAAATTGTGGAATCTTTTTTTTTTTTTTTTTTTTTTTTTTTTTTTTGGAATTTTTTTTTTTTTTTTTTTTTTTTTTTTTTGCGGTACGCGGGCCTCTCACCACTGTGGCCTCTCCCATTGCAGAGTACAGGCTCCGGACGCGCAAGCCCAGCAGCCATGGCTCACGGGCCCAGCCGCTCCGTGGCACGTGGGATCCTCCCGGACCGGGGCACGAACCCGTGTCCCCTGCATCGGCAGGCGGACTCTCAACCACTACGCCACCAGGGAAGCCCTGTGGAATCATTTTTGATTGAACTTCATTTTTGGAAACGATAAGAGATCTGAGTTAAACATGCTTTCCCTCAGAGTGAATTTGCATCGTCTTCTGAGTCAGGGGCTCTACCAAGCTTTTAGAACTTTAATTTCACCCACCAAGCTGTAAATACAAATTGAATTCCAGTCCATGTTCTCATGGGGAGACTTACTAGGGCTATGTTTTTTTTTTTCTAATCAGAGATATAGGAGAGACAGACATATTTCCCTATTGGTTCCCTTGGACAGAAAGAGGGTCCTAGCTTTGTGTGAAGCTCCCAGGTTTAGCCCCCACTGTTTGCAAATACAAAGCCTCAGCCCAGTAGCATATAAGCAGTAACCATTTGGTCCTGGGACAGTGTTGTCAGACAAAATACAGGTCACTCGGTTATATATGAACTTAGGATGAACAATGGGTAATTTTTTAGTACAAGCGTGTCCCATAAAATAATTTTTTTTCACCTAAAATTCAAATTTAACTGGATGTTCTATATTTTTATTTGCTAAATTTAATACCTGAAGTTTGATTTTCTTATCTTTCTTGTTTCAGCTCCCTTGTCAAGTTTTTAGACCTTGAGGATTTCATTAACTTTTTGTCCAGCATTAAGTGTTTTGCAGTGGGATGTCTATTTGTTTGAGAATCTCTAGTCTACACTCCTGTTTAAAGCAGAATCCCCACTTCTGCTTTATGTAATACTTTATTTAGTCTTGGTCCTTATCTAATTACTTTAAGGTGTTATATATCTCTGAGTGAGATAAACTCTTTGATTTCAAAGAACAGTTAGGAGAATTTAAGGAAATAAGTGTTTATTTTTAGGAAATAACCTTAGCCAGATAGATCTTCTGTGGTATGTTTCCCAATTATTCTGGGAATAATGGAGCTACAAAAGAATCACTTTATCAACCTTACTATTTCAGACCTAATGTAAATCTCCCAAACTCAAGAAGTTTTTATATGCAAGAATCTTTCCTACTTACTACTTTAGCTGGCTCCAACTGTATGTAAAATCTTTCATCTTTGCAGAACTGATATTATTTGAATGAACGGAGATACTTTAGATTTAATTTTGAAAAATTACATTCTTAGTTACCTTAGTACTGAGCCCCTGGGCTCTTAGTCTGCCCCTTTTGATTTCCCTGTGATGATCCATGAGCACCCACCTATCCGGCCAACTACTTCAGATTAAGATTGGAGCTGGCACTGGAACCAGAACTGGAAGCTTGTCAGTGACCGAGGCAGCTCCAGGAGATGCTAATTTCATGATCTCTGTCCCAACTCCAGGGCAGGTTGTCTTTCAGGCATCTCTTTTTCTGAATATGTGTAGATTCAAGGTCTTCTCTGTATTCTACTCTCTGAATAACAGAGGGAGATAGTTTGATTGGTTTCACTAATTTCCAGCACTCGTATTAGGCAGTTCTATCTGCTTGGATGCATGTCGCCTTTAGTCATGCACCCAGCACTGATACAGTCGTTGGGTATCACTGTGGAAAGAATTACCTGTTGTTTCTTCCCTGGGGTAGGGTTGGGAGGAAGCTTAAAAGTAGAAGGTCACTTTGAGTGCTGTGTGCTCTAAAGCCCTCTGTGCCACATAGAATTATCACATTTTTATGCTTCTTAATATCATCAAAACATCAGAGGAAAGGATGATTGTATCTAACAAATGAGGTCATTTAAATAGGAAAATGCCGAAAGGAAATGAAAGCCTGGTGAAGTGGATGAGAGGTGCACAGGAGGCAGCTATACTTTCTCAGCTCTGAGGTACTGGATCTGCAGTAGAGGGTACTTGAAGTGAGAAGTGTTCATCATTTTCTCCAGGGCAACTGACCCATTAGAGTCCTTGTAGCAAATTGACTGCCTCAAATTCCCCTTTCAGTAACTTCAGCAATATGTTCTCAGCATTTTCTGGTACAAGCCTATATGCCCTGCGTGCTCTGGTCATGAAGACTGAGCAGAGAAACTGCTCCCAGCTGAGATTTGCAGATAGATTCAATAGCTCCACCAGATGTGTAGGCCAAGCCTGCTGGAGAGTAAGGGGATTAACAGGTGTTTTGGCCATGGAGAGTATAGCATAGCACAAGAGAGAGAATATTTAGAGAGAAAAACTAGGCTGGGAAGGAGGAGATTCATGCTGTGTAGTACCTGAAAGTATAGAAATGCAGGTCAGCCATATCAGCCTTAACTTCATCAGAAATATGCACACTTACAGCTAAAGATAAAAATTCCTTACAGACATGTAATGTTAATCCTATATTAAATAGCTAACATATTATGATCATTACTTTTGAAATCTTACCCAGTTAAAGACTAGCATCTTAAGCACTGGGAGGCATATGCCAGGGAATTTACAAATTGAAAAATGAAGCCATTGGCTTTATAGTAATGGCAAAATGTTAACTGGAGCTAAACTGTAGCGCTGAATGGCTTGATGTGAATCAGGCCAAGATGGTGTTTTTGTATATTTGTGTTGTCTGCTTTATTACAGCTGGGTATACATCAGCTTTCTAGACCAACTCACTTATACCACTTGTGGCTACCTTAGGAGCTGGCTAGCTAGGTGCACATTCATGAATCATGGCTGGGAAACAAAGAGAGGCAGACTCAGGGCTCACGCCCTCAGTCCTAAGGTGACTATCACAGGTAGTTTTTGAAAGCCTAAATCGAAAGTATAACTATTCATTTTCTGTAATAATATCAGTTCTGCAAGGATTAAGAAGTTTATGTGCAGTTGGAACCAACTAACATTCTAAATAGGAAACATTATAGCATATAAAAATTTGTTGAGTTTGGGGGATTTATATTAGATCTGAAAAACTGAGGTTGATAAAGTGACTCTTGCAGCTCCAATATCCTCATATACTGGAAAATGAAGAATATTTATGTAGATTATATCCTTCTTTTCAAGGGCTTTTTGTACAAATAATGAAATAACCATTCCCTTCTTCCAAAGCTTTGTCATACTAAAAACATCCAATATCAACCAAGAGTGTTCTCTTTATCTAAAACTGCTAAGGGTGTGGGGAAAGCTATAATACACACTTGGACATTTACAAATGGACTGGAAATTAGATGGTATCTGGGAATTATTGTTCAACATTCTTAGGTTATGTAGGAAAATGTCTTTATTCTTAGGTGAGGTACAAAATGTCTACAACTTACTTTCAAATGATTGTATATAAGTATACATACAAATACATACATATATAATCTCTTTATGCATACATATCATTTAAAATGTAGAAAAATGTAAACAATTATTGAATCCAGGTGGTAGATTTGCAGGTGTGCATGATATCATTCTTTTAACTTTCTATTTGAACTTTTTATAATAAAATATTGAAAGAAAGAGAACCATATTTAAAAAAGAAGATACTGGAAAAGATAAGCCTTATTAGCCAGTATATTGTGAACTATTACCTGACATACTTTTTCTTCCCAGTAATCTCCTGACTTCCTTATTCCACAGCCATGTTCCTATTAACACTAAGTCATGGGCTAAAGTTCATTAGTCCAGGGAATGGGGAAGATATACACAGCTCAAAGAGGTCACTTTTCAACTTTGACTTTCCAAATAAAATTTTTAAGACTGTGGCCAAAATAATAGTCTTTTAAGACTATGGACAAGAGTCTGGAAAGCCAGAACTTCATTTAAAAGAGCCATGCTCTGCTGGTGGTGATAAAGTGCTGTGTACAAAGAGCCATAGCTTAGAGGGTTAATATTAGAATTATAGTCTAAATAATGCAGAAGGAGGTCTCTTCTCCCAGCATTGGAGTAGGTTAAATAAGTTAAACATTCTTCTTATTAAAAAAACTAGAAATACTCATTAATTATGATAAATATCTTTTTAAATGCTTAGATAATCCCACAAAAATGAAGACATATTTTTGTGGGCTTAAAACAAATAGGAACTGAAAACCAGAACCGTAAGCACCTGAACTTCTGCTGCTGATTCTCTGCACTGTTTGCTGGTCTAACACAGGAGTTTGATGTTTTAGTAGCATCTTAGGGGCAAATGAGATGTCAAGTCTTTGGGAGACATAGATTTAGAACTAAGATCAGGTTCCTTGAAGAACTCCACCACCAGTGAAAATATTAGATAAAATTTTGCTATTAGCAAGGGGGAATAACAGTAACCTTGTCTATTTTGTCCTGGGATATGAGTAGGAAAAAAATCTTCCCTGAGAATTTATAACCAGAGTTCTGTCCTGGCACAAGTTTGGGAAATAAATTTACACCCTTTGCAAGGTCTATAACCAACAAGTCAAGATGTTAATATACATGTGGTCCTGTGTAATATCCTTACAGCTTTTGCCAAAAGCAAATTCAAAACTACTCTAGAGGGATACATCTTCAATCCAGACTCCACAGGATTACATAGATTTAAACCAGCCAAACATGAACTCACAGTCCAAAATTATGAAACACATGAGGACACAACCATCCATGAATAAGAGAGAGAAGAAAAACATCACAATTAGACCCTTCAAGAATTTAAGAAATTGGAATTATCAGACTCTAAGATGAATGAGAGTAGCTTAATTGAAGTAACAAAGGAATAAAATATATGAGATAAGAAGGAGATATTAACAAAGATCAGGCAGATCTGAAGAACACACAAGTACAACTTACAGAAATAAAATATATAGTTATTGAAATTAAAAAGTAGTGACTGCCACTGGTAAATCTAAGGTACACAGCAGGAGCAATTGCCTTCAACTAAGTTACACCTGATTCCCACAGATAACTTTCACTAAAGAGAAGCTCACAATCAAAAGAATAAACCATGCACTATGGGAATAAGTTATCATACCCAATGAAAACCAGGTTAGATACATAAGAGCTTTAAAATTAGCGTGCTGATGATAACTAAAGATATAAAATAAAAAATGGAAAGTGACACAGAAAATCATTATTACTAATCAAACATGTGGATTCTAAAAAGAACGAAAGTAACTTCCGGAAAGTAAAACAATAGTCATTACAATTTTAAAAGTAATGGAAAATTCAACAACAGAATAAACACAATCAAAGAGAGATTTAGTGAGCTAGGAGAGAAAGCTCATGCATTTACCCAGAACGCTGCCCCTAAAAACAAAGAAAAAGAATATATGAAAGAGGAGTTAAAAGATATGGAGGTGAAGAGAAAAGGTGTGTAATAGGAATTCTAGGAAGAGATAATGAAGAGAATAAAAGAACAGTACTATTCAAAGAGTTGTCTGACAGACAATGGCTCAGAATTAGAGAAAAACATGAATCTTAAAACCCAGGAATCACAAGGCCAAATTGTAAATAAAACTATATCCATACCCAAACATATGATGAAACTTCCAAACCATGAACACAAAGAAAAGATACTAAAAGAAACCAGAGAAAAAATGACAATCTATGAAGGAAGAACAATTAAACTTTAAATAGACTTCTCAAAAGCAACAGTGGGAACCAAAATAGAATAATATCTGTGAAGTCATGAGAGAAAAGAACAGAGCACCTAGAGTTTACCACTGACAGATCTTTGCTAAAAGAGCCACCCAGTAACATTGATAAGAAAGAAATGGGGCTTCCCTGGTGGTGCAGTGGTTGGGAGTCTGCCTGCCAATGCAGGGGATGTGGGTTCGAGCCCTGGTCTGGGAAGATCCCACATGCCGTGGAGCAACTAAGCCCATGTGCCACAACTGCTGAACCTGTGGTCTAGAGCTCGCAAGCCACAATTACTGAAGCCCGTGTGACTAGAGCCTGTGCTCCTCAACGGGGGAAGCCACCGCAATGAGAAGACTGTGCACCGCAATGAAGAGCACCCCCCGCTCGCGGCAACTGGAGAAAGCCTGTGCGCACCAACGAACACCCAACGCAGCTAAAAATAAATAAATAAATAAATGTATATGGAAAAAAAAAAAAGAAAGAAATGGAATCCAGAAGGACAGAGTGAGATACAAGATGTATTCTTCAGCAAACAAATTGGTAAGCATACGGGTAAACTGACTGAATTAAACAATAATACAAATGCTGACTAACTCACAAGGAGAAATTTCTGCATATAACATTAGAGCATTACCTTGCAACTTTTTTATATCCATAGGCACTGCAATGTAAACCTTAAACCTTACCACAAATTCCCAAGCTCTCCCTTGAAATCAACAAACTCAAATGGTGGGTATCCCTAACAAACCTCAGATATTTCTCATGTTCAAGACCATGACTGGGTTTACCTTCAGACTTTTAACCAAAGAACATTCTTTCCTCTTCTGTGATGTCAGACCTACTAATTTGATAGGGAAAGCAGAATTGCAGGATTGTTTTAACCACAAGGATCTGTGGTGATGGCTAACTGATAACAGTCTCTAGAAATGAAATGGATGGGCAGCCTAGTAAGCTGTTGCTTGACATATATGGGATGAAACTTTGGGGGTTTGCTGAGAAGACATGGGGACCCATAGCAGAGATTTACGGCTTCGTACCAGAATTAAGCCAGTTTATAGAACCAAAGACCCTTGACAAAGAGAAGCTGCAGCCATGTACTAAGTTAACGGTGCACTGCAGACAGGTAAATACCCAGATCTTCCAAATGTTATTAGATACTCTCTGTGAATTTACACTGATTCCCAGAGATCAGAAACATCACAGTGTTCCATGATTAGAGTTTACGGAGATCAGTGATGTGGGAGTCTTGGCCTGAGCCTCAGATTCACGTTATTTCTTTCCCCAGTCCCGGATTATGGAGTGGGCATAGACTTTCTTTGTAACTGTCAGAATCACCATGTTTGTTCTCCGACCCAAGGAGTGAGAGCTATTATGGTGGGAAAGGCCAAGTGGAAGGCCTTGGAGCTGCTCCACCCAGGAGGACAATTGTAGAGCTAACTGCCACCATGACAGCTGCAACTGTGGTGCTTCCTACCAGACCTCAAGCTGGGGATTCTTGGGAATCTTCTGGAAACCTATGGTCTCCTTTAAGATGACAGGTCTCACCCTAGACCCTCAAACCTTCAAACATGCAGATGACTGCATGAAATATATAAATCTTTTTCTCCAGATTCAATGAACAAGACATAGATTGTCATGCTTAAATCTTCATTCTTTTGTTCTTTATTTTCCTAGCTATCTTCTTTCTTCATTTTCTAGTTTAAGGCTACTGTTAAATACTCGGATTAACTCTCTGTCCGGTGGCTTACAGTAGCATTTGTGCCACTTTATTGCTTTTCTTTTTTTTTTTGCGTTACACGGGCCTCTCACTGTTGTGGCCTCTCCCATTGCGGAGCACAGGCTCCGGACACGCAGGCTCAGCGGCCATGGCTCACGGGCCCAGCCGCTTCGCGGCATGTGGGATCTTCCCGGACTGGGGTACGAACCCATCTCCCTTGCATCGGGCAGGTGGACTCTCAACCACTGCGCCACCAGGGAAGCCTTGCTTTTCTTAAGTGCCATCTCCTGGCCTCTACCACACCCATATCTATTTTTCCCATTGAAGCCAGAAACCCAATTCCACAGCATCATACTGCATGGTCATTTCCAGTCCCAGAGGAGTCACCGCCGAGCTCTTCAAGGATGCAGGTGCCTCTTCACAAGGACTTGGTTAGTGAAGGGAGGGTCCTCAAGTCCTCTGAGGAGGGTGTGATAAGAGATCCTGAGCAGGTCGCCCATCATATTATCAATTCCAACCCATCTATTTCTCTAAGACTTTGGTCTCCTTTTTCAAAAGGATGCCATGAAAATAACAAAACTGTTACTGTCCTGGGTCCCAAGACATGAAGGCATGGAGCTCCCACCCGAGAATATGAGAGAGAGAGACAGAGAGAGAAAGAACCAGCCACATTGAGAGGAGCAGTGGGGTTGACTGAGGGACACAGAAAACTGGAGGCCTTGCAGCTCCCCTCAGTGAGAGATCCAGGGAATAACCACGTCAACACCACTCTCCTCACCTCCCTCCAGTTTCCTCTCAGAGCTTCAACCAGCCAAACCCAACCTGAGAAAGAGGGCTTGGAGCCCTGTTGCTGCAGTTCATACAGGTCAGCCTTCTGTGACAAAGAGAAGTGTGGAAAAGAGGGGCGCAAGGCAAAAGAAAGGAAGAGAAATGTTTGTATCCTCTCAGAAGAAAAGAAATGGAAATTCATAAGTTAGTGTCTTTGTAGAAAGAAAAACGTTACATTTCTTCCAACATGGCAGTAATATATGTTAAAATGGGCTGCATGCGTATTTTTCTGCTCTTCCTAAAGAAAGCTAAAGAAAAACACAAATAAGGAGGACCCACAAAGATCCTTGTCAAGAGGTCAGATAAATTAACCTGGATAAGGACATATTGAGAGTCAGACTGTCAGAACACTGACACCCTGGTTCTCACTTAGGACCTGTGAACCCGAAATGCTCCAGTCTGTTTGTGGGTCACTGCCTCACTTCAGGCAGATCTCTGCTCAAACTGATTGCCTCACCTCAGAGAGACCATCCAAAACCAAACTAGCTAAGGTGTGCCTTTTCAAGTCATTCTTTTTTTTAAAAAATAAAACCATTCTTTAAAGTTATATTAACTTATTTTTATAGCCTGTATATTTCATTAAAATATAATCTTATAAGTTTCAAAGGGCATGGGATTGTTTTTTCAATTTTATACCCTTAATGCCTAGAACAGTGCCTGAAATAAAGTACACCCATCATTTTTTTCCCCCCCGAATAAATACATATTGAGCTGCCAGAAGCCCAACCATAATCTCAGCATCACCGGGCTCCTCACCACATTTCAAGCCAGGCGCTTTTCAAAGTCAGTCTTTTTCTAGGTGTTATTTTCTGCCCATTGTGCTCTCTGTTTAATAGCTCAGAGTGACACAACTCAATAAAAATTTAGAGAGTACAACAACTTATATAAATTTTACCAATTCCTTGAAAAACACAAACTACTAAAGCTTAGTCGAAAAGGAATAGTTAACCTGATCAGTTCTATATCTATTAAAGACATTGAATTTGTTGTTAAAAATTTTCCCACAGGGCTTCCCTGGTGGCGCAGTGGTTGGGAGTCCGCCTGCCGATGCAGGGCACACGGGTTCGTGCCCCGGTCCGGGAGGATCCCACATACCGTGGAGCGGCTGGGCCCGTGAGCCATGGCCGCTGAGCCTGCGCGTCCGGAGCCTGTGCTCCGCAACGGGAGAGGCCACAACAGTGAGAGGCCCGCGTACCGCAAAAAAAAAAAAAAAAAAGTTAAACAAAAGGGGAAAAAAAAAACAACAAAAAAAAAAAAAAAAAAAAAAAAAAAAAAAAAGCATGATGGTTCCAACTTCTCTTTCCCAGATCTTGCCCAGATCTGATTTGAGTTGTGCTCTGATTTGAGTTGTGCTCTGCTACCACCTGCTGGTCATCTATGGGAAGCTTCGCATGTGAAGCTGTCATTACCAGTCCAGCCCTACAGAGTGACTACAGCGTCACCTGCAGTTGTTCTTAAGGGGCTGGGTTTGAAATCCTTGGCCTGTCTCTATTTTTCAGGTGTTTCTGAAAAATTCAGAGTGAAGGACTTCTCCCCAGAGTCTGACGTTCCGGTCGGCCTTCAAAAACAGGATGCCGACAGAGGCCTCTCCACTGCGTCCCCTGAACCTTTCATATAAATAATGGTTCACTCAGCAGTGCCTGACTGGCGCATAGTGGGCGTTTTCCAAATGAGAGTTCTTCATTCTTCTCTCCGTCCTCCCCAACTATACCCCGCCCCAAAGGAAATGCTTGGCCCTTGTAGTCCTCCCATTTGGAGCACGCTTAAAGCCTGAAATAGTCCCAAGAATTTGGAGACTTCTTGCTGGCATTTAGGATTCCCTAGCTGAAAAAATCTGTCATGGACTTATGCAAGAGAGACCCTCCTCACTTGGGGTGTGTGCACCACTGCAGAGTTGGCAGGCAGCTGACCTGGTTATGCCAGGGCTTTCGCTAGGTGGGCTTTTGAGGTCAGCAGGGGACTCAGACTCCAGATTGTGCAGTAGGACTGAAAAACATCCATTAGTGACTTCAGAAGACTGACCATTATTTTTTTCCACCTAAAATCTGGGAGAAACATTAAGAAATAATGTGTGAAGAAAAAAAAAAAAAAGAAATAATGTGTGAATACATATATTCACATATATACAAATAATATAAATTTCTGATAAAAGACAAAATATCAACAGTACTTATCTGTGAAGACAGGTGATGAGATTATTGTTTTCCCTTACTGCATTTTCTAGGTGTTTTTTTTTTCCCCCCTAAAGTGAACATTTATTACTGGTGAAACATTTTTTAACCTAAAAAAAACCCCCAATATTTCTTAATCAGAGACCTGGCACTTGGGAATTTTTGCTGTGGGTAGGATGGATACAGGTCTCCCAGGCTGGAGATGGGAAAGCAGAAAAGGGAATTCTGGGGAGTTCCCTGGTGGCCTAGTGGTTAGGATTCCAGGCTTACACTGCTGTGGCCTGGGTTCAATTCCTGGTCCAGGAACTGAGATGCCACAAGCTGCACGGAGGCCAAAAGAAAAAAAGAAAAGAAAAGAAAAGGCAATTCTATTTCATGATTGCAGCTCGCTCACATCAGCAATTTGAAGATGGTAGACAGTTATGCAGCCTCTTTTATGCCACCACGAGCTTGGCTTGTATGGCATGCTGCTGGCCCTGGAGTCCAGAGACCTGGCACTGCCTTGTGTCCCCACCTGTTTTCATTCCTGCTTCACCCATGATCTCCTGCCACTTCCTCTGTCCCTAACCCTCCCTGCTAATGGTAATCGTCCCGTCCTCACTATGACATCTCTTTCCATCGCCTGGGGAAATGTTCACAAACAAGTGGCTAGAGACAGACATTGATCATTCAGTATTAAGTCAAGGGAGAGAGGGAGGGAACCACGAGGACTTTTTTTACCATTGGAGATGTTTGTGAATATCAAAGTCTAAGACTTATGAACCTATACAATTTAGCATGAGCTGAGAGAGGCTAAAATCGAGGCTGTCCCCATTAACAACTGAAATACCACATGAGTGAAATTGGACCCAGCTTCTCCTCACTCACAATGAACTAGTTTTTTCTCCTCTTCGCCTTTCTGAAAATGGCGCCATCACACTTCAAGAAACCTACGCATAAAGTCTGGGAGTTAGTTTTGCCTCTTCTCCCCATCTAAACAAGTATTCAGCGTTGAAGATTCTGTCTCCAGGATATTTGTATCTTCTCTCCTTCCCACTGTGCTTTCCTTCCTCCATTCCATTGCCTCTGCTCACCCCATACCACTGGTTTCCTAAGAGGTTTCATGCTCCCAGTCTGCCTTGGTCCAGTCCGTCTAACTACGAGGAGGGTCAGTTTTCACCATGCTGTCAAAAACATTCGCAAGTTACCCAGTGTGGACTAAGAATGTCGCCTGCCATATCAGTAAAGAAAAGGATGCTGCGGCCATCAAGCCATCAGCCATGGCAGCTGCCCCAGACTGTGCACTCTGAAGGGATTCAGAATGAAGGAAAGCAGGATACTGGCCCGGCAGTTAAGGTGCAGATCAAAGGAATGATTTCAGTGAGCCCAGGCTTTTGCATCCTCCCATACATAGAAAAGCGCTAAATTCATTAACTTGAGATGTTTTATTTAATTATCGGTAGTCTTTTTTTTTTTGAATCTTATTATTATTTTTTTATACAGCAGGTTCTCATTAGTTATCTAGTTTATACATATTAGTGTATACATGTCAATCCCAGTCTCCCAGTTCATCCCACCACCACCACCACACCCCCATCAGTAGTCTTTTACGTTCCTTTTTTTTTTTTTTTTTTTTTTTTGCAGAAACTCCTATATATCCTGGCTCCTCTCTTACCTCTTTAGGGCAGTCCCTCAGAACTATCTGAGAAGCTTCCAGGCTTAAGTCCTCAGCAAGTCCGCCAAAGAAAATATAATTCTCAACTTTTAGGTTGTGTATTTTTTTTCAGTCGACACCCAGTACTGACCAAATAAAATCTGAATTCCACAGCTGGACATATAAGTCCTTCCACAATCCAATCTCAGGCTTATCATCTCTACTCCCCTCCTTGTAACTTCTTAGTCAACAGCCAGATTTGACGATTATGTTCCGGGCATGCTAATGGCCCCTGGGGCTGTGGACACAAGTGAGACACAGTGCATGCCCACCAGCAGCCCCAAGTTCTGTTAGAGAAGCAGCCACAGTGTAATAAGGGATGCCCAAGGCTCTTCAGGAGTCCAAGCTGGAGAGTGTCAGGCTGGGGACAGGTAAGGAATGGGAATTAGCTCACCGACTTGGAGTAGATAAAGGGGCTGGGGAATCGGTGGACATTTCAGGCAGAGGCAACAGACGCACAGATGCGTGGAATTGGAAGAGTACATGGCGAGTACATGGCAGGTTTAGCATGGCTAAAGCAGTTTAGGATGCCAGCTGCTTCTCTATTCGGTTTTGCCAATAGGAGGCACTAGAAAGCGCTGGAGAACGAAAGAAGGAGAAAGTTGACTTCTCCTGTTGTCCATGTTTCTCGAGAGTCATGGACAGTTGGCTCCAGCCTTTCCAAGGCCCCTTGGGTGCCAGCAGCTGCTGGGTTGTAACCCCTTTGACAATCAGTGAGCCAGCCCCGCTGGTCCTTCACCAGATAAGCCTTAAAATTCCTTGATAATTAATCGAAGCCTCTGCTGGATTCTCCTTCCTCGGTGGTCTGAGTACCAGCTTTGCAGAGCTTCCTCCAAGAAGTCTAAATTCCAGGCTCTCAGAACTCCTCCTTTAAGTTCTCTGGTTCTGGAAACATCATCTTTCCCTTTAGGTTCCCCGTTCTGAGGAGGAGCTCTTGCTTCCTGCAGTTCTCACTCTCCAGGTTATCGTCCTGTTCCCCTTTACACTCTCAGCCTGCCAGCACTTGAGTGACCAACTCCTGATCCTAAGTGCCTCTGTTTAAAAAACTTCATGTGTCCTGAGCAGATCTCAAATATTACATCATGTTCATGACTATTTCTCTGTAGGGAAAAGTGAGTTTTTGAAGACATTTAGGCAGAAAAGTGACTCCTCGCCGCAGACCTTATTTTATTTCATCCTTTGGCAGCATTTGACTCTGTGGGTAACTTTTCCTTCCTTTAAATATTACATCATCTTGGCTTCTATAATGTCATACTCTCATAGTTCCTCAATAGCTTGACTAGATGGATCAGGAGGCAATGCATGGAACTAGGTTTGACTTTGTTACTTCCAGTGACTCAGGTAGGGTACGGTGCTTTCTGTCCTCACAACCTTCATTTCTGCTATGTGAGAGGTCCTGATTCCCAGGGGAGTGGGAGAGGCCCCCTTTCAGGGCAGGCCTCTGCACAGTTTCCTGAACTGGAAGCAGTGATAGCCACCTGGCCACATTGGGCGCCTCATGCATGTAAGCCATCCAGTAAGTAAAGGAATTACTATATTGATTGTCACAGTGGACCCTGATTACCATGAGGGGCTAGTATTGCTGCTACACAATGGGGAGGGGTAGGAAGGAGTATGTTTGAAACTCAGAGAATTCATTGAATTTATTCAAGCCTCTAGATTAGCAATTGGCAAACGTTTTCTTGAAGGGCCAGAGAGTAAATAGTTTCAGCGTTTCAGGCAATACAGTCTCTGTCATAACTGTTTAAGTCTACTGATGTAGTAGTCATAGACAAGACGTAAACAAACGAGCATGGCCGTGTTCCAAAAACAGTTATTTACAAAAACAGGTAGCTGGCCTATAGTTTTGGCCTATGGTTTGCTGACTTCTCCTCTAGATTTAACCTCAAGTAAACAAGAGTTACAGAGCATAGAGGAAGATGTCAAATGATACCATGAAGTTGCCATCAGCCAAATCCAGAATGTGAGAAATTCCACAAAACAAATGACTTGTTTTCTTCAACAGATACGTGATATGAAAACAAAGGAGGAAGAGCTTCTATCTATTGAAATATACCTAAGAAACATATTAATAAAATTCAATATGTGGACCTTCAATTATAAAAAAAAATCTTTATACTATCAGGAAAAATCAAACACAGGTTGGGAATTACATGATTTTGAAGAATTGAAAAAAATTTTATTGGGTGTTATATTGATATTGTGGTTATGTTCATGTCATATATAGTGTATATGCAAATATATATACAGAGAAAGAATGCAATATCTGGGATTTGTTTTAATATAGTCCAGCCAAAGGAAAAAAAATTGTGTTTGTGTGTGTGTGTGTTTGTGTGTGTGTGTGTGTGTGTGTGTACTGTGTGTGTGGGGGTAGGTATCAGTGAAATAATAATAATGGCAAAATATTGATATTAGTTGAAACTGGTTGATTGACACTTCATTATACTATTCTCTCTGCTTTTGTGAATGTGTGAAAAATTCCATAATAAAGACTTTAAAGACAGCGAAAATAATTTAAATTGAAGGAAAATGTTGAAGATGTTGCCATGCCAAATTTCCGATCACTTTGCTCATTTATTATTTAGGTACACACCAAACGAAAAAAATGTTGGATGCTCAATTCTTTAGGTGCACATCTTTCTCAGTTTTCCCTGTTGTAGGTGGGTTTCTGATCTAAACCTTTGGGTAAATAACTTATTCTACTAAATTGTAATTTCCACAAGGGATTCTTTAATCTTTTTATGAAGCTAAAGTATGTCTGCTGAATATGTACAAGAGGACATGAGAGGTAACATCCTCTCCCTTCCTTGAGTCTCTCAGTGAAAAATTTAGGGAAAGAAAATGTTCATTCACTTGCTTTTTTCCATTTGAACCTTGGGCACATACACTCCCTGTGCTACACACTCCACATGTCCAGTTGTTTTATAACTGGCCATTTCCAACATTAACCTTACCAGCCTGGTCCCTAAAGGCATTTGAGCTTGGACCCCTCTGTGATACCACCTTTGATACCTAGAAGGTATCTGTCCCTGCCAGGCTGGCATGTGCTCTAACGTTCAATCTCTTTTATAATGCCATTTTTAGATTAGGGAGACCCTTCATCTTTAGCTTCCCTCCTCCATCTTTTTAGTGATTTGTATTGACTCAAGCTTTCAACACTCATGATGAAGGTAATGAACCCCCAAGCCCAAGGATCTTTCAAGTACATATCTTGGGAAAAGTTCAGCCTTAGAGGTTTCAACCTTCATCTTTATTGAAAGCCAGAAAAGATAGAGAATAAAGGCTATTAATTAGAAAGTGAGTGGTGGACTAAGGAGTTTAGCCCCCCTGAATATGATTTGGAGGGACTGCCTGATGAAGGGCAGGGGGAATCCGGGTGAGAAGCCCAGGCCTCTCAACCTTGAGCCTTTAAACTCACCCCACACAGAACCTCAGACCCAACCTCAGTCCTCCTTGGCTTACTTAGGAAGGCAGCTTCTTAGCTCTGACGCCCCTCCACCTACCTTCTGTCACCTGCTGAATCCTAACTGGAAGTACAAAGGCCTTGAATTTAACCCAAGAAGGGTGAGCATTTTTAAAAATTCAATTGCCTAGAGGGAGGCACCTTTGTTCAATTTTGTAGGACAGTCCTAAAGCCAAAATCTCTAGGACCAACTTGCCAAGAGCTTATGAAGATATTCAAGGCCTAAAGAACAAAACACATTGGCCTCAAAATACACACACAAAAAACTGCAAAATTGAAATGAATAAATGAGTAATTACATGTCTTTCCCAGAAAAGTTTGCCACTCAACTGAAACATATTGCACCTGCATTAAATGTAATATGGGATGTAGGTGCTTGGAATATGCTTGGTATTTGAAGGGTGGGCTCTTCAAAAGTAAGAGAGCTCAGGGCCTCTAAAGACTAGGAAACAACCCCACGGGACACAACAACACTGGGGTCCCACTTCTTCTCTGGAGTCAACATAGATTCCATTATAGCCCTTCGGGAATCAGAACACTGACTGTCTCACGCCAGGCTCAAAGTGAGAATTTTACTCTGCCCTGGAATTTTGTCATCTTCCACTCTCAGTGTGGCCCTGGCTTCGTGTATTCCCCTTTCTGAGTTTCCATTTCCTTCAAGGAAGTAGACTAGGTTCAGAAGGAAGCCCGGGTGTGGGTTCAGGAAGAAGAATTGTTTTTTGTTTTGTTTTGTTTTTTAACATCTTTATTGGAGTATAATTGCTTTACAATGGTGTGTTAGTTTCTGCTTTATAACAAAGTGAATTAGTTAAACATATACACATGTTCCCATATCTCTTCCCTCTTGCGTCTCCCTCCCTCCCACCCTCCCTATCACACCCCTCTAGGTGGTCACAAACCACCTAGCTGATCTCCCTGTGCTACGCTGCTGCTTCCCACTAGCTATCTATTTTATGTTTGGTAGTGTATATGTGTCCATGCCGCTCTCTCACTTTGTCACAGCTTACCCTTCCCATGTCCTCAAGTCCATGCTCTAGTAGGTCTGTGTCTTTATTCCCGTCTTACCCCTAGGTTCTTCATGACCTTTTTTTTTCTTCTTAGATTCCATATATATGTGTTAGCATATGGCATTTGTTTTTCTCTTTCTGACTTACTTCGCTCTGTATGACAGACTCTAGGTCCATCCACCTCACTACAAATAACTCAATTTCATTTCTTTTTATGGCTAAGTAATATTCCATTGTATATATGTGCCACATCTTCTTTATCCATTCATTTGTCAATGGACACTTAGGTTGCTTCCATGTCCTGGCTATTGTAAATAGAGCTGCAGTGAACATTTTGGTACATGACTCTTTTTGAATTATGGTTTTCTCAAGAATAGTTTGAAGGTCAGAACTGAACGCAGCTCTCCAGCCAGTAGAGGTAATCTGGAGCAGAAGGCTCCTCCCACTCCCACAAGGAGTGTCAAGAAGTGAATCTCCTTCTCACACCTCCTAATCTTAACATCCAGTTCACCTCCACCACACACACTCCAAGAAGTCTATTCAGCTCTGGGTTTCTAGTGCAAATGAAGTGTCTTGGCTGAAATTGATCTGAAGTTCTGCACAGGACTCTAGCCAGGAGCCTTGAAACCAAGACCTGAACCCCAATCCCAAAGTGATATTCTGATTTCATTTGTCATCTCAGTGAGTGGCTACCTGGTGGTAGCTTGGCAAAAGAAAAGAATAAAGTGGCATCTGAAAACAGCCTGTACTTTTAAATGTCTCATTTAACAAACAAATAGTAGCCAAACACCTACTCTGTGCCAGGTTCTTGGCTGCTCATGTCCCCTGTCTTTCCCAAGGCACCAAACCACTCCTTCCTCAGCCCTTTATTTACTTATTTATTTTAATTAATTAATTAATTAATTAATTTTTGGCTGCGTTGTGTCTTCGTTGGCTATGCGCAGGCTTTCTCTAGTTGCGACAAGCAGGGGTTACTCTTCGGTGCAGTGCCCGGGTTTCTCATTGCAGTGGGTTCTCTCATTGCAGAGCATGGGGTCTAGGCATGCAGGCTCAGTAGTTGTGGCATGCGGGCTCAGTAGTTGTGGCATGTGGGCTTCAGTAGTTGTGGCACGCAGGCTCTAGAGTGCAGGCTCAGTACTTGTGGCGCATGGGCTTCGTTGCTCCCCGGCATGTGAGATCTTCGCAGACCAGGGCTAGAATCCGTGTCCCCTGCATTGGCAGGTGGATTCCCAACCACTGTGCCACCAGGGAAGCCCCAGCCCTTTATATTTTAATTTAAGTGTTTAGCACATCAATCCAGATGGTACCCAAAGGAGCAATGGAAAAAGACTGGAGAGCCTGATAGAATATGCCTGTGTGGAGTTCGCATTTGTGGGCGCCTCCGTTTCAAGGAGGTGGTGGGAGCAGGAGGGAGCTTGGAATTCAGCAGGTTGTGGGTGGAGCCCCTGCTTTGCAAGTTATCTGCAGCAGGGTCACATAGGTCACTTAATCTTCTTGAGTTCCAATTACATCCTTTAAAAATAGCAATGACTATAATAACTATCTAGACAGTAATTGAGGGATTAAATTATATATGTAGGCAAATTGCTGGGCCGTAGTAGATGCTTAACAAATATTAGATCCTTCCCACCCTTCCAACCTCCAGCATGGTCTCACTGAATGTTTACCGTGCACCACAAAAGTGCTTTTTATTGAAAAGTTTAAACTGACCCTTCCGATGTCACTGAACTCAGGTTCGGCAGCTTGCTGCTTGAAAGCCAATTCTTGAGAGCCAAGCGTTAGTTGGAAAGGAAAGTTTGCTTTGTTCCGCAGCCCAGCAACCTGGGGAGAAGGTGGACTCGTGTCCAGGAACCAACTCCCAAGATTCTGCTTGACCATGAAAGTTTTTAAAGGGAGAATCATTTGGGGAGTGGGGTCAGAGTCTTCGTTATCTTCCATCATGTGCAAACTTTCTTCTGATTTGTTGGTGGTGAGGTAACAGGGTGGTGGTCTAGGACTCTTGTGTTCAGCCTGAAGTCACCATCCTCTACCTGGTTGGGCCTTAGTTCCTGCAGAAGGACTCAAAGACAGTGTCCTGCTTGGTTTCACCAAGAGCTACCTAACAGCAAAGGTGGAAATTCACTTTCATACACACACTCCCAGTGAAGTGACAAGCGAACAGGACTAGGCAGAAAGTATTGTAGTCACTAATGGGAATGGACTAGAGGTGATACAAATTAATTTGACCAAATACAAGGAATGTCGTTTTATGAAAGAAATACATGACCAGAAACGCCACGGAACATTTGTGTCATTTTCCTCACCTCTTGGCTTTTATCTTTTCCTCTAGACATGGGATTAATTTTGCTGTGTCCCCAGTTAGGTATGCATTCAGGTTTCACCCACAAATTGTCCTTACTCTTGGACAGATGCATAACCTCCAGCAAGTGCCTGCATTATTGTGACGAAAAATGACACCCAGCGAGTTCTCTATTTATAATACAAACTTTCTGAAGAGTATCTTTGAAACCAAGCAGGACCCTCGCAGGGGCCCTCCTGGGTACAAATCCTTTCTGGGTCTCCCACTTCCTGTTTGCCGGAAAAAAGCTTCCGCCTCCTAGACCTTCCCTGAGTTCCAAAGGGCCGATTCAAACAGTGGCTAATCAGAAAGGTGAGGGAATGCAGAAACAAAGGAGGAACAATCAAGAAACAATAATGCAGTGATAAAGCAGGGTCCTGGTTTCTCCTCAAGGGATACACATAACAATACCTTTGAGTTCTTCTGCAGGAACTAAGTCCCCCACCGAAGTAGAGGAGCACAAGAGTCCTGGAGCACCGCACTCTTACCTCACTGCCAGCCAAACAGAAGAAAGTTTACACAGGGTGGGAAGACAACGAAGACTCTGACCCCCTCCCCAAACGATTAACTGCGATCAACTTCCCCTTTCTCCTTTTAAAAACTTTCATGGTCAAGTAGACTCTTTGGAGTTGGTTCCTGGACATGAGTCCATTTTCTCCCCAGGTTTCTGGCCTCCTGAACAACAAAGAAACCTTTCCTTTCCAACCAACACTTGTTACACGAATTCGGTAACACCTTGACTGTACATATACATCGAAAGCCTTAAAATGGATATACTCCTTAACTTGGCAATTCTAATTCTAGGAAATCATTCAAAGGAAATAATTAAAATGTGCTAAAAATGTATAAACAGCATGCTATTTATAAATTAACATGGGATGTTATGTAGCTATTAAAAATGTGCTGTGGAAGAATAATGACATGGGGAAATATTCATAATGAATTTCTATTCTGAAAAGCAATTAGGCCTTATGAATTCTAGAAAGAAATAGGCAAATTATTTAGTGATTATTTCTGGATAATAAAATTGTCAGGGAGAAAAATTTTCCTCTGTCCTCCTAGGTTCTGGCTTGTCTAAGAATTAAATTGACGTGAGACAAACAGGAGAAAAACAAAAGTTTAGTAACATTTATACATGGGAGAGTAGGGGAGTAGAGTTTGCCACCCTAAAATATGTGTCTTTGGCATATTCATTGTTTTAGTGTGGTTATTTTTTGAGAAACAGCAGACATGGGAAGGGCTCTGAAAACCAACTAGAAGTTGCCCTTTTTTAAGAAACACATCTGTAAAGGAAACTTCCACTTAAGTGTGTCTCCCTCTCTGTACCTGGAAGAGGAAGATGACCAAATCTCTAGAAACTCTTATCATGAAGAAGGCTACAACTTAAACCTGCATCACAATCACCCTTGTTTACTGTGCTTCTCCTAGAAACCTCCCGTAACTGACTCTCTCCACCCTCAACATTCTCTTCTGTCTTTAAGTACAGAATGAATATTTATTATGATAGAGAAGAAGTAGAAGGAAGGGGAGAAGAAGGAGAAAGAGGAAAGAGAAGGGGAAGAAACAAAGAGGCAGAACAGGAAAAATAGGATTGCAGAGAGAATAAAAAGTATGTGAAGCTTTGGGGTCACACAACTGACAACCCACTCACCTCTGCTTTGCAGAAATCCTCATTCAGTGACTTAAAAACAATTTTTTTAAAGCTTCAGACTTTTTTTTTTTTCATCAAGTGACACGTTGTACTGAACACTAACATATAAAATGGATGAGACTGGGATGGAACTTGCTGTACTCATCCAGGTAATTCCTAGCCTGCCCTGGCCCTCCTCCAGCTCTGAGACACCTCTGAAGAATTGCTAGGATCTGAGAGAAATTGGAAAGCCACTGACTTAATTCATTTCTAGATGATGGTCACAGGAGTGCCTTTGTGAGTAGAACCCTTATCTCCTATAGGATCAATGTTAAAATTTGTGATCTGTTTCTGAGACCCCATTTCAAACCATACTAAATCTAAGATCAGTCATTAAAATAAGGGTAAAGAAAAATGAAAGTTATGAGCATGGAATTCACATTAAAGATGTTCCCTTTGGAAGACTTTTTCCTACATGAGTTTTATTGGCTGAAGAATTTATTTAACTTGAACCTGATAAACATTTCTACACCAAGTATAGGTCGTCTCATTGCTCCAAGGATTTTCAAACTGTTTTCAATATTAGTATTATTTATCCAGAAATTTTTTATGGTTAATTGATATGCATGAATGCCTCTGAAAACATTTGAATGAAATAAGAGAAGGTGAGGGAGATTTTCCAAGGTCACTTTACCTTCTTCATTGATTCCTTGCTCAAAACACAGAGTGTATCTGACTTCAACCAGGTAATCTATTTATTGCCAAGCAGGATCCATGATAGAATTGCCCAAAGTCATTAGCAATTACACATAAAAGTGCTGATCATTACAATGGGGTTTTATTTATGGTAAGGAAGATTACGGAAGCAAGATTTTTTGGGTCAAATTAATATACTGGCTTTATCCTGTACATTAGTCTATAGCTACTGAGTGAAGCAGATGTAATTTTATTTCAGCCATAACAGGCATGGGGAGGTCTTGAGAATGGTATTTATAGATGATGTGGAGGAGATATTTATGTAACATAGGTTATGTTGCAAATGTCTTCTATACCAGTTTACACATCTGGGACATGATGTGTGAAGTATAATATAGCTTCCTTGATAGTAGGCTAGCTTGTGGTAAATTCACGTCATTAACTAGAAAGGACTCTCCAAGTATCTACCTTATAAGCATGTATCCTTTAAATAAGCATTGCATTTGCAAATTAACTTTGATGTATCTTTGATATTTCAATTGTTTTATGAATCAGGAAAATAGCTGCCATTTATTACTTTCTAAATGCAATCATCTTATCGTTAATTTGACATGCGTCATCTGATTTTTATCCTCAAGACAACTCTATGAGTAGGTACCATTAATGTCCATTTATAAAAATGGCTCATAGTCTTTGACTTGCCCAAAGTGACACAGGTGGTAAGAAGGGTAGGGGTGGAAAAATTCTCCCTTCTTCCCTTCTAGGTTCTTTGGCTGGTCTGATAATTAAATTGACATAAGACAGAGTAACAGAAGAAAAACAAATTTAATTTTGTATATACTGGAGTCCCAAAGATATGAGACCCAAGGGCAAGTTGAGACTTATATGCCATCCTGGGATAGGGGCCTGGGGCTTCAAAGGGGAGGAGAAAACTTCACAGAACAATAAAAAGAGCAGATGTTTGGTAATTAGATGCCTACCCTGCCATTTCAGATAAAAAAGTTATCTTTGGTATTAGCTTTCTTTCCGGGTCAGGCCCACTATATAAATTCTTTTCTTTTTTTTTTTTTCTTTTTTTGCGGTACGCGGGCCTCTCACCGTTGTGACCTCTCCCGTTGCGGAGCACAGGCTCCGGACGCGCAGGCTCAGCGGCCATGGCTCACGGGCCTAGCCGCTCTGCGGCATGTGGGATCTTCCCGGACCGGGGCACGAACCCATGTCCCTTGCATCGGTAGGCGGACTCTCAACCACTGCACCACCAGGGAAGCCCAAGTCTGCTGAATCTTGATTGCCTTTGGTTCAAAACAATCCACATGCCAAAGTGACATATTTTGGGGTCACATATTCTGCTCCCCATTAGAAGCATGGTCAGAAATCAAACCAGTCCATCTGACTCTAACGCCCACCCTCTTGACTGCCCTGCAAAATGGATGCTTGCAATGTTTTCCAGTTAGAACTGTATCTTTATTCATTGTACTTATTCTTCCACAGTCTAGCACATATGCATTTAAGAAATATTTGTTTAGTGAATTAATGAATAAAAATGATGATTTGAATTGTGAATAACCAAAATAATATACCAATTACTTCTTAAATACATCTAGGCTCTATTTACTTTTTTCCATTTGTATTGTCAACATTAGCCCAAGCCCCCATCCGTTTTGCCTAGACTTCTTCAAACTTGGCTTCCTCCAATCTATTCTCACTGTAGCAACCAGAAAGTACATTCCAAAATGCAAAACCTTTCCCCCTTTGATGCAGAAAAGAGAGTGGGGTGCGACAGGATGGTCCCAGGTCATGTCCTAGTCCTTGGGACGGCCACCAAGTGTGGGTTCTTGGCTTTGCACAGGAAAAAATTCAAGAATGAGCCATAGTAAAATGAAAGAAGGTTTATTCATGGAGATGCACACTCCATAGACAGAGCGTGGGCCATCTCAGAAGGTGAGAGTGACACCAGGGTATGGGGGTTGTCAGTTTTTATGGGGGTGGGTAATTTCATAGGCTAATGAGTGGATGGAGTATTCCAGCCATTTTGAGGAAGGGGGGTGGACTTCCAGGAATTGGGCTACCACCTACTTTTGACCTTTATGGTCAGCCTTGCAACTGTCATGGCCCCTGTGGGTGTGTCACTTAGCGTGCTGATGTGTTACAAAGAGCATATACTGAGGCTCAAGGTCTAGGGGAAGTCAACCCATCTTGGACCTTCTTGGTTCCAATCAGTTTATGTCATGTCCTTGGGCTATGTCATTCTTTTAAAGGTTGTGCCCTGCCCCCTTCCTGTCTCACCTTCACCCTCAGAAAAAATCTTAAATGGTTTTCCCTTGCCTCTAGGATCAAGTCCCAAATCCTTAACACAGGATACAAATGACTTTCAGCCTCATCTCATACTGTGTCCCCCATGGCTCTCATAATCCCCCTGTTTGGGCCTTCAGTCCTCACGGTGCTGTTTCTGACCTCAGGAATTTGCCCGTGCTCTTCCATGTGTTGGAAATATACTTTCCTCTTCCTTCCATCCTCCACCTCTAGTAATTCTTCTTCATCTTTTAGATCTCAGGTCAATTGTCCTTGCTCAGAAAAGACCTCCTAGACCCCTTAGTCTAGATCAAATTCTTCTAAAGTTCCCCCTTTTGGCACCTTGAACTTCTCCTTGTTAGCACTGATCACTATTACAAATTCACACTCATTTGACTTATTTTCCCCCATTTAAATGCAACTTCCAAGGGGCAGGGCTATGACCATTTTTATTCACTTTTATGAAGACCATCAGTGTCTGTCCCATAGTAATCACTCAATAGCTACTTAACATTCAAAGATTTGTTTGTTTGTTTGTTTTCTGCTGCACGGGGCCTCTCACTGCTGTGGCCTCTCCCGTTGCGGAGCACAGGCTCCGGACACGCAGGCTCAGCAGCCATGGCTCACGGGCCCAGCCGCTCCGCAGCATGTGGGATCTTCCCAGACCGGGGCACGAACCCGTGTCCCCTGCATCGGCAGGCGGACTCTCAACCACTGCGCCACCAGGGAAGCCCCAAAGATTTGTTTGAATGTAAGAATACAATCAAGATATTGTGAGCTTAGGTTTTCTCATGTTCCCATCCTCCACCCTTATGATCATGATCGAACACTTCTGGAGCAACTGTTTTGCTCAGGGCACAGTGATGTTTAGAGTGGATTTTAAAACTATCAGCACCTCTGCTGCCAGGGCTCAATGCTAGGGAAGCTCACAGAGTTAGGAATAGAAAAAGCAAAGCACATGTGTGATAGGCAGGTCATAAAGGGAGGCAACGGTCCCAGCATGGCTGGGTCACTGACCACCTGTGAGCTGCCTTCACTTTCTTCTCATTACCACCCTCTATTTTCCTTCAAGTGGGAGGAAAGGCGAGTACAGAATGCACACTGCCTGCTGGCCTGGGTGCTGCTGAGAGCCACTGATTAAAGCAGGGGAGGAAACTCTTTTTCTCAGTTTCATCTTCTTGATCCTCATACCAGCTGTGTTTCAAGCTGAGCTACCACACACCTGCTGGAAGCCGTTTGCTACCTGATATTATGAAAAGGATGACATTTAGTCCTTCAAGTGAGAGAGATGATCAGCTCATTAGGAGGCCAGAGGAAGAAAAAAATTTTAAATTTGGTGTGCGTCTTTCACCCTGTGACCAGTTGAAGGGTTAAGAACAAAAGCACAAGTGTGTGTGTGCGTGTGCGTGTGCGTGTGTGAGAAGCAGTGTTGATGTGAGGTTCTCTATTTCCAAAGCATCTATCACTGTGGGCAAATTTAATTTCATGAAATTGAAATGGTGGGTATCGTGCTGGCTCTTGAAAGCGCCGCTGGCCTGAAGCTCTGGAGTCCTTCCTATGCTTTGTCTCTGACACCTCTGGCTCCACTTGTAGAACTAGAATCTAAAGAGGCAGAGTGTTCGCACCTTCCTTGACTACATTATCAAAAAGCATGATTACTTACCAAAAAGGAACAGAGAGAAGCCAAAGAGAAGAACAAAGCTTTTCTCTACTGGGCACAGTATGTTTTCTAAGACCTTTTAGAACTCACCCTAGAGAAAAGAAAGAATTCAATATGCAGTTATCTTTCTAAGGGAAAAAATGAACTGTGCTAAGATGGATATTTCTATTCAAATTTGCACATCATATCTGCCCTGAATGATTAGCGCTCTCAAGGAGTATGAATTTTCTTATTTTTACTTTTTTTGTTTTTGTTTTTGCAGTATGTGGGCCTCTCACTGTTGTGGCCTCTCCCGTTGCAGAGCACAGGCTCCGGACGCGCAGGCTCAGCGGCCATGGCTCACGGGCCCAGCCGCTCCGTGGCATGTGGGATCTTCCCGGACCGGGGCATGAACCTGTGTCCCCTGCATCGGCAGGCGGACTCTCAACCACTGTGCCATCAGGGAAGCCCTTATTTTTACTTTTTTAAAAAAACTTCTTTTAAGATTTGAATTTAGAAGTGTTAGATTAGGTGCTGCCTAGGGTTGAGAGCTTTGGGGTCAGATCGTGAAATTTATAATCTAAATATTTCCCACCCTGATTTCTAGGATACCAGCCAAACAAATTTGTGGAAGTCAGCAGCTCCCTTTCAAAGTAAAGAGCATTTACCTTTCTACATGGTCACTACAAGTTTTTAAGGGTGGTAAATTTGGAATATTGCGTAGTATTCATCTGGACCTGCTAGACCATGTCTGTCTTGGTCTCTATTGCATTCCCATTGTAAAGCATAGTGCTTAGGTCACACGAAACCCTCAAGAAAATGTTCTGATGGGATGAATAATTAAATGATTCTTTCATCATCGTGATCATCATCAACACTATCCTCTTGAGCACCCAAATTTTGTAGGGAACCCAGGAAGGTCCTTGTTCCTTCCGCTCTGCTTAGCTATAGACAGCAATGATCATCATCCCATAGATCAGTACCCTACTCCATCCCTGATTTTGTGTTAGGAGACTTTGCCATATATCACCTCCTTACCAGGGGGTGGATTCTGGAGTAAATCTCGTTGCCGTAAGCCCAGCATCTGTTGTATCTGGATGAAACCTCAGAGTGAGATGCCTGGAGGTGCTTGACCTCCCAGTCTCGTTTCTGTGCTTGGGAGTATGTCTCTCTTTTACTGTCTAGCAGGGGTTTTGCTGCAACAATGGCTAACTAATAAACAGCCTTAGACAGTCTGACTGCAAGTTCCACCTCTGCCTGGTGCCTCCTACCAGGCTACGTGCACAGACTTGGCCTTGTAACTCAGAGAAATTAACAAACATAACCAATACTTACTGAGCATTTATATACTTGGTATAATTCTAAATGTGTTGTCTATTCTAGCATATTTAATCTTCTTAACAACACTGTGAAGAAAACACTATTTTTATACACCCTTTAAAGATAAGGAGATTGAGTACAAAGAAAATTTTTCTATGGTTAAACAGCCACATGATTCAATGCAGTTTATTTAATTGAAGAGCTCATATTCCTATATTTATGCCATAACTAGTATCCCCTTAGGCAGAGAGAATATTCAGCCATTACATGCAGCCATTATAGCTGGTGTCCATTCTGATTGTTTGGGAGTCCATTCTGCTTCAGTATTTTGAGTATCAGCTCTTCTCCTTGTGAGGGAGATTCTTGGCCATCTTTCAGAACCTGCTGTGTAGCTAAGCTCCATGATGCCACTCCAGCCGGGTATTGATTTCATTCCTTCTCAACTCATTCCACACTGAGAGTATGTGGCAAATGGAGAGGAATGAGGCAAGGTCCTTGATCTCAGTGCTGTTAAGACAGGTCTTGAATATCAAATAATAGATAATGCTTGGTTAGGGGTAGCTACAAGTCACAAGACACCAGCTCAGAGGTATAGACAAGGCCACACAGAATTTCAGAGAGGGAGTTATCACTGAGACTTCTCACAAAGGAGGTGGACTTGAGCTGAGTGTTGGGGGAAAATTTGGGCCAATAGTATAGAGACTTGTATCTTTGGCATCAGCTATTTCTTAAGTAACTTTAATTCAAAATAATATGTTCCTGAGGTATATTTTGAGACTGCCTGCCCTGGGCTCCAACACTATCATTAAGTCTGCCATTGGGGCTTCCCTGCTGGCACAGTGGTTAAGAATCCGTCTGCCAATGCAGGGGACACGGGTTTGAGCCCTGGCCCGGGAAGATCCCACATGCCGCGGAGCAACTAAGCCTGTGAGTCACAACTACTGAGTTCCCGCATCACAACTACTAAAGCCCGCGCACCTAGAGCCAGTGCTCCGCAGCAAGAGAAGCCACTGCAATGAGAAGCCCACACACCGCGACGAAGAGTAGTCTCCGCTCGCCACAACTAGAGAAAGCCTGCGCACAGCAACAAAGACCCAACGCAGCCAAAAATAAATAAATAGCGTTATATATTAAAAAAATAGTCCACCATTTTTCTCGTAAATATTTTTATTTTTTGGAGAGGAAATAGTGCCCTTTTCTTGGATAAAACTTTATTTCTGTCAGGTCCCAAGAGACAATTCTCATTAATTTTCAAATCAGTCTGGATCATAAGTTTAAAATATCCAGTCCAAAATATTGATTTTCCCTTATAGGTTAACTGAAAAGTTGGACTTCTAGTTGGTGAGCCACCAGCTTCCAGGGCTTCTGCTCTCTGTTCACTTCCTGCTATTTCTGACCTTGGCCACATAGTTTCACAATCTTCAAGTGGACTCACTTTTTGGGGGGCTTTTGTGGCCTCAGTGCAGCTCCCTGATGCAGGCAATGCTTTGCCTTTCACTCTCCACCCAATGCCACCATGCCATGCCAGTTCCTAGTTTTCCAGCCCTCTCTCCAACAGATTCTCCTTATTGGAGTTCTTCACCCTTCTAGATATTCCTCTAGAAGGGGCTTAGCATAGCTCCAGGCTGGCCTTCTCTCTTGTCTGGTTCATATCAGATCCACAAGGGACAGGCACTCATGGCTCACCCCGACAGTCTGGGAGTGTTGGGTCATAAGAAGGCAGCGACTTTTATCCTTTACCTGCAGGTCATGTTAATCTTTCTCATATGAGGGTTAAGGCAACATTCCTTAGTGTTCTTCAGCTTTAGAGAACAATTTAAAGTTCTTGCAGGACTTGCAAGTAGCTAAAGGGGACAGAGATGAACCCTTTTTTCATTTTGGGTGGAGTAGGTTGGGGTATCACAGAAAAGCCAAGCTCTTTCCAAAGAAAACTCTCTACAAGTCCTGTCTCTATATCCACACCGCATCCCCTTTATAGGCTGAACTTGTAGTCTGATACCTGCTATGTACCACATTAGTCAAAACTGAGATAAAGGGCTTCCCTGGAGGTCCAGTGGTTAAGACTCCGCGCTTCCACTGCAGGAAGCACAGGTTTGATCCCTGGTCAGGGAACTAAGATCCCACATGCCACATGGAGCAGCCAAAAAAACAAAACAAAACCCCCAAAAACCCCTGAGATAAAAAGATCTCATTTTAACGTTCTGTCATTATTATTTTTTTTAATCACAACTGAGAACAGGAAAACCTACAGAATTATATTTCTCCCTTCTGCCATATCAAGGACCTGGAGATTCAGCTGAAGAAAAATATCTGGTAATCTTTCCAGTTTGAAGAATACTGGTGAAGAATCACCTATATAGAAGCAGTTAGAAGTTAAAAAGAAAAAAAAAACAACGCTGGGTCAAATCTCAGTCAGAAGATGGTAGAAGTCCCAAGACTTAAACTGGCAGCTCAATTTAAGCTTCTTTTCTATGTTGCTTATTTCCTTAAACCACTGGGAAAGGATGCCAATATTCAGCCTTACAGACTTGGTTAAAAGCTTTTTAGATTGATAATTGCAGGATCTTGAAATGAATAGTATTCTCAGGTTTAATAGTGGCTTTGCTGTAAACAAACAATTCTTAATACATTTCATTTAACTACAGGAATAATTAAGAATATGGATTTATATTACTATGAGTTAGAGATTGAGAGGGGGCTCCATGATGGTTCAGTAAATGGGGAACAACCAACAGACCTTTTGTAATTTTCAAAAATGATATGATCTTTCTTTCTTTGTTCTTTTAACCCATAACAACCACTTTGATAATAAAAATATGCCCTTTAGGAGTGAATTAGCATAAGTATGTAAATACTTGGTATTGACGAAGTGTAGGTATATAGGAACTTTTACATAATACACGTGGAAGTGTAATTGTTACAACCTTTTGAAAGAATAATTTGACAAAATGCATCAACAGCCTTAAAAATTTCCTACTCTTAAACCCAGTAATTCTCTTCTAGAAATCTATCCTACAGAAAGAAAAAACATGCAGAGGTATTTTTTAAATGACATTTTTGTAAGTGAAGCAATCTTAGTGCTCAACAATAAAGGTTTTACTAAATTATCACATATATATATCATGAAATTTTATGGAATCCTATGAGTCTATATTTATCAATACAAAAAATGTTCAAATGAAAGCAGGTACAGAAGAATATGTAGAATCAAATATCATGTTTGTTTTACATATTGTATATTAATTCATGATACACAGGTCAGGAAGAACCAACATTTAAACAGGGGTTATCTCTGAGTAGTAGAATTTTGAATGGTTCACCTTTTCTGTCTACTGGTATTTTATAATTTTTCCATAACAGATATGAATTAAGAACACTTAAAAAGAAGAAAGTAATTAGAAGAGGTTTTATGTGGTCCAGAAGCAAGAAAAAAAATCAAAAGATGAAAAAATACATCTACCTAACATTAAATAAGAGAAAAATATAGCTTAGTGCTCTGGAAAAAGCAAAACTGGCATCTTCCTCTCAATGAATGTTATTGATCACCTGTTAACTATATGGTTCTGTGCAGCAGAGAATCCCTGAGATACCTAAGGCAAAAAGGTGAGGTAAAAGGAGCTTTTATTTTTCTTAATAAGGACACATTTTATATTTGAATGAAGAGTTCAATTAAATTTCCTAGATTCTGTCCCCAATAATTCATCTACTAATGTCAATAGATTTTGAATTCTATCTTACTTTTTTTTTAACTGAATTAGGAACATTGGTCTTTTATTTTTGCATGTTTCCCTTCTACAATAGAAGATATCAGTTATGTATAATTAACATAGGGTGCATGGTAGTTTCATTCCATCTGAGTTCAGCTAAAGCCTCCAGAATGACCCTTATACCAAACTCCCATCTACAATGCAAGTGTATTCTTCTGCAAGGCAAATATTTCTAAGGAAACTTTATGGAAATGGAAAAGCTCCAAACATACCATCTTATATCCAAAGGAGAAAATGACACACTCATTAATAACAAATGTGATTGTCTCAGGCTCAGTGAAGTAAGAATTTGTTGTTGCTGTTCAGCATGGAAACCAGTAATAAAAAGGGATTCCCTAGCTCTGTTTCTTATGCCAACGAGAGAAATGTGCTCACATTAAATCTTATCTATAAATCATGAAAAGGAGAAAGTGTTTGTGGGAATAAAAGGAAACCATTAGCAGGTTTCTGTTAAGAGGGCAAGGGAGCTAATGCATTAAGGCCAAACTGGCTTCTCAAAATATGTTTATTAGCTCTATCACCCTCTTCCATCAACCTTCTCACTCTCTTTGCTTTCTCTTTTCAGTTGATCTGAAGCCTCGGCCTGTAAGAGAAAGATGTTATTAATACCTAAATTCTATTGGTAAAATAGGTGAACCAACCCAGAATAGCCAATATGATATTGCAAGAGAAGAACAAAGTTGGAGAACTAACACTACCTAACATTAAGACTTATTATAAAGCCACAGTAATCAAGAAAAGTGCAGTATAGGAATAGACCAAAAAAAAAAAAAAAAAAAAAGAATAGACTAAAATATCAATGGAACAGAGTAGAAAGCCCAGAAATAGACCTTCATAGATATAGCCAACTGATCCTTGACAAAGGAGCAAAGGCAATGCAATGAAGCAAAGACAATCTCTTCAACAAATGGTGCTAGTACAACTGGACATCCACATGCAAAAAAAAAGAATCTAGACACAGACCTTACACTCTTCACAAAATTTAACTCAAAATGAATCATAGACCTAAATGCAAAGCACAAAAATATAAAACTCCTTTAAGATAACATAGAAAAAAAACTAGTTGACCTTGGTTATGGTGATGCCTTTTTATATACAACACCAAAGATATGATCCATAAAAGAAATCATTCAAAAGCTGGATTTTGTTAAAATTGAAAATGTCTGTTCTGCAAAATACAATGCCAAGGGAATGAGAAGACAAGCCATAGACTGGGAGAAAATATTTTCAAAGGCCATATCTGCTAAAGGACTGTTATCCAAAGTATACAAAGAACTCTTAAAAGTTAACAGTAAGAAAATAACTTGATTAAAAAATAGGTCATGGACCTTAACAGATGCCTCCCCAAGGAAGACACATAAGTGGCAAATAAGCAAGTGAAAAGATGTCCCATCTCATATTTCATCAGGAAAATTAAGACAATGAGATACCACATCTATTAGAATGGCTAAAATATGGAACACTGACAACATTGAATGCTGGTGAGGATGTGGAGAAACAGGAAATCTCATACATTCTGGTAAAAATGTAAAATGATATAGCTACTTTGGAAGACAGTTTGGTAGTTTCTTACAAACTAAACATACTCTTATCATAAGATCTAGCAATTTCATTTCTTGGTATTTACCCAAAGAGGTTGAAAACTTATGTCTACACAAAAATCTGCATGAGGATGTTTATGGCTACTTTATTCGTAATTGCCAAAACTTGGAAGCAACTGAGATGTCCTCCAGTAGGTAAATGGACAAATAAACTCTGGAACACCCAAACAATGGAATATTATTTAGTACTAAAAAGAAATAGTTATCAAGTCATGAAAAGACATGGAGGAACCTGAATTGCATATTGCTAAGTGAAAGAAGCCAATTTGAAAAGGCTATGGATGCATTGATTTCAACTATTTGATCTCTGGAAAAGGTAAAAATCAGTGGTTGCTAGGGCAGAAGGGATGAATTGGCAGAGCACAGAGGATTTTTAGGGCAGTGAAATACGCTATATGATATTATAATGATGGATACATGTTATTATATATTTGCCCAAACCCATAGAAGGTACATCACCAAGAATGAACTCTAAGGTAAAATATGGACTTTGGGTGATTATGATGTATAAGATAGGTTCAACCTTGGTAACAAATGTACCACTCTTGAGTGGTGTTGATAATGGGGGAGGCTATGCTTGTGTAGGAGCAGGGAGTGTACATCTCTGTATCTTCTTTTCATTTTTGTTTTGAACCTAAAACTGCTCAAAAAAATTAAATTAAAAAAAGAAAAAAGCTGAACCACACAGTCAGTTATCTACACACCTGTAACTAAAGTAGGAAGAGAAAAGAACCCTCTCCTGGTACTTACCTGGCAGTCCAGTGGTTAAGACTCTGCGTTCCCAATGCAGGGGACACTGGTTGATCCCTGGTCTGGGAACTAAGATCCCGCATGCCACAAGGTGCAGCCAAAAAAAAAACAAAAAACAAAAAAAAAAACCCTCTCCTTAGAATGGGCTTTATACAAAGTGATGTATTCTGAGATTAAAGGACGGAGAGACTGATCCATGGTATGTGCACTATACAGGCGGTAACTGACAGATAATTTGGTCAGTTTTTAAGATAGATGACATTTAGTTATGGGACATAAAAGAATTTAAATCCATTTAGTGATGTATCTTGCTCCAAGATGGGAAGTTGCATTATTGTAAAAATGTTAACCATCCCCAGATCAATTTGACCCTTGATGGAATTCCAATGAAATTCCCCCACAGCAAAATGATTCTAATATATATTTAGAACAAGGGTCTGCAAGCTGAGGCCCAGGGATCAAACTTGGCCAGATATTACTTTTGTAAAAAAGTTTTATTGGAACACATTTATTTGTTTACATATGCTCTATGGTGCCTATTGCTCTACAAATGCAGAATTCAGTAGTGTGACAGAAACCATTAGGCCTGCAAAACCTAAAATATTCACTATTCATAGAAAATTACTACAGCTCACTGATCTACAAGGAAAAACAGGTAAAATAGATAAGAATACATTGAAATAAAAATGAGAGGGTGCATGTACTTCCACATTTTAATTCACAATAAACAGCTTTAAGATCCAAAATTTCTTGTTTCCCATAAACACATATTTTCTCACCATTTTAATGTCCTGAAACTAATGTGAATGTTACAATAGATATCAAAATAAACTTGTCATTCACCAGATAGAATAAGTGCCACAGTTGTTACTGCCTATACTTGTATAAATTTGACATTCTGTAGAAAATCTTTCATCTTCTCCACCTTATAGAAGTTACGCATGTGGTTAACAGTAATACACTGTTCAGTTGTAAAAAATTTGAGATCACTTCTTTACATTAAAAACATAAACATTCTATAAATATGTCCTAAAGAAAAAATGACACAGGCATAAAGATGAATTTGTAAGGTTAATAATGAGGGAGCCTATGCATGTGTGAAGACAAGGGTACACGGGAAATACCTCCAATTTCCCCTCAGTTTTGCTGTGATCCAAAAATTGCTCTAAAAAGGTAAAGTATTAATTTTTAAAAAGTGAAAAAAAAGATGAATTTGTAAGGATAGTAGTGCAAATGTTGCAGACTACAAAACAGCAAATGTGATCCAGCTTTTATAAAATGATATATGTGTACCTGTTTGTACATACACATTTCTATATATCCATCTATCAAGGTTGGATGGATATACAACAAAATCGTATCAGTTGTTGTCTCCAAACTGGGAAATTACTTGAGATATCTCACTCTTTTCTTATACTTTTAGTTATTTTCTGATTTAAAAAATGGTACCTATATTTTAAAAGGAATAAAAGCTAAATATTTTCATTAAAAAGTAAAAGGCAAATGGAAAATTGAAATTTTTCATAATGGATATAGCAAATTATTATCCTACCTTATCATGTGTTACAAATCAACATCAAAAGATGACTCTCCAAATAAACATAGTTAAAAGTCAGGAGGAGGAAATTCACAAAATAATAAAAAGTTCATCCTTCTAGTAACCAAAGTAATGCATTAAAATGACCCCCTTTTCTAAGTGTTCTCATCACAAGGAAAAAATGCATATATATATATTTTCTATTTCACTAATTTTGTATCTATATGAGATAATAGATATTCACTAAACCTACTGTCATCATCATTTCATGATGTATATAAGTCAAATCATTATGTTGAACACCTTAAACTTAGGCAGTGCCACATGTCAATTATATCTCAATAAAACTAGGAAAAGAGGAAATCGACAATAACACAATAATAGTGGGGGACTTTAACACCTCACTTACACCCATGGACAGATCATCCAGACAGAAAATTAGTAAGGAAACACAAGTTTTAAGTGACACAGTAGACCAGATTTAATTGATATCTATAAGACATTCCATCTGAAAACAGCAGATTACACTTTCTTCTCAAGTGCACATGGAACATTCTCCAGGATAGATCACATCTTGGGTCACAAATCAAGCCTCAGTAAATTTCAGAAAACTGAAATCATATCAAGCATCTTTTCTGACCACAACACTATGAGATTAGAAATCAATTACAGGGAAAAAAACGTGAAAAACACAAACACATGGAGGCTAAACAATACGTTTCTAAATAACAAAGAGATCACTGAAGAAATCAAAGAGGAAATCAAAAAATACATAGTGACAAATGACAATGAAAACACGATGACCCAAAACCTATGGGGTGCAGCAAAAGCAGTTCTAAGAGGGAAATTTATAGCAATACAAACCTACCTCAAGGAACAAGAAAAATCTCAAATAAACAATCTAACCTCACACCCAAAGGAATTAGAGAAAGAAGAACAAACAAACCCCAAGGTCAGTAGAATGAAAGAAATCATAAAGATCAGAGCAGAAATAAATGAAATAGAAACAAAGAAAACAATAGCAATAATACTAAAAGCTGGTCCTTTGAGAAGATAAACAAAATTAATAAACCTTTAGCTAGACTCACCAAGAAAGAGATGGAGAGAACTCAAATCAATAAAATTAGAAATGAAAATGGAGAAGTTACAATGGACAGCACAGAAATACAAAGTATCATAAGAGAATACTACAAGCAACTCTATGCCAATAAAATGGACAACCTGGAAGAAATGGACAAATTCTTAGAAAGGTATAAACTTCCAAAACTGAACCAGGAAGAAATAGAAAATATGAACAGACCAATCACAAGTAATGAAATTGAGAGTGTGATTAAAAATCTTCCAACAAACAAAAGTCCAGGACTAGATGGCTTTACAGGTAAATTCTATCAAACATTTAGAGAAGAGATAACACCCATCCTTCTCAAACTCTTCCAAAAAATTGCAGAGAAGGAACACTCCCAAACTCATTCTATGAGGCCACCATCACCCTGATACTAAAACCAGACAGAGATACTACAAAAAAAGAAAAGACCAATATCACTGAAGAACAGAGATGCAAAAATCCTCAACAAAATACTAGCAAACAGAATCCAACAACACATTAAAAGGATCATACACCATGATCAAGTGGGATTTATTCCAGGGATGCACGGATTCTTCAACACATGCAAATCAATCAATGTGATACACCATATTAACAAACTCAAAGAATAAAAACCATATGATCATCTCAATAGATGCAGAAAAAGTTTTTGATAAAATTCAACACCTATTTATGATAAAAACTCTCCAGAAAGTGGGCACAGAGGGAATCTACCTCAACGTAATAAAGGCCATATATGACAAACCCACAGCAAACATCGTCAATGGTGAAAAATTGAAAGCATTTCCTCGAAGATCAGGAACAAGACAAGGATGTCCACTCTCACCACTATTATTCAACATAGTTTTGGAAGTCCTAACCATGGCAATCAGAGAAGAAAAAGAAATAAAAGGAATACAAATTGGAAAAGAAGCAGTAAAACTGTCACTGTTTGCAGATGACTGGATACTATACATAGAAAATCCTAAAGGTGCCACCCAAAAGCTACTAGAGCTAATCAATGAGTTTCGTAAATTTGCAGGATACAAAATAAATGCATAGAAATCTCTTGCATTCCTACTCACTAACAACGAAAGATCAGAAAGAGAAATTAAGGAAGCAATCCCATTCACCACTGCAACAAAAAGAATAAAATACCTAGGAATAAACCTACCTAAGGAAGTAAAAGACCTGTACTCAGAAAACTATAAGACACTGATGAAAGACATCAAAGGTGACACAAACAGATGTAGAGATATACCACGTTCTTGGATTGGAAGAATCAACATTGTGCAAATGACTATACTACCCAAAGCAATCTACAGATTCAATGCAATCCCTATCAAATTACCGCATTTTTTACAGAACTAGAGCAAAAAATCTTAAAATTTATATGGAGACACAAAAGACCCCAAATAGCCAAAGCAATCTTGAGGGGAAAGAACGGAGCTGGAGGAATCAGACTCCCTGACTTCAGACTATGCTACAGTAATCAAGACAATATGGTACTGGGACAAAAACAGAAATATAGGTCAATGGAAGAGAATAGAAAGCCCAGAGATAAACCCATGTACCTATGGTCAACTAATGTATGACAAAGGAGGCAAGGATATACAATGGAGAAAAGACAGTCTCTTCAATAAGTGGTGCTGGAAAAACTGGACAGCTACATGTAAAAGGATGAAATTAGAATGCTCCTTAACACCATACACAAAAATAAACTCAGAATGAATTAAAGACCTAAATGTAAGGCCAGACACTGTAAAACTCTTAGAGGAAAACATAGGCAGAACACTCTATGACATAAATCACAGCAAGATCTTTTTTGACCCACCTCCTAGAGTAATGGAAATAAAAACAAAAATAAACAAATGGGACCTAATGAAACTTGAAAGCTTTTGCACAACAAAGGAAACTATAAACAGACAAAAAGAATGGGAGAAAAAATTTGCAAACGAATCAATGGACAAAAGGATTAATCTCCAAAATATATAAACAACTCATGCAGCTCAATATTAAAAAAACAAACAACCCAATCCAAAAATGGGCAGAAGACCTAAATAGAGATTTCTCCAAAGAAGACATACAGATGGCCAAGAGGCACATGAAAAGGTGCTCAACATCACTAATTAGTAGAGAAATGCAAATCAAAACTACAGTGAGGTCTCACCTCACACTAGTTAGAATGGGCATCATCAGAAAATCTACAAAAAACAAATGATGGAGGAGGTGTGGAGAAAAGGGAATCCTCTTGCACTGTTGGTGGGAATGTCAATTGATACAGCCACTATGGAGAACAGTATGGAGGTTCCTTAAAAAACTAACAATAGAATTACCATATGACCCAGCAACCCCACTACTGGGCATATACCCAGAGAAAACCATAATTCAAAAAGACACATGCACCCCAATGTTCATTGCAGCACTATTTACAATAGCCAGGTCATAGAAGCAACCTAAATGCCCATCGACAGACAAATGGATAAAGAAGATGTGGTACATATGTACAATGGAATATTACTCAGCCATAGAAAGGAACACGTCTTTGTAGAGACATGGGTGGACCTAGAGTATGTCATACAGAGTGAAGTAAGTCAGAAAAAGAAAAACAAATATCGTATAGTAACACATATATGTGGAATCTAGAGAAATGGTATAGATGAATCAGTTTGCAAGTCAGAAATAGAGACACAGCTATAGAGAACAAATGTATGGACACGAAGAGGGGAAAGCAGGGAATGGAATTGTGGTGGTGGTGGGATGAATTGGGAGATTGGGATTGACATATATACACTAATATACATAAAATAGTTAACTAATAATATGTATAAAATAGTTAACTAATAAGAAAAATAAAATAAAATTAATCCATACTATGGAAAGAAAACCAAAAAATAAGAAAGGAAGTAGAGGAATGGACAAAATATGTGTATACAAATGTTTAGCATAGTCTTATTTATGATAGCAAAAATTGTTACCAAGCAAAGGGCTCACTGTCGACACCCACAGAAGTCAATAGCATGGCACTGGCTTTTGAGAAAAGAAAGAGCTTTATTGCGAGGTCGACCAGCAAGGAGACAGGAGAAAGGACTTAAATCTCTCTCCCCATCTGGGGTTCAATGAAATTTTTATAAGTTAGGGGAGGATAGTTGATATATGAAGCGCTGGTGGACAGATTTTGGTTGAATGGTTTGGAACTTGGCAATTTATGGTAAGGTATGGTTAAGAGACTTCAGCACCTGATCTTCCAGATCTGCCTTTAGGTTCTGGTCATATCCTAGTCCTTTGGTTACGTGGTGGGGGTGGGAGGTGGGGAGAAAACTTTGATTCCCGTCATTATTCAAGGTCAAAATTTTCCTCTCTGCACATGCTTTTGCTGCATGACTTGTGGTTTTGTTCTGTTGTCTCTGAAAAACAACTCAGTATCTTGTTAGAAACAGGAAAGGACCAGTTTGGTCTGGTTCTGCTGTTACAAAATTGGAAAAAACAAATGACCAGCTATGTAGGATAATTAAGAAAAATATATTTGTATATCATAAAAGGGTATTAAAAATCATGTTGTGGAAGAGTATTTTTGGTGGGGGAAACTGTTCACTATATATTGCTTTATTTTAAAAATGAGCTACAGAATGGTGCATGCAATATGATACCAACTTTGCAATGCATTTATAAATCTTATAAGCTTGAATTAAAAAATACTGGTGGGCTTCCCTGGTGGCGCAGTGTTTGAGAGTCTGCCTGCCGATGCAGGGGACATGGGTTCATGCCCTGTTCCGGGAAGATCCCACATGCTGCGGAGCGGCTGGGCCCGTGAGTCATGGCCAGTGAGCCTGCATGTCCGGAGCCCGTGCTCCACAATGGGAGAGGCCACAACAGTGAGAGGCCTGTGTACCGCAAAAAAAACCAAAACCAAAAAAACCCAAAAAATACTGGTAGAACACATATGAAAATATTGATAGTAGTTACTTTTAGATTATAAGAGATAATTATTTCTCTTTTGATTTTCCAAGTTTTATAATGTATTAATAAGGTAATTAGAAAAATATTGCTCAAATATAATTGAATGTAGATATAGCAGATTAATAACCTTAATTTATTATTATATTTATAAAAGCTTTCTTTCCATAGAATACCAGTTAGTAATTATGTTCATGTTTAAAAGAATTTTTATATATAAGGAAGAAAAAATTCTAATTAAAATGACTGAATGTACCACAGATCAAAAAGAAGTGGGTTAATGTCCTGGCTTTGTTATTTGTATGAATTTATATCTTCTAAAGCTCAGGGGATTATAATACATACTTGCAGAACTGTGGAGGATGAAAGATCATTCATAAATCAGTGAGCCTGAGATGAAATATGATCTCAACAAATGGTTAACATATTATTATTAAAGCACAATGAAGGCATTTAGAAGAAAGGGGTGGCTTTCACCTGGGGTCTTTTTAAGAAAATGGAAATTCTTTTCCCATAAGTCTTCCGGCCAACTTCCTCTCATGTCTCATTTGCCAGAACAGATTTCCTTTTCTAAGCCTATGCTTAGAAAAAGGAATGAGGACTTCCCTGGCAGCACAGTGGTTAAGAATCCACCTGGCAATGCAGGGGACATGGGTTTGAGCCCTCTTCCGGGAAGATCCCACATGCTGAGGAGCAACTAAGCCCGTAGCGCCACAACTACTGAGCCTGTGCTCTAGAGCCCGTGAGCCACAACTACCGAGACTGCGTGCCACAACTACTGAAGCCCGTGTGCCTAGAGCCCATGCTCTGCAACAAGAGAAGCCACTGCAATGAAGAGTAGCCACCGCTTGCCTCAACTAGAGAAAGACCCCACGCAACAATGAAGACCCAATGCAGCCAAAAATAAATTAATTAATTAATTTAAAAAGAAAAAAGAAAAAGGAATGAGATGATTTTAGGTAGCTTACAGTACTTAGGAGTCACCCAAGGGGAGCTCATTTCTTCTGAAGCACATGGCTTTGTGGAGTAATGGTGGTTACTTGAACCAGATCAGAGTTGTTCTAGAAATAAAGAAAGTGAGAGTAATGGAGGTTGGGTAAGCAAGGAACTGTGTCTACGTCAGCTTCTATAGAGCTAAACACTAAGCTCTATAGGAATGAGGGAATACCCAGATGCTAGGGAAAAAGAGGAGAAGTTAGGAAAGAATGAGAGAAAAGATGGAGTATTCCCAAAGAGAGAACACAGAAGGGAACTCACGGTACAAGAATGGTGTACCAAAAGTGTTTGCACAGAAGGTGTGAGCCCTGGTAAAAGTGGTTCTGAGAAGGCCCTCTGAAGAGGCAGCAGGATGCAGAGAACTCAAGATTTAGAGAGATACAGGGCACAGTTGGAAGAGTGTCTGAAGAGAGATAAGGAATAAAGTGACAGGTAAGAGAAAGGAAATAAAGGGATGAGAAGCCCTGCTGGCCTGTAATTAGTCAGGGGAAGGTGCTGTTGCTGGGATACCTGTTCAAGGGCTGCTGGGAATTACAGTTTCTGCCAGCTGGGTTCTGAAAAGAAGGAGTGGCTCTTAAATGGCTGGCATCCTTTGTGCCTCTGGTCATTAAAAACACCATTTAATAATGAGGAATTCAGCAGAGGTGTGATTCTGAGGCTATTAACTTGTGCTTACTGTCTGGTAAGAGAAGTTTCCCATTCTTCTGTTTTGCTCCTGGCTGAATTTAAAGCTGGAGCATTTGAGTGTGTGGGAGCTCAACACTGCAGTGAGTAGCATCTTAGTTTCTCCCCGAATTTTCCCAGAATGTCTATGTTACTAAACCATAAACCACCACTGTGTTCCTCTGGAACGCTTTCTGGGACTATCACTGTACAGATGGTTCCAAGGAACCTTCCAATCCTCAGACCTCCATCTCCTGTGATTTGTTATGTTGTATTTTAAGTTTAGGTCTATAGTACCTGACAGCATTAAGATCAGATATACAATGATCTGTGAATGCATATGTCAGCTTCATAGGTATTTTATGATCTAGGTATAATATCAAGTGTATAACAAGTGGCTATCTGGTGTTTGCATTTAAATGCAGCTGACTTGTCTAAGCATAAGGCTGCAAAAAGATGGAAAAAGCTAGCCTTAGAAAACAGCCCTTTTTCTGGTACCTGCTTAACCTATCATTGTTTGGCTCTTTGAGTCTCACATGTATATTCCAACTGCTATCTCCTGGCTGTGGTTTCATTTTCTGTAACCTGTTTAGATTCTGTAGATAGTCTTAATCTCTCAGTCCCATTCTCAACTTTCCATTCAAAATTTTCCTCTACTTCAAGCTCCCATGGGTTTCTATAAAAGAAATTTCCTGTAACAGCCCCGGCTATGACGGCCTTAGCTCCAGACCTTATAGAAGAAGGGTCAGATAGCTGGTATAAATGTTCCTGTTGGAAACATCTCTTTGCCTTTCAAGAGCCAAGCACTGAATGTATCCAGCAGATGTGTTAGGCTGATTGTTTTTAGGATGTATTTAAATTAGGATTGAACCACATGCACCACCTGTGATCTTGGGCACAAAGCAGGGGAGAGACTAGTTTTTCTTTGGAAAGTCAAGATTCATTACCAGGAGAAGAAAACACAGATGCTGGGCGTCAAGATAATAGGTAACTACCGTAATCACCCACATAGAAATTTCAGTAATTTAGTGGGTTATCAGCCCTAAGTGTTTACATTTCAAACCTGCAACTGGATTTTTGAATTTTGAAATAAAGTTCAGATCATGGGGTCTGAGAAACCCTAGATCCTTTATAACCAGCGGTCTCCAACCTTTTTTGGCACCAGGGACCAGTTTCATGGAAGACAATTTTAAAGCGGAGGCTGGGGACCCCTGCTTTATAAAATACATCTTGGAAACCTCACCTTTCCTCTTGGTTTTATAAATTATGTATATAAAAAAGGCATTATATTTGACTGACTTACATTTTAAAAATAAAAAATCATGTTACATTCTTTGAGAGACCAATACTAATTTTTTCTTAGATTACAGAGTCAAGGAGAGCTTCTGCTACACCTCATTATGTTGTACAAATACATCGATTTCCACACTTGCTAAGTTGGAATAATTCCACAAAATATACGATACCATCAAAAGTGACAAAGCAAGTAGTTTAATATATATTTAAACTTTACTGTACACGTATAAAGCAATCTGGAGTTTAATTTACATGTATAATGCAATCTTCTGAAGAGAAATGTGGAGCTCATTGCAACCTGTGATTTAGTTTCACTGTATAACAGAGTATAACAGACTACATTTATTGCAAAGAAATACCTTAACTAATAGTGGGGTGTTATTATGCAGAAATTTGTATTTCTGATTAGAGAACAAATACCAAGTGTTTACCTGCTCTACCGAGACATTCTAGTTTTTCATACTGGGCACATACCCGGCTACATGCATGGCAGCACTCAATCTGGAAAGCACTATGCTACTTGATAACATCCCCATATCTGCTCCATAACAACTGAAGAGATTGCCAATCACACTCAGTCTTGACAACGCTCTTTGCACAAGCAAGAATAAGAACTAATGGTCATATCATCTTTTCTTTGCGAAATACTCAGGGTAAACTAGGCTTTAGGGCATAACGAGGTCTGTAATCTCAACAGCTCCTCTTTCCTATCTCTGGATGTTTGCAGAGGCCAAAGGGACTCCTCTGAAAGCTGAAGAATCTGGAGATAAATAAAATTCAGAGATAACTACTTAGTTAATAAAGTAGAATTTCTTTGTTTTCTTGTTTTTGTAGAATCCACACATGGATGTCAATCTATATCAATTACTTTTTTTTTTTTGGAAAGAAGATGTCAGGGGTAGGAGTTTATTAATTAATTAATTAATTTTTGCTGTGTTGGGTCTTCGTTTCTGTGCGAGGGCTTTCTCTAGTTGCAGCGAGCGGGGGCCACTCTTCATCGCGGTGCGCGGGCCTCTCACTGTCGCGGCTTCTCCTGTTGCGGAGCACAGGCTCCAGACACGCAGGCTCAGTAGTTGTGACTCACGGGCCTAGTTGCTCCAGGCATGTGGGATCCTCCCAGACTAGGGCTCGAACCCGCGTCCCCTGCATTAGCAGGCAGACTCTCAACCACTGCGCCACGAGGGAAGCCCGACAGTGTTTTTGAAGTAGAGAGTCCAACAGAGAGGCAGAAAAGATCTTCAAAAATGTTTTTGAAATGAAAGAACCAAATATGAAGATGGATAAGTAGGAAAATCTATGTATAATGAATGACACGGACTTTTTAAAATCCCTTGAAAATTAAGAAAAAAAAAAAAGAAGTGAGAAGTTGAAACCAGAAACCCTTAGAAAAAGTCTCCATGCTTCTATAGGATATAGGAGTACTTCTCATGGATTGTTTTCAACTTTGGGTCTTTGACTGAAATGTTGACAGACAAAAGCAAAAGTTCTGTTCTTTAATCTGTCCCCGCACATATGTACAAGAGGTATTGGCTATTACATTGTTCTCAATGGGTAGAGGAATGTGACTCAGATATTTTTAAAAATTCCATGTATTATTTATAAGGAGCCTGTAAAATGTGTTACAAAATTAATTTGTCATTATTCTTAAAAAATGTCTACAGAATATATAAACAATTTTCCTAAAATTGTTTATGTACTTATATATAGAACAGTAGCTAGTATTTACAATATCCTTCAAGGAGTCCTAGGAAAGACAAAAGAACTGAGCTCCAGTGTCTGCCTCTGCCAGCCTTCTGATAGTACCTTGGGCCAAGTCACTTACTCTTCCTGTTCTTCATTTTCTTTACCCGTCAAATGGGTAGGTATTACTATCCTCACTTTATAGAAGAGCAAACATGCTTAGAGAGACTGAATGACTTGTCCAAATGCAGACTAAACTTTCTGATTCAAGACATTGTGACTTATCAATTGTACTACGTGTACTACATTGTACTACGTGTTGAAATTAATGGTTTGAAAAGTGATTCTCAAAGGAAAACAATGTATGCAAAGTTTATAGTATCAATTTTGTGGTGGCATTATAGTCAATGGAACTTAGAAGTAACGTCATGGTTTTTACCTTTTTATTTTATTATTATTATTTTAATAAATTTATTTTATTTTATTTATTTTTGGCTGCATTGGGTCTTTGTTGCTGCCCGCGGGCTTTCTCTAGTTGTGGCAAGCGGGAGCTACTCTTCTTTGTGGTGCGCAGGCTGCTCATTGCGGTGGCTTCTCTTGTTGTGGAGCACGGGCTCTAGGTGCATGGGCTTCAGTAGTTGTGGCACGCGGGCTCAGTAGTTGTGGCTCGCAGGCTTAGTTGCTCCACGGCATGTGGGATCTTCCTGGACCAGGGCTCGAACCTGTGTCCCATGCTTTGACAGGCAGATTCTTAACCACTGCACCACCAGGGAAGTCCCTATTTTATTATTTTTTTAAATATTAAAGTAAAGCCAAGTGCATGTTTCTATACCAATGTAAAAGAGAATATTTTCCTATTCATTTTATAGTGTTTTATGTTCTAAAAGAATTTTGGGAGCTGAACACTAGTAAGAAATACAGGTAAAAGATGATTTCCTTCTTATTTAAAACTGGTAAATAAAGAAGCATTGTATTTCTGTGAGGCTCATTTCTATTGGCTCCACTTACTCCCTAGACCCCAGCTTTAACCATGTAACAGAGGACACACTGTTATTTGTCCTCCTCTCCCTTTGTTTGTATGGAGCGATCTTCATTTATAATGATATCTGATCACAGAGAGCAGCAAAAATACATTCTCAGGCACGGGGGAAATGATGGCTCTTCCTGTTTCTTCTTTCCACTCCCAAACTGTAGCTACTTCACCCAATAGGAAGAAGGGAGATGGAGTTTACTAACACATCAATACATGGAATGGAAAAAAAATTAAAAAAAAACCCACCAAGAAGAAGGCTTCCAGAAGCAACATTATGATAGCAACATTATGTACTTTTATTAAATAAAAGTACATTGAAACATATCTCATCCCTAAAAATCCAATTAAAACATACAGCCTTGATGAACTTGGTATTTCCGAACCAATTCTTGTCTTGCTTTCTTGAAGCTATCCAGACAACACCAGTTTAGGATCATTGCAGTGTTGTAAACAAAACAAAACAAAACATCACTACTAACAAAATCCTGTGTTTTCTGTATACTGTTTAAAAAATGTTGTTCTTGAATCATTCATTCAATTAATTCATTAATTCATATTCAATTCAATTCATGAATCAATCATTAAGTTCCTACTGTGTGTCAGGTACTAAATTAAATAAGAAAATGTTCATCGGCAGCAACATGGATGGACCTAGAGATTGTCATACTGAGTGAAGTAAGTCAGACAAAGACAAATATCATATGATATCGCTTATATGTGGAATCTAATAAAAGGGTACAAATGAACTTATTTACAAAACAGAAATGGAGTCATAGGTGTAGAAAACAATCTTATGGTTACCAAGGGGAAAAGAAGAGAGAGGGATAAATTGGGAGTTTGGGATTGACATATACACACTACTGTATATAAAATTGAAAACTAATTAGGACCTACTGTATAGCACAGGGAATTCCACACAGTACTGTGTAATGACCTATATGGGAAAAGAATCTAAAAAAGAGTGGATATATGTATCAATATATGTATAACTGATCCACTTTGCTGTACAGCAGAAACTAACACAACATTGTAAATCAGCTATACTCCAATAAAAATTTAAAACACACACACACATAAGAAAATGTTAATATATTCAACAAGGCACTCTGCCTGTTGCTAATGGGTGAGACTGATTAGTCTCATAGGGCTGATCAGTAGGGACTCTCTTGGCTCACCTACACCACAGAAGAGCCAAGCTGGCAGGAACTGTGGCCTGGCCTCAGGGGAGGCTGCATACAGGGACTTGACTGTTGTATTCCCTGTTTTTTCCTCTCGCTTCCGTGCTCTCCCTCCTGTACTCCCTTTCTCCCTTTCCATCTAAATATCTCCTATTTCTCTCTAGATGTTAACTTTGTTCTCCCAGGCTACCTAGTCCCATAAGCATACAACTACAGCCACAGGGAGTTCTGGATTTATATCTTTACAGGTTTGTTTCTGGAGAAGAAATTATACTTTTCCCAACCAGCTTTAGTTAAATAGAAGGTTCCTACATGACCTAAGGATGTGCCCAGCTTTTGACCGGTTGTTTGGGTACATTATTAGCCCACTCATTGTCATATGCTCACCTCCCTGGGGCCAGGAAGGTAGGGTCTGTTACCAGGCTATAAGGGTGGGGAGAGGAGGAAAAGGGTACAATGTTATGGAACGAATAGCCATCACGAAGACAACATTTCACTAGTGTTCTGTTCTAAGACATGCCATGAGAAAAACCATCTAAAATTATACATTGTCTGTTTAAAAGCAGATGCAAGTTTCAATTAAAAGTGTACAGAACACATGATCATAAAGTCTATAAATGAAGAAATAAAATTTCCAAAAACAATCTTAAAAATGTCTCACCAACTAACACTAATCACCAAGACTCAGCTTAACATTTTAAGTATTCACTCCACACCCAAGACTGGATAGGTCTTCCTTGTTATCCTGGTACTCCCTTGCAGTACCAGTACTTTTCTTCCCTCACTGTTGACACAATAGTAATTAATTAGTTATTTGTGTAAAGTCTTTCTCTGGTGAGATTATAACCTCCATAAAAGCAGGGACAAATCCAGAGTCTAACCTAATGCTGAACAGTAAGCACTCAATAGATGATAATTTAATGAATGAAATGAGATGAAAGCAACAGTTTGATATAATTCTTGCGTTCAAAATTTGCAAGGAGTTTTAAACTGATAATTTTCAGTGTTAGTGAAGTCATTAAAAAGGACATTCTTATACACTGCTGGTGAATTTGTAAATCGATGCCTCATCTCTAGAGGGTAATTTGACAATTGGATCTAGAGCTCAAAAACGTTCATAGCCTTTGAATTTTATTCAGAAATATAACTTAAGGAAATAATCAGAGTTACACAGAAGGCCATTCTTGCAAATGCAGTAACTTTCTCGCTGGTATCTTCTTAACCACCCCCATCCCCAGCTTTAAACATATTTAAGTAGAATATACCACCTGCTACCATTTCTTGTGCAATTTTTTAAAGATTGTGAATTATTCCCTCTCACTCAAAGATTTGATCTCCTGACTCACTACCAATATCTCAAGCACTGCTCCTGCATCAAATCTTAGTGACTTCAATATCTGTATCGACAATCCTTTCAAAACCCTGACCTCTTAGTTACTAAACCTCTTCTCTTCCAATGGTTTTTATCTCCATCCCACCTGAGATTTCCATTTCCATTGTTCCCTCCTAGACTTTGTCATGCTGCCCAAGAGCATAGTCTCAGTTCTGAACATCCTAATTCTTTGAACACCACTTGTGTCTTTACAATTAATTCCCTCTAAGATAACTTTAGAAAGACTGTTAGCGTTAAGATAACCCAGTTCTAACAATTCATAAGCCCCTCCAACACCTACGATCCACCTTGTCCTTTTCATGTCCTAATTTCTTCCTCTCTCCGTTCAGTTCAATGTTCCTTCATTAGAGGCATTCTCCTGACTTTTTCTCCCTCTGCTGTACTCATGTGGCTCAAAGAGAATTCTGGTTGAAGCAACTTCTCCAGGTATTCCATCTTTGTATTCGAGCTGCTGAATTGGCTGGAGAAAAATGAGAAGTTTTGTGACTGTTCGCAGTTTAATTTTATGACCTGTAGCCACAAGGGGGCTCATATTGCCTGGCAATTCTATTATTGTACACTCAGCTTTTTACTTTCTCATCAGCTTGCTAAATCTCTATCATCCTCTCCTTCCTCTTCTCTCACATTTGCAGCTCTTGCTTCCCATATCTGCTCTTGATTTCTCTCCAGGGAGCGTTCCTTTCCACCACTCCAGAGAAATAGCTTTTATAAAAACCATCAGTGACCACCTTGTTTCTAGAGCTAGAGATCAATTCTTAGTCTTCAGCTTATTTGACCCAGCAGTAAGCATTTGACATAGTTAATCATTCCTTTTTGAACCACTTTTTTTCACCTTAGCTTCAGGAATATTACTCTTTTGGTTTTCTTCCTTCTTCAATGGTCATGCCTGTCTCTTTTTTTTTTTTTTTTTTTAAGAATATGTTGGGGGTAGGAGTTTATTAATTAACTAATTTATTTTTGCTGTGTTGGGTCTTCGTTTCTGTGCGAGGGCTTTCTCTAGTTGTGGCAAGCGGGGACCACTCTTCATCGCGGTGCGCGGACCTCTCACTATCGTGGACTCTCTTGTTGCGGAGCACAGGCTCCAGACAAGCAGGCTCAGTAGTTGTGGCTCACAGGCCTAGTTGCTCCGCGGTATGTGGGATTCTCCCAGACAAAGGCTTGAACCCGTGTCCCCTGCATTAGCAGGCAGATTCTCAACCACTGTGCCACCAGGGAAGCCCCTGCATTTCTCTTTTTCCTGGTTTCTCCTCATGTCCTGACTTCTAAATATTGGAATACCCTAGGACTCAGTCTTAACATATTTTCTCTCTGTGCTTCCTTCCAAGGTTATTTTATCCATCCTCATGGTTTTAAATATCATGTTAATGCTGATGACTTCTGAATTATTTCTTTATGCCAGACCAGTCCCCTGAACTCCAGGCTCAAATATCCATCTGCCTACTTGACCTCTCCACTTGGGGGATTAATTTGCATGTCAATTTTATCTGAACAAAACCTGCCCATATGATTGTCCCATCTTGCTCCTCCCAATCTCATTAAATGACAACTCGATTCCTCCAGCAGTCAAGGTCTAGACCTTAAATTTATCACTAACTTCTCTTTCTGTCAATATCCAGAATCTGACTCCTTCTCACTAGTTTCCCCACTATCTCTCTAGCTCCAACTATTTTCATCTCTTATCTAGACTACTGCACTCTTATCCCATTTTAGTTCACTCAGTACAGCATCCAGAGTGATCTTTTAAAAATGTAAGTCTGATCATATCTCTCCTCTGTGTAAAACTTTCTAAGTCTCCCCATCTCCCTCAGGTTGAAAGTCTTAGTTTTCACCAGTGCTTCCTATTATCTGGCCACTAACTCTCTGACCACTACACTTACCATTTACTTCTTGGTCCATTTATCATTTACTCTAGCCACTCTGATCTCCTTGTTCTTTGAACACATAAGTAAAAGCCTATCTCAGGACATTTGCACTGGCACTGCTTGAAATGCTTTCCATCAGACATACATATAGCTCGCTCCTTAACTCTTAAAGTTCTCTGTTCAAACAGCACATCAGATGACACCTTACATTACCAGGCTATTTAAATTGTAACCCATTTTTCTAGAAATTCTTGTTCCTATTCCCTATCTTCCATCTTCTGTAATTCTTATATAACATATATTTTGCTTGTTTGTTATATATTTTACTAGAAATGTAAGCTCCATGAGGCAGGAATTTTGTCTCTATCATCTACAATACTGCCTGTTGCATATTGGCACTCGATATATTTTTGTCAAATAAATGAATGAATACAACATCTTTAGAGAAGTTGAAGAGTTAGAGATATTTATTTATTCAATAATATGATAAGGACTAAATGAATCATGGCATAGCTAAATGATTAAACAAATACATTCATCAAAATTAACATTAAAAGAATATTTGGTGGGCTTCCCTGGTGGGGCAGTGGTTGAGAGTCCGCCTGCTGATGCAGGGGACACGGGTTCATGCCCCGGTCTGGGAGTATCCCACATGCCGCAGAGCGGCTGGGCCCATTAGCCATGGCCGATGGGCCTGCGTGTCCGGAACCTGTGCTCCGCAATGGGAGAGGCCACAACAGTGAGAGGCCTGCGCACTGAAAGAAAAAAAAAAAAAAAAAAATATATATATATATATATTTGGTGAAAGGGACATGCACTATCTGTAAACTGAAGGAAAATAAAATTCAAAAATTTCTGTAGAATAAAAATTCTGTTAAAATGTGCAGACAAAATACTTTGTAAAATAATTTATAATATATAAATTTTATTATCTTTGCAAATACATAAGAATAAAAAGGTTGAAAAGAAGTACAGCGAAATAATAATAGTGACTACTAATTCTATTGTTTAATATTTCTGCAAAAGGATTAGTTAATGCAATTAGACAAGATAATTATATTAGCAATATAAATGAAGCAAAAGAGGAAGCAAAATTATCTTTATTTGCAAATGATATGATTATATAAAATAGAAAAACTAAGTATATCTGAAAAGCCATTAGAGGCAAAAGGAATCAGTAAGGTGATGGACTGAAAACTTATTAAACAAAAATAAATAACTTCCCAGTATACGCCCCCCAAAAAAGCCCCTGTCAATAAGGAAATAGAATCAAAGAATAAATACCAACCAGAAGAATGGATATCTAGAAGTAAATCTTATAAGGAATGTATAGGACTTGTATAAAGAAAATGTTTAAGCTCTCTGAGGGAGGTAAAAGAACACTTAAGTAAATGAAGAACAAAGACCATGCAATATAAATTCTAATACAACAACAACAAACCTGGAGAATGAAGAAAATAATACTAAAATTAATCTGGAAAAATAAACGTCCAAGAATATCCTGAAAAACCCTGGGGGGAGGGGAAAGATTAATGAGGATGGCATTGACTTATTACTTAACAAAATATCAAAACAAATTAGGACACTACAAAAACAAAACCATTTCAGAATAAGAAATAGAAGTTTAATGGAATAGGGTCCAGATATAGACTCAGATATATATCAGAATTTAATTTATTTTAAATAAGTAATTTCAAATAAAGTGGAATAAATGGGTTTATTCAATTAATGGTGCAGGAGCAATTGATTAATGGTACTTTTTTTTTTTTTTTTTTTTTTGCGGTATGCGTTTCCTCTCACTGTTGTGGCCTCTCCTGTTGCGGAGCACAGGCTCCGGACACGCAGGCTCAGCGGCCATGGCTCAGGGGTCTAGCCGCTCCGTGGCATGTGGGATCTTCCCAGACCGGGGCACGAACTCATGTCCCCTGCATCAGCAGGCGGACTCTCAACCACTGCACCACCAGAGAAGCCCCAATAGTACATTTTTAAAAAGATCTATTTACAACCAAAACCCAAAGAAAATATCCACATCAAAAACATTTCAGATGAACTGTAATTTTTATGTGTACAAAATGATAAAGGTTTTTGGATAAATCACGCGATAAATTTATTTTAATCTTGAAGTTGGGAAAGCTTTTCTAAAAGGCTATATAATAAAGAAACCATAAAAGATAGGACTGACACAGAAGGCTGACAAAGGTTTGACTCTTGGATTCACACATAGCACATCTAAATCAATAAGAAAAAATAAGAAATAGTTAACAGAAAATGTTAAGGGGGATAGCATGAAGAGAATGCTTATAGAAAAAATTAATGTCCAATGCACATACTGAAAAATGCTCATTCTCACTCATAATAAATCCAAGTCACAATAAATGTGACAATGAGATCATTTTTATTCACCTTTCTTAGTGGGATAAGTTACAGACTTTGATGAGACCCAGTGCTTGTGGTGACATGAAGAGTGCTGTCATAATTTTGGTGAGAATGGACATTATTGTAACTTATTTAAATTTAATAGTTCAAACTATTAACTTTATAGTTCAAACAAAATTTTATGTTGTTTTATAGTTCAAACAAAATTTTATTTAAATATGTCTTCTGAATCTGACTGCCAAGAATTTACTCAATGGATATATGCACAAAATTCAGTAAGATGCATAATGATATTTGTTAAAATATTATTAGTATTGATAAAATAAAATATAATTATAAATGTTCATCAGTGGGAAATTAGTTAAATAAAATGAACTTTCAAGTAATGGAATACAATGCTGCCAGGAAAAAAGAGTAAGATGGCTCCTTCCATGTATTAGCATAAAAGGATCAGCAAAAAAGAAACATACAAGATATGTTTTTATTATTTTATAAATTTATGTGTATATATGACTATTTTGTACAAATAATGAAAAATATATATGGAAATATATATCCTGGTGTATACATAAAATTTTTCTGAAAATAAACAAAGAAGTATTCCAAAGCTTTTCTCGGGAGGAGCAGCTGTTGGGAAGTGTATGGGAGAACTTAAAATTTTCATTTTCCATCCTCTGGATTGTTTGAATATTAAAATAACTTTCATGTTTTATTTTAATTTTCTTAACAGTGTCATCATGTGTTACCTACATGATGGAATAATGGTCTTCTTTTACTTTTGTTTCTTTATATATGTAAGAATTTTTAAAATAATGAATTCTACTCAGTTTTTTTATTTTTCTTTTAAATCCCAGTAGTTTGGAGTCTGGATAATCCTACATCCTGTATACCCTTCAAGATAACTCTATAAGATGTGTATCTATGTTAATGAGTAGGGAAGTCTGTTCTAAAGAACTTTAGAAGACAAATACAAAAAAATTAATCTTTAGTTTGAGAATTGTTCATCTGTAGCTGTTCTCTCTGCAATAATCAGGTAATAGGAATAGCTGATGTAAAATTCACTCCTAGATGATGGTATAAAATCATTTTCTCTGTGATAAAGTGATATGAATCTTATTGTCCTTTATAGTAAAAGAACATGCAATCATGTTATCCTAATAGACTCAAGTTCACTTAAGAACACTTAAAAGGTATAGAATTCCACATTAGAATGTTTTCACTGCCAATTTTTAACCTCTTTTATTGAAAATGGGCACTAAAGAAAAAAGTCTTCACTGATCTCATGTTCAAAAGCTAAAGAAAGCATATTTACCCAGTATATTATTGTGGTTTCAAAAATAATATAGAAATAAAGATCTTTAGCATACACTAATTCATTTAGATTTTCAGAACAACCCTTTGAAATTGGTATTATTATTTTATTATCACATCCCTTTTATGGATGGCAACCTGGGGCTTGAAGGAATTAAGCCTTAGGGGAAGGTTTCAGCACCAAGGACAGTACCTGGAAACCACCGCCAGCAGTAATATATTTAGTGAATGAATAACTTCCTATTATCATAGTGACAGTAAACCAAGGGCAGAGATAGGAAACATATAATGATCACTGATTATGCATTATTAACATACTAAGCCTTTTACATGTGATAAATCATTTAATCGTCACAACAACCCCATGAAGTAAACACCATCATTACCTGATTTGACAAACAGGGAAATAGAATCTGAGCAAGGTTAAGTAAGTTGTTCATGTTCTCACAGCATATATGGGCAGCAGTGGCATAGCCAGAAGCCTCAGGCAGACCAGTTCCTTACCTATTCTCCTCAACCCCATGTGCACATACACGGTGGGCCCCATGGAGCAGGCCATCCAGCAAACCAGCCACCTGACTTTTGTCTTGTGCAGCAGCCTAGAGCCACTACAGCCCAAGCAATACACAGAAGTTCACTAGGCTTATGAAGGAGGTCTTTCCAGTTCCCAGTTCTAGAAGCACCCACAGTGGCACCTTACTCCCTCCGCATGCTTATTCATCAGGCTTGGATTTACTGCACCACTGGAAATTTGCTTTCCATGGCCTTCTGACGCAGACATCATGTGCTTCAGGGCACACATGGACAGTAGTTCTTGTTTCCTTCTGAACTCACTCCGTCTGTGTACCTGCCTCCAATCTCAGCTTGCCTGCATCCCACTAGGTCATTTGTCCTTTCCTAGAGATTAGGGGCAGTGAAACTCAGGGAACCTCTCCACTATCCATTACTTTCTTCAGTAAGGTACGAATTGCCCTTCCAAGTTTGTTCTTCTTTGAGTATTCTCCCTCAGTCCTAAAGTATCCTTCAGAGTTCTCTTTCCAACCTTATACTTAATCTCATATGGTGGCTCAACAATTCTTTATATTAAAATGTCCCTGTTTAAATTACTCTAGTTTTTGTCTTCTGACTGAAATGTACCTATAGAGAGGGCTTGAAAGGACAGTAAAATCCTCATTGTTATGCTACAACACCCCAACCATTTTTCTAGACTCAAGCATTCATACCTGACTCATTGGTTATTGATCTTTAATATCTCTTTATTCCAACCAACTAAGGTAGAAACATATTGATAATTACAATTTACTTACTCCTTGCAAGATATTATACATGAAAATGATTGGGCAATAAATAAACAAGGCCTTTTAAACTTATTGCATACAAATTATGATTGTATTTCTTTAACAAACTTCAGGGCTATTTTGTGTTTATGTTTAAGTCTCAGACATAATAATTAGATATGTTGGGCTTCCCTGATGATGCAGTGATTGAGAATCTGCCTGCTAATGCAGGGGACACGGGTTCGAGCCCTGTTCTGGGAGGATTCCACATGCCGCGGAGCAACTAGGTCTGTGAGCCACAACTACTGAGCCTGCACATCTGGAGCCTGTGCTCCGCAACAAGAGAGGCCGCGATAGTGAGAGGCCCACGCAACGCGATGAAGAGTGGCCCCTGCTTGCCACAACTAGAGAAAGCCCTCACACAGAAACGAAGACCCAACACACCAAAAAGAAATAAATTAATTAATAAACTCCTACCCCCAACATCTAAAAAAATAAAAAATAACTAGATATGTTTCTCAATAGTAAGTTCCTTTCCATGTAAATAGTGAGACAAGAGTTTGCAAATGGTATCCTAGTTGATCATTTCATTTTATTTCTGTTTTGACAGAATTAATGACATTTCTCGTTAGCCAAGGTTGCTGAACTGCAAGGCTGCTGAACTGCAGCCATGCTTAAGGGATCCCTAACAGTTTAATGTGGCTTGACTCTGATTAATCTAGCATAAAGTACAAGAGAGCTAAATAGCTTGATGTATTGTCAAAGAACACCTTTAGTATATTTAGGGTAGGATGTTTTGTTTACTATAGTTATACTCTGCAACTCCCCTTTATGTCAACATTTTTTGTTGACCTGTGCTGTCATCCACCAAAAGAAGCCTCAAGACATTGGGAAAGGGATACAAATAAGCAAGGCAACGTATATCCTCCATCTGTTGGAAAGTCCAGGCAATGAAGATCACTGAAAACACAGGATAGTCTAACACTATGTTAACATCTATGGGGCATGTGCTCTGTGTCAAGCACTGTGTTAGCTCTTACAGGAAATATATCTCACGGATTCCTGCAAAGCTCATTTACTGTACAAATATTTCTGAATTTCCATTACGTACAAGACACTACTGTTCTAGGTTCAGAAGATATAACAGTAAATTAAATAGAGTTCTTGATGCTATGTTTGTGGCAAAGTCAACTAGTCTACTAAAGACTAAGACCCCCTTCAAGAAGGTAGAGATATTATTGAATGTTGAGAAGTGGTTACTGAGACAGGGAATACGTCTTCCAATTCTCCCTCCCCCTCCAACCAGGAGGGCTCACGTGACTGAGTCTTGCCAATAGAATGTGGATAGAAATATTGCGTTTCCCTTCCAGGCCTAAGCCATAAAAACCTTCCATATATTCTCCAAGTGCGCTCTCTTTCCCAAGCGACTGGCTAGATATTGCAGCCTAGAGCAACCATTAAAGACTACGAAGGCTTCAATGACTGGGTTCTTTTTTTTAACATCTTTATTGGAGTATAATTGCTTTACAATGGTGTCTTAGTTTCTCCTTTATAACAAAGTGAATCAGTTAGACATATACATATGTTCCCATATCTCTTCCCTCTTCCATCTCCCTCCCTCTCACCCTCCCTATCCCACCCCTCTAGGTGGTCACAAAGCACCGAGCTGATCTCCCTGTGCTATGCGGCTGCTTCCCACTAGCTATCTATTTGACGTTTGGTAGTGTATATATGTCCATGTCACTCTCTCGCTTTGTCACAGCTTACCCTTCCCCCTCCCCATATCCTCAAGTCCATTCTCTAGTAGGTCTGTGTCTTTATTCCTGTCTTACCCCTAGGTTCTTCATGACTTTTTTTTTCTTAGATTCCATATATATGTGTTAGCATACGGTAACTGTCTTTCTCTTTCTGACTTACTTCACTCTGTATGACAGACTCTAGGTCCATCCACCTCACTACAAATAACTCAATTTCGTTTCTTTTTATGGCTGAGTAATATTCCATTGTATATATGTGCCACATCTTCTTTATCCATTCATCTGATGATGGACACTTAGGTTGTTTCCATCTCCTGGCTATTGGAAATAGAGCTGCAATGAACATTTTGGTACATGACTCTTTTTGAATTATGGTTTTCTCAGGGTATATGCCCAGTAGTGGGATTGCTGGGTCATATGGTAGTTCTATTTGTAGTTTTTAAGGAACCTCCATACTGTTCTCCATAGTGGCTGTACCAATTCACATTCCCACCAGCAGTTCAAGAGTGTTCCCTTTTCTCCACACCCTCTCCAGCATTTATTGTTTCTAGATTTTTTGATGATGGCTATTCTGACCAGTGTAAGATGATACCTCATTGTAGTTTTGATTTGCATTTCTCTAATGATTAGTGATGTTGAGCATCGTTTCATGTGTTTGTTGGCAATCTGTATATCTTCTTTGGAGAAATGTCTATTTAGGTCTTCTGCCCATTTATGAATTGGGCTGTTTGTTTTTTTGTTATTGAGCTGCATGAGCTGCTTGTAAATTTTGGAGATCAATCATTTGTCCGTTGCTTCATTTGAAAATATATTCTCCCATTGTGAGGGTTGTCGATTGGTCTTGTTTATGGGTTCCTTTGCTGTGCAAAAGCTTTGAAGTTTCATTAGGTCCCATTTGTTTATTTTTGTTTTTATTTCCATTTCTCTAGGAGGTGGGTCAAAAAGGGTCTTGCTGTGATTTATGTCATAGAGTGTTCTGCCTATGTTTTCCACTAAGAGTTTGATAGTTTCTGGCCTTACATTTAGGTCTTTAATCCATTTTGAGCTTATTTTTGTGTATGGTGTTAGGGAGTGTTCTAATCTCATACTTTTACATGTAGCTGTCCACTTTTCCCAGTACAACTTATTGAAGAGTCTGTCCTTTCTCCACTGTACATTCCTGCCTCCTTTATCAAAGATAAGGTGACCATATGTGCATGGGTTTATCTCTGGGCTTTCTATCCTGTTCCATTGATCTATATTCCTGTTTTTGTGCCAGTACCATACTGTCTTGATTACTGTAGCTTTGTAGTATAGTCTGAAGTCAGGGAGCCTGATTCCTCCAGCTCTGTTTTTCGTTCTCAAGATTGCTTTGGCTATTCGGGGTCTTTTGTGTTTTCATACAAATTGGGAAATTTTTTGTTCTAGTTCTGTGAAAAATGCCAGTGGTAGTTTGATAGGGATTGCATTGAATCTGTAGATTGCTTTGTGTAGTACAGTCATTTTCACAATGTTGATTTCTCCAATCCAAGAACATGGTATATCTCTCCATCTATTTGTATCATCTTTAATTTCTTTCATCAGTGTCTTATAATTTTCTGCATACAGGTCTTTTGTCTCCTTAGGTAGGTTTATTCCTAGATATTTTATTCTTTTTGTTGCAATGGTAAATGGGAGTGTTTTCTTGATTTCACGTTCAGATTTTTCATCATTAGTATATAGGAATGCCAGAGATTTCTGTGCATTAATTTTGTATCCTGCTACTTTACCAAATTCATTGATTAGCTCTAGTAGTTTTCTGGTAGCATCTTTAGGATTCTCTATGTAGAGTATCATGTCATCTGCAAACAGTGACAGCTTTACTTCTTCTTTTCTGATTTGGATTCCTTTTATTTCTTTTTCTTCTCTGATTGCTGTGGCTAAAACTTCCAGAACTATGTTGAATAAGAATGGTGAGAGTGGGCAACCTTGTCTTGTTCCTGATCTTACTGGAAATGCTTTCAGTTTTTCACCATTGAGGACGATGTTGGCTGTGGGTTTGTCATATGTGGCCTTTATTATGTTGAGGAAAGTTCCCTCTATGCCTACTTCCTGGAGGGTTTTTATCAGAAATGGGTGTTGAATCTTATCGAAAGCTTTCTCTGCTCCTATTGAGATGACCATATGGTTTCTCTCCTTCAGTTTGTTAATATGGTGTATCACATTGATTGATTTGCGTATATTGAAGAATCCTTGCATTCCTGGAATAAACCCCACTTGATCATGGTGTATGATCCTTTTAATGTGCTGTTGGATTCTGTTTGCTAGTATTTTGTTGAGGATTTTTGCATCTATGTTCATCAGTGATATTGGCCTGTAGTTTTCTTTCTTTGTGACATCCTTGTCTGGTTTTGGTATCAGGGTGATGGTGGAATCATAGAAGGAGTTTCAGAGTGTTCCTCCCTCTGCTATATTTTGGAAGAGTTTGAGAAGGATAGGTGTTATCTCTTCTCTAAATTTTTGACAGAATTCGCCTGTGAAGCCATCTGGTCCTGGGCTTTTGTTTGTTGGAAGATTTTTTTTATTTTTAAGAAGATGTTGGGGGTAGGAGTTAATTAATTAATTAATTTATTTTTGTTGTGTTGGGTCTTCGTTTCTGTGTGAGGGCTTTCTCTAGTTGTGGCAAGTGGGGGCCACTCTTCATCACAGTGTGTGGGCCTCTCACTACCATGGCCCCTCTTGTTGCGGAGCACAGGCTCCAGACACGCAGGCTCAGCAGTTGTGGCTCACAGGCCTAGTTGCTCCGCAGCATGTGGGATCCTCCCAGACCAGGGCTCGAACCTGTGTCCCCTGCATTAGCAGGCAGATTCTCAACCACTGCGTCACCAGGAAAGCCCTGTTGGAAGATTTTTAATCAAAGTTTCAATTTCAGTGCTTGTGATTGGTCTGTTCGTATTTTCTATTTCTTCCTGATTCAGTCTTGGCAGGTTGTGCATTTCGAAGAATTTGTCCGTTTCTTCCAGGTTGTCCATTTTATTGGCCTAGAGTTGCTTGTAGTAATCTCTCATGATATTTTGTATTTCTTCAGTGTCAGTTGTTACTTCTCCTTTTTCATTTCCAAATCTATTGATTTGAGTCTTCTCCCTTTTCTTCTTCTTTTTTTTTTTTCTGTACGCGGGCCTCTCACTGTTGTGGCCTCTCCTGTTGTGGAGCACAGGCTCTGGATGCACAGGCTCAGCGGCCATGGCTCACGGGCCCAGCCGCTCCATGGCATGTGGGATCTTCCCGGACTGGGGCACCAACCCGTGTCCTCTGCATTGGCAGTCAGACTCTCCACCACTGCGCCACCAGGGAAGCCCCTCCCTTTTTTTCTTGATGAGTTTGGCTAATGGTTTATCAATTTTGTTTATCTTCTCAAAGAACCATCTTTTAGTTTTATTGATCTTTGCTATCATTTCTTTCATTTCTTTTTCATTTATTTCTTATCTGATCTTTATGATTTCTTTCCTTCTGCTAACTTTGGGGTTTTTTTGTTCTTCTTTCTCTAATTGCTTTAGGTGCAAGGTTATGTTGTTTATTCGAGATGTTTCCTGTTTCTTAAGATAGGATTGTATTGCTATAAACTTCCCTCTTAGAACTGCTTTTGCTGCATCCCATAGGATTTGGGTCATCGTGTCTCCATTGTCATTTGTTTCTAAGTATTTTTTTATTTTGTCTTTGATTTCTTCAGTGATCACTTCGTTATTAAGTAGTGTATTGTTTAGCCTCCACGTGTTTGTATTTTTTACAGATCTCTTCCTTTAATTGATATCTAGTCTCATAGCGTTGTGGTTGGAAAAGATACTTGATACAATTTCAATTTTCTTAAATTTACCAAGGCTTGATTTGTGACCCAGGATATGATCTATCCTGGAGACTGTTCCATGAGCACTTGAGAAAAATGTGTATTCTGTTGTTTTTGGATGGAATGTCCTATAATATCAATTAAGTCCATCTTGTTTAATGTATCATTTAAAGCTTGTGTTTCCTTATTTATTTTCATTTTGGATGATCTGTCCATTGGTGAAAGTGGGGTGTTAAAGTCCCCTACTATGGATGTGTTACTGTCAATTTCACCTTTTATGGCTGTTAGTATTTGCCTTATGTATTGAGGTGCTCCTATGTTGGGTGCATAAATATTTACAATTGTTATATCTTCTTCTTGCATCAATCCATTGATCATTGTGTAATGTCCTTTGTCTCTTCTAATAGCCTTTATTTTTAAATCTATTTTGTCAGATATGAGAATTGCTACTCCAGCTTTCTTTTGGTTTCCATTTGCATGGAATATCTTTTTCCATCCCTCACTTTCAGTTAGTATGTGTCTCTAGGTCTGAAGTGGGTGTCTTGTAGATAGCATATATATGGGTCTTGTTTTGTATCCATTCAGCCAGTCCGTGTCTTTTGGTGGGAGCATTTAATCCATTTACATTTAAGGTAATTATCGATATGTATGTTCCTATTCCCATTTTCTTAAGTGTTCTGGGTTTGTTATTGTAGGTCTTTTCCTTCTCTTGTGTTTCTTGCCTAGAGAAGTTCCTTTAGCATTTGTTGTAAAGCTGGTTTGGTGGTGCTGAACTCTCTCAGCTTTTGCTTGTCTGTAAAGGTTTTAATTTCTCCATCAAATCTGAATGAGATCCTTGCTGGGTAGAGTAATCCTGGTTGTAGTTTTTTCTCCCTCATCACTTTAAATATGTCCTGCCAGTCCCTTTTGGCTTGCAGAGTTTCTGCTGAAAGATCAGTTGTTTACCTCATGGAGATTCCCTTGTGTGTTATTTTTGCCTTGCTGCTTTTAATATGTTTTCTTTGTATTTAATTTTTGACAGTTTGATTAATATGTGTCTTGGCATGTTTCTCCTTGGATTTATTCTGTGTGTGACTCTTTGGGCTTCCTGGACTTGATTAACTATTTCCTTTCCCAGATTAGGGAAGTTTTCAACTATAATCTCTTCAAATATTTTCTCAGTCCCATTCTTTTTCTCTTCTTCTTCTGGAACCCCTATAATTTGAATGTTGGTGAGTTTAATGTTGTCCCAGAGGTCTCTGAGACTGTCCTCAGTTCTGTTCATTCTTTTTTCTTTATTCTGCTCTGCAGTAGTTATTTCCACTATTTTATCTTCCAGGTCACTTATCCGTTCTTCTGCCTCAGTTATTCTGTTATTGATCCCTTCTAGAGTATTTTTAATTTCATTTATTGTGTTGTTCATTGTTGCTTGTTTCATCTTTAGTTCTTCTAGGTCCTCGTTAAATGTTTCTTGCATTTTCTCTATTCTATTTCCAAGATTTTGGATCATCTTTACTATCATTACTCTGAATTCTTTTTCAGGTAGACTGCCTATTTCCTCTTCATTTGTTAGGTCTGGTGGGTTTTTATCTTGCTCCATCATCTGCTGTGTGTTTTTCTGTCTTCTCATTTTGTTTATCTTACTGTGTTTGGGGTCTCCTTTTTGCAGGCTGCAGGTTCATAGTTCCTGTTGCTTTTGGTGTCCGTCCCCAGTGGCTAAAGTTGGTTCAGTGGGTTGTGTAGGTTTCCTGGTGGAGGGGAGTAGTGTCTGTGTACTGGTGGATGAGGCTGGATCTTGTCTTTCTGGTGGGCAGGTCCACGTCTGGTGGTGTGTTTTGGGGTGTCTGTGGACTTATTATGATTTTAGGCAGCCTCTCTGCTAATGGGTGGGGTTGTGTTCCTGTCTTGCTAGTTGTTTGGCATAGGGTGTCCAGCCTTGTAGCTTGCTGGTCGTTGAGTGAAGCTGGGTCCTGACATGGAGATGGAGATCTCTGGGAGATTTTCCCCGTTTGATATTACATGGAGCTGGGAGGTCTCTTGTGGACCAGTGTCCTGAAGTTGGCTCTCCCACCTCAGAGGCACAGCACTGACTCCTGGCTGGAGCACCAAGAGCCTTTCTTCCACATGGCTCAGAATAAAAGGGAGAAAAAGTAGAATGAAAGAAAGAAAGAAAGAGAGAGGATAAAAGAAAATAAAATAAAGTAAGATAAAATAAAATAAAGGTATTAAAATAAAAATTAATTATTAAGAAAAAAATTTTTTTAAGTAAAAAAAACGAACAGATAGAACCCTAGGACAAATGGTAATAGCAAAGCTATACAGACAAAATCTCACACAGAAACATAAACATACACACAAAATGAGGAAAAGGGGAAAAAATAATAAATCTTGCTGTCAAAGTCCACCTCCTCTATTTGGGATGATTCGTTGTCTATTCAGGTATTCCACAGATGCAGGGTACATCAAGTTGATTGTGGAGATTTAATCCGCTGCTCCTGAGGCTGCTGGGAGAAACTTCCCTTTCTCTTCTTTGTTTGCACAGCTCCCATGGGCTCAGCTTTAATTTTGGCCCCACCTCTGCGTGTAGGTCGCTGGAGGGCGTCTGTTCTTCACCCAGACAGGACAGGGTTAAAGGAGCCACTGATTTGTGGGCTGTGGCTCACTCAGGCCGGGGGGAGGGAGGGGAACGGAGTGCGCGGCGAGCCTGCGGCGGCAGAGACCGGCGTGATGTTGCACCAGCCTGAGGCGCGCCGTGTGTTCCCCCCGGTAATGTTGTCCCTGGATCCCAGGACCCTGGCAGTGGTGGGCTGCACAGGCTCCCAGAAGGGAGGTGTGGATAGTGACCTGTGCTCGCACACAGGCTTCTTGGTGGTGGCAGCAGCAACCTTAGCGTCTCATGCCCGTCTCTGGGGTCCGCGCTGTTAGCCGCGGATCACGCCCGTCTCTGGAGCTCCTTTAAGCAGCGCTCTTAATCCCCTCTCCTCACGCACCAGGAAGCAAAGAGGGAAGAAAATGTCTCTTGCCTCTTCGGCAGGTCCAGACTTTTCCCCGGAATCCCTCCTGGCTAGCCGTGGTGCACTAACCCCTTCATGCTGTGTTCATGCCGCCAGTCCTCTGCCTGCGAAGCCCGAGCCTCAGCTCGCAGCCCCGCCCGCCCCGGCGGGTGAGCAGACAAGCCTCTCGGGCTGGTGAGTGCTGGGTGGCACTGATCCTCTCTGTGGGAATCTCTCCACTTTGCCCTCCGCACCCATGTTGCTGTGCTCTCTTCTGCGGCACCAAAGCTTCCCCCCTCCACCACCCGCAGTCTCCGCCCGCGAAGGGGCTTCCTAGTGTGTGGAAACCTTTCCTCCTTCACAACTCCCTCCCACTGGTGCAGGTCCTGTCCCTATTCTTTTGTCTCTGTTTATTCTTTTTTCTTTTGCCCTACCCAGGTACGTGGGGAGTTTCTTGCCTTTTGGGAGGTCTGAGGTCTTCTGTCAGCTTTCAGTGGGTGTTCTATAGAAGCAGTTCCACGTGTAGATGTATTTCTGTTGTATCTGTGGGGAGGAAGGTGATCTCCGCGTCTTACTCTTCTGCCATCTTCAAAAGTCGGTTATGACTGGGTTCTTAAATAAATAATTGGCAGAAAGGCTTTATCTGTTGCAGTGTTATCTGACATATTTTATAATGTTTATCTGAGACTTCTATGGAGAAAAGAATTAAAGAGGTGAGGCTGAAAGCAGGGAGACCATGTAGAAGGCTATTGCAATAAAGTGACAAATGATGGTGGCTTGGTGCAGGAGGTAGTGGCAGAAGTGGTGGTAGTAGTGATGTCTTTTACTCTTAAGCCTGACCTATTAAACCCTAACATGAATTCTGCTTGCTATCTCCCTTCAGTCAGGTCTTTTGAAGGTAGACTTGACAGCTACCATCATTTTATAGACAAAGGTATATATACATGGTTACACAGTTGAGGAAGATGGGACTTGAACATAGGTCAGACTGTAGAGCCTGTGTATAATGAGTCGCCTGAGTAAATCACTGTGGACATTTTAAAAGTAGCAGTTAAGTCTTGGCAAGAAAATGCTTATTTTGCTTCATTGTCAAATTGGGAACACTGCAGCAAGTGTAATTAATATACTCAGAGCATGACCTTGTTGCTCTTCAGCTTCTGGATCTGTCCATGTAGGCTGGCCAGAGAAACAATTGACTCTGACGTGATTCAACCCCTTAAAGCAGAGACTGTCACGAAGAAAGCAACACAAATCTTTAGTTGAGCATAGTTTCCAAATAGGCAACCAAGAGATGCACTTACTAATGTACTAGATGGACTACTGATAATCTATGAAGCAAATAGGCTACGTTTCCAAAGGTTTTGAAGCAAGTCAGGAAAGATAACACTGAAAAGTTATAATTGGGCTCTTTGAGAGATGTGTTTTGATCAAGGAATCTTTTGGTGCCCTCATACTTGTGATTTCTTACATTTACGTAGCAAATTAAAACTTGGTTCTTTATAGTTTACTTGTGTTATCACATGGGTTTTCTCTCTTGAGCTGTGAAAAAATGATGTGAAGTAGGCAGGAAGGTATTCCTCCATAGAAGAGGAAATTAAGTTTAAGATGAGTTACATATTTGGTCCAAAGAGACCAAATGGAAACAGTACTCATGTCTGTACATTTCTACCCATGAATTCTCTCCACTACACCACACTGTCTCTCAAATACTACCACCTGGGCATCAGCCTGGCTTTCTTTTTCTCTTATGTGGGAAACCAACCCTGATTGCCAGTATCAAGTCATCCCACAGAGAAGGATTTATTATTGCAGAGGAAAATGTATGCTATAAAACTCAGAAAATGTGAAGAAAGTCCTGTGGATTAAAGAAGTGTTTCACCTTTTTATTGGTTTATTATTCATACTCAGAGGCTATGATCTGCTGGTGTGCTATACACGGTGTGAGCCACATTCCATGTGGCTATCTATCTTATTAATTTTGTACTCAGTCACTTTTTTTCTCTTTCACTGCATACAACATTCAGTACTGCACACTCAAAATTATTCTGCCACCGTGCTGTGAAAGCTCACCCCTTTAAAAACATGTGGACATTAATATATTATTGTTTAAAAACTCTGAAGAAGTTTGGATAGTATATATATAAATCATCTAGGCATTCATCAGGAATTAATTGTTTTCAAATTCCAAGAATGCTCAATAAACAGCTGATGAAAGATAAAAGGATATCTTAGCAGAGGTAAATTATCAGGAAAGTGGGATCTTACTGTGTGATTGGTCTGTTATGAAAGCATTAGTGAGCTGTTTAATTCTTTATAAGATCTGACTCCAAGGGAATAAGAAACATTAACCTTTTATTTTTTGAAAATAAGAATTCTTACAAAACAGATCCTGAAAGGAATAATTTAATCATCTTGCTTTTTTCACTGAGAAATCTGATACAGCATAAAGAATAAACACCAAACTTACCAATGTCTTTTCTTTAGAGCAGAGGTAAGACTACAAGCCTTGATTTCTAAACCCACCAGTCATCATTTTAACTTTCTTTTATTGACCTATTGGTTACCTAAATTTCCAGAGTTGTTTTTTTTTAATTAGCTTTTAAAGATCTACTCCTTAAGTATCATACCTAATTTATCTGTTCCATAGCCATCATTTCAAACACGTGGCTGTTCTCAACAGGAAACCATATAAGAACATCAGAATCACCTACGAAGCATTTCAAAACACACCTCTCTTTTCTTTTTCTCTTCTCTACCATGCTCTTACCCTACCCCTGAAGACCATTTCTGAAGTCACTTCTTATAAATGTCCTTGGAATAAATTCATGGAAACACTAGTTAGATCTTTCCCTCCTAAGCCTTTTTGACTGCATAATCACCAAGAGAGCAAAAATTTTTACCGACTAGGAACAAAAGTCACACATCACCCAAGCATAGTGAAACACAGACTATAAACTAAGATAATAAAATATGAGAAGCAAATTATATTTTAATATTCTTTTCATGTTAATAATCTCTAAACTGTTACTGAAAATAGTTACAAAGAATTTTAAAATGTATTACCTCTGTACATTCATGCTCCAAACAGTTTACTATAATAAGATTTTAATTTTACAGAGTTTTTCTAATTCATTCCTCCAAGATATCATTACTTTGCAGAATAACTAAGAGATAGTAAGTGCCTATTCCACATACTCTATGGTGTTCATCATTAAGCTCCAAATACCTAGACCTGGAGAGCTGAGCTCACTCACTGTACTTAAAAATTAACTGGGTGGAATAAAAAGTAAGTGTAAGTACCTTAGAGACAGCTTGGTGTTTCCCAGAAGAAAGACCTTGAATTGGGTGTGGGCCAGGAAAAGTTAAGGAGGCAGGTTCAGGATATATGAGAAGAGTGAAGAGGAAGCAGAAAGAACTAGTGTCTGATGTTAGATACCCCTGACTTTGCTTATGGAGTGTCCTTTTTCTAAGTTGGAAATATCTGAAAAGTCCTGCCCTCTCTGAGGTCTTCTTCCCACAGGTGACTGATTCTCTTCTTGATGTATTATTACTACATATATTGAACACTGTACCTGCCCTACTCTATCTCCTTGCTTAAGGAACACTCTCCACTCACTGCCATTGCTGTCCCCCTGCCTATAGCTAATTAGACCAGAAGAAGAAAACGGATCTAAAAGATTTCATCCATAGCCTGGCCAAACCCCTTGACTTCTAGTGAAAGTATGGGCCAGGGATTTTGGGATGGAAATCCAGTTCCTGGAAAGAGAGAGCCAAGATGGAAAATCATGAAAACTCAAAGGCTGAGTCGAAATCAATAAAAGAAAAGACTGTATACTTACTAATTTTATGCAAGGTAAAAAGTGGTATTACAACAGAAAATAGGGAATCAGAAAAATTATCTAAAACATAGAAATAGGAAAAAGAGATTTTTGGGCATTCCTTCAGGGTGCTACTGGCTGGGTTTTTATTGACTCGGGTATTTTATAACTCAGTGGGAGCAGAAGTTAAGTTGTAGATTTTTGTATGGTATAGAGGCAAATAATTTCCATCCAGTGGAACAGATACAGCAAAGCTTACAATTTGTTGCCCTGGAAGACTTTAACCACTCTGGTATTGTATCCAGCTATCTTATCCTAACATTTTGGATTAAATTCCCTATGTATATATATTGTTATTAAAGTGTTCTTTGGGCCAGTTTTAATATCTTTAATAACCTTCTCATTAATTAATGAATTAAATAAAAAATATGACATGTGTTTGTCTTGTATTTGTATGAAATCATGATTTTTAATCTGTCAAGAATTAGACCTTGGGCTTCCCCGATGGCACAGTGGTTGGTTGAGAGTCCGCCTGCCGATGCAGGGGACATGGGTTCGTGCCCCGGTCCGGGAGGATCCCACGTGCCATGGAGCGGCTGGGCCCATGAGCCATGGCCACTGAGCCTGCGCGTCTGGAGCCTGTGCTCCGCAACAGGAGAGGCCACAACAGCGAGAGGCCCGCATAGAGCAAAAAAAAAAAAATTAGACCTTTAACAATTTCGGAGTTCATCCACCAAGGTGACCAATAAAACTCACCTGGCATAAACAAGTGAATTGTGTTGACAGAGATGTACACTTCATGGGCTACTAAGCCCACACACATCTTTTCTTGGCTCCTAGGGTGAATTTCAGTGACTTTGCCGAATCTCTCGGTGTTTTCCTCTCCAGTTTCATCCCCCACCTCCTCCCCTCACAGCCCCGCTTTGTCCTTTCCTGGCTGGTAAGTTATTCTTTGTGTGTAGCAGTTAAAATTGTGTATTTGGCTTTATGATCTGATCACTTGGAAAGTTGATGCAGATCTATTCTCTGCTGGGTGAGAGAAAACAGAATCCAGTTGGGTTGTGGTTTTTGTCTATTAGTGAGCTCAAATCAATTAAAAATTTCATGCACACTAGGAAGAAAAACAGTTGTTTGAGATCTAGACCAGTGAGGTTTTGTATTTTTACGTTGACATCTGACCTGTGACTGAGTTGTAAAACAAGCTAAAAACTCTGTTTCTGTGTGCCTGTGATCAGAAAAGTAGTTTCCTAACTGCAGAACGTGTTAATAGATTAGATAATTGTCTCTTAAAATATACGAACTTTGTTTGGATTCATTTGATGAGATAAATAAGTGCTTTATGAAATAAAATATTTACCAAATTCACAAATAAAAAGAAGCCCAATTTCTAATGACTGTAAATGTGCTAGACCGTTAAGGGAAAAAAAATTCTTCTTACATAAGCTGCTGGCTTAGGACAATGTTTGTAGAACTTAAGAACTTAAGTTTACTGGGACTTCCCTGGTGGTCCAGTGGGTAAGCCTCCATGCTTCCAATGCAGGGGCCCCGGGTTCGATCCCTGGTCGGGGAACTAGATCCCGCATGCCACAACTAAAAAAGATCCCGTATGCCGCAACTAAAGCATGCCACAACGAAGATCCTACGTGCCACAGCTAAGACCTGGTGCAGCCTAAATAAATAAATAAATATTTTTTAAATAAAAGAACTTAAGTTTACATAATTTTGATGAATATTTGAACACATTAGACTGGTTTGGTGATTTTGGTTTTAAAAAACAATAATAACTTTTTGCCTTTTCTTTAAATGAATCATTATGGAGTATGAAGTAAGCATACGTTAAAAAAACTAAGGTTTGGATTTGTTTTTCTCATGAAAAGACTAGTTAAGCTAAATATTTTAAACTTCATATATTGGTTTCTTGATCAATAAGTTAACATTACTCCTACATACAGTTTAAGGTTATGAATAGGGCAAATTTGTGTTCAACTGAATGGAATAATAATGCCAACAAACATTTTAATAGCAATAACCATGTTTTGTAGTGTGCCAACTTAAAATTAAGTTCCAAGATCCTTAGATAACTTAAATATCTGTATTAATGTCAAGTTAAGTTATTTTTGAATAATCTTTGAATAGCTGGATAATTTGGAATACTGAAACATTGATTACTAAGCATAATTGTAAGTTTATAAACTTTTGCTTCTTATTTTTACATACTCTACAGAGTGGATATATATTTTAGGATTATATTAATGAAAATGTTTATTTTTGTTTCTTTAAGAGAACATCAAATGGATGAAAAAAGAGAGGCATTCAATTTATTGAATTATGTGTATTCATGAGATTTGCTGGTTGGCTAAAAGACTTGTGAATGATGGACTGTTACGAATTACCTACCTTTTGGTTTCTCTGTAAAATAAGAGTAGTTACTTTAATTAAAAGTTATAATCAATATGGGTGGTTGAGACTATCTTTGGAGACATACAACTGGGTATATGATTTTGTTTTTCAAGGAAAAGGAGAGTCCTTTTCTCCTAAAGTAAAAGCACATCCTGTTCCAGAACAAGAAAAAGCCTAGTAAAGGAAAGAACCTGGGGGAGTAGGTGAACGTAGGTTTAAAAGTGATGAATCTATTTGCTTTGATTTATAATAGTACATAAATCTGTACATAAATCTGTAAAGGACCTATGAAATGTGTTAAATTTGGCAAATTTTATATAATTTTGATGGGCATATTCACAAAGTTAAGGAAGAAAGAGAGCTTATGAAACCTTCATTACTAAATATATGCATATATATATGTATTCTACTGTCTCTGTGCCTTCTCTCAGCTCCCAGGCCAACAGTGGCCAAATCCTTAGTGATAGACAGTGATGTCTGCCCACATCCCAGCCTGGTACCTGGACCTTCACCAGGTGAAAAGATGTGTTCTTAGAGTTGTCCCAGGAGGCCTGGAGCCTTGACAGTCAGTCTTCTCCGTGCCTTGCCTCCTGATGTTTTCTTAGAGCAAAGTCACTTCTCCATCACAACCAGATTTGAGGTTGGCACTCAGTGGCTGGGTCCTTGGGCTCAGCCAGTCCTCCTCTCAGCCTCTGACTGTAGAAGGGACCATTGGCGGAACAGGCCCTGGTCCCTGCTGTTCCTGGTGGCTAGGCCTAGCAGGGGAACTTGCTCTTGAAGTTCAGGACTGGCCATTGACCAAGTGGGTCTATGCTCACTCCCACGTGCTCCCATCCACTCAAGGCCACGGTTGCCCAAGGGATGCTCTTTTCCAGGACAGATGGGCCCCATGCCTTAGGGAGATAGCAGGGGCAGCTTTTAGAGGCAGCTTACTCCCACCTTCCCCAGTCATGCACTGGGATAAGATTTGGAGGGATGGGGAGGGTTTTAAGGATTAGGTATGTATCTTTTCTAAATGTTATTACTTGTAAATAAAGTCTATTTTTCTCCCTTGGGGGGAAAATGTTACTAAATACAAAACTAGAATTTGGCTATCTCTGTAAGATAATAAATTGGTGTTAGAGCTTTACTGTTCAGGTAATGCCCCCAAATAGCAGGAACTCTACATCTCACCAGAATAAGCTCTGCCTTGTCTTTGGTCAATTGTATCATATCCTTGTTTTGTTGCTGTTGCTATCTTTTATGGTTTCCTTTGCTGTGCCAAAGCTTTTAAGTTTCATTAGGTCCCATTTGCTATTGTTTTTAAGGAACAAAATTTCCTCACTTGTAAAAGAGCTGTTTCCACATTGTGCTTCTATATCTATTTGAAAATATTTTATTGTCAATTTGACTACCTTAGGTAGCCAAGTGTTATTTCTCAGGGATCCAGGATGCAGTCTTTTTAAAACTGGGATATAATTGATGTAAAACCTTATATTAGTTTCAGGAGCACAATATAATGACTCAGTATTCATATATATTGTGAAATGCTCACCACAATAAGCCTAGTTAATGTCCATCACTGTATATAGTTACAAATATTTTTCTTGTGATGAGAACTTTTAAGACTTACTCTCTTAGCAGCTTTCAAATATGCAATACAGTATTAGTAATTATAGTCACCATGCAGTCCATGATATCCCCATGACTTAGTTTATAACTAGGAGTTTATATCTTTTCACCACCTTCACCATTTCATCCACCTCTGATTTGTCTTAATCAAACAACCACATTTTCTCATACTTTTGTTTTTCCTTTTTCATTCTCAAGACTAGATTCTAAATTTAAAAAAAAGAAAAAACAGAAAAAAATTTTCAGGATATTTTTCAAACCTGAAATTATTTTTGAGTTTTCTTAAAGCCCCTGGAATTTGCAAAAGTTTGTTATTGTGCTTTATAAAAATAGGAATGCTAAAAATAGGTTTGTTTGATTTGCTCCATATTTCTTAATTAGGTTAACACTATTGTAACTACTTACTGGGAAGAATCCTCAAATTAGAAAAGATGCTCAATCTTTCCCACGTTAAGTTTATATAGAAAGCGTGCTATTCATAGAGACATTTCACAAAATTTACACTTCGTGGCAAGGCCCTGGAGATTTTTCGGTTTTCATAATCTATAATATGCTCTTACCCTTAAGGGGAATTTTGATTAACCTCCTGGAAAATAGTAATGTACTATCAATAGAAAATTTTACTTTCCTCCATTCTGAGATTACTGGTCACTGGATTAAAATAATCACAACCACTCAGTCTCATTCTCCAACAGGTTTTTGTGTCCCTCTCATACTGGCTTAAAGATCCTGCTATGTAAGCTTTAGTATAAAATTTATATCTTCAACATATATAGACACACATGGAACCTTGAAGAAAGTACTGTTCCAGGTTCTCTGAACAATTGATGCTTTGAAAAATAAAATCTTGGGTAAAGCCCTCTCAGCTGACATCACTTAGACAATTTTCAGACTGTATCAGTGTACTGAGTCAGCATTTTCAGGATTTTTTCCAGTCTAGAAGTAGATGTACTTCCCAAAAGCTGACTGCTTACACAAGATCTAGATCATAACAGGACTGAAGAGGGAAATTTAATTGGAGTTTGCTTGGATTATTGTTGTTGATATTACCTTTAATATCACTTACATTACCTATCATTCTCACCATAGCCTACATAGAAAGTATTTTCCCTGTTTTACTGGTAAGAAAATTGAGTCTCGGGGAAAATTGAGTCTCCAAGTTGTACAGCTTGTAAATGGCAAAACAGTTTTAATCCAAGTTTGTTTGATTAGAAAGCTAGTCTCTTCCTCTCTAATGATCGGTCTACTATGCTACTCACCCTCCATTATTCCAGTTCCTATTTTCAAGGTGCTCATCAAACTAAAAGGAAGAATTTTTTTTTTTTTCTTTTCGGTATGTGGGCCTCTCACTGTTGTGGCCTCTCCCGTTGCGGAGCACAGGTTCCGGATGCGCAGGCTCAGCAGCCATGGCTCAGGGGCCCAGCCGCTCCTTGGCATGTGGGATCTTCCCGGACCGGGGCACGGACTCGTGTCCCCTGCATCGGCAGGCGGACTCTCAACCACTGAGCCACCAGGGAAGCCCAAGAATTTTTTATGTGTGCAAAAATGTCTGCAATATCTACTTCTGGAATGATGGAATAAAGACCTCCAAATATCTATTCCTCCATAAAAGCAACAAGAACACTGGCAAAATCTGTCAAAATCAACCTTTTCAAACTCAGAAAATTAAAGATTTGTAACAATCCAAAGAGCATTTATTCAAGAAAAATGGCTACATCTCAATAAAACTGAGCCTTTTAACTTGCACTAACCCCATATCCCTTTCCCCAGCTCCATGGTAGCCTTGAAAATAATCAACTCTGTGTGAAGAGAAAACAGCTATTTTGAGTTTCTGCCTAGGCACTTTACAGTATGACAACCCTGCTCACACCAAGCATGGACATTTAGATAAGGACCTGAGTTTAGGATTCCTGCCACAAGTTCCTGCCTTGCTTTCCCCAGCGCATCTTTTAAAATAACTGGAGGTGAGCCCATGAAAAGTTAGTGACTGTCACCCCAACCACCTTGTAAGTAATAGGTGCTTGCTACTCTGCTCTCTTATCTCCAGCCCACTGGTGACCTGGGACAGAGGACTGCCCTTCCCCCTGCTCGTTGCACTCTCCCAACCCTACCCTCCCATGTCTAGAATTTGTAAGTAATAAATCTTGTGACTTTACTTCCTTTGTGTGGGTATAAAGAAACTTCACTTTCAATCAAAAAGGCCCTGAAGTTTCCATTTCCCTGAAGTGGGAGCTTGGGCGTTGAGGGACCTACCTGCTGACCCCACGTGGGTGGCTTGTACCTCCTCATTTTACAGGTCATAATCTGCGTAAGTTTAATTTAATGCACCAGCTACAAGCCCAACAACACACCCTGCAAATATAGTCTCTGTGAAACTAGCAACCTAGTAGCCAATGAAAGGTTCAGAACAGGTTTTGAGCTCTCTAAAAGCCCCATCTAAAGAGGATTGTTACTATTGACCTGTCTGGAAGTTCATTGAAAAACTCTGTTCTCCAGGTCTTTTACTTGGCCTGATTCAGAGCTCTGCTCTGTGCAAACAGCCTTCCCCACAGGCCATTTGTTGAATAGAATTAGCAGCAGTTATTTAGCATAACGACTGCCTGCAGTGGCATTACCAGTTGGGGCTAATAAGAAACTGACCAAAAATCTTTAAAGAAAACCTGGGGAAAAATAAGTCTATAAGAGTTTTGAAAAGCTCCAAATATTCCTGAGAATCTAGAAAATCACACTCATATACAGGGCTGTGGACATGCAGCAGAAAAACTTGAGAAGGCCCTACACTCTCACATATAGTTGTCCTTGAGGCTTTGTGCAAGCAGGAAGTGAAGCTAAGGCAGAACATTAAACTGACTCTGGGGTGTTGAAGGCATGCCCCCATGCACATACAGAGTCCTTCAACAAAGGCTGGGGGACCGAATGAGTCAAGACATTAAAGAAATCCCTGTCCAGTAGTTACCTGACCACACTAAGATGACTGAGCAGAACGCAAAGTGGTTGTACATGATAAAGAATATAGATTCCATACCATTGGTCCAGGAAAGTCACGAAACTAACAAACAGAAAAGACAAAAACAACAAGCAGCAATAACAACAAACACTGAGGGGTGGGGGATCTGATTTCTCAGAATTAATACAATATATTATTTTAAACATCCAGTTTTCAACAAAAATTTATGATACATGCAAAGAAATGGGAATGTATGGGCCATACATAGGAAAATAAAAACACCAAATAGAAAGTATGCTGAGGAAGCCCCAATGTTGGACCTATCACACAAAGACTTTAAATGAGCTATTAATATCTCCAAAGAACTAAAGGAAATCATGTCTAGAGAATAAGAGGATAGTATGAAAAAAAGTACACGAATGATGTCTCACCAAATAGAGAAGATAAAGAGAACTATATAGGAGGACTTGGAGGCTTCAGGAGAGTGGCTTTCTCAGAGACAGCAAAGAAGCTCTGTGCCATTTCCCCAGACCTTGCCCTATGCATTGCTTCCATTTGGCTGTTCCTCTTTGTAACAAAAATAAGATTTCCAACTTGGGGAAAAAACCTGTTATCTTTCTGTGAAAATGGTTTAAAAAAACCAAATTTTGGAGAGATTGGCTCAAGATGGCAGAGTAGAAGGACGTGCGATCACTCCGTCTTGTGAGAGCACTGGAATCACAATTAACTGCTGAACAGTCATTGACAGGAAGACACTGGAACTCACAGAAAAAGATACCCCACATCCAAAGACAAAGGAGAAACCACAATGAGACGGTAAGAGGGGCACAATCACAATAAAATCAAATCCCATAACTGCTGGGTGGATGACTCACAAACTGGAGAACACTTATACCACAGAAATCCACCCACTGGAGTGAAGGTTCTGAGCCCCACGTCAGGCTTCACAACCTGGGGGTCCCGCAATGGGAGGAGGAATTCCCAGAGAATCAGACTCTGAAGGCTAGTGAGATTTGATTGCAAGACTTTGACAAAACTGGGGTAAACAGAGACTCCAATCTTGGAGGGCACACACAAAGTGGTGTGCGCATCGGGACCCAGGGGAAGCAGTGACCCCATAGGAGACTGAACCAGACCTACCTGCTAGTGTTGGAGGGTCACCTGCAGAGGTGGAGGGTGACTGTGGCTCACTATGAGGACAAGAACACTGGCAGCAGAAGTTCTGGGGAGTACTCCTTGGCATGAGCCTTCCTAGAGTCTGCCTTTAGCCCCACCAAAGAGCCAGGTAGGCTCCGGTGTTGGGTCGCCTCAGGCCAAACAACCAACAGGGAGGGAACCCAACCTCACTTATCAGAAGACAAGCAGATTAAAGTCTTACTGAGCTCTGCGCAACAGAGCAACAGCCAGCTCTACTCACCACCAGTTCTTCCCATCAGGAAGCTTGCACAAGCCTCTTAGATAGCCTCATCCAGCAGAGGGCAGACAGCAGAAGCAAGAAGAACTACAATCCTGCAGCCTGTGGAACAAACACCACATTCACAGAAAGATAGACAAGATGAAAAGGTAGAGGGCTATGTACCAGATGAAGGAACAAGATAAAACCCCAGAAAAACAACTAAACAAAGTGGAGATAGGAAACATTCCAGAAAAAGAATTCCGAATAATGATAGTGAAGATGATCCAGGACCTCGGAAAAAGATGGAGGCAAAGATCGAGAAGATGCAAGAAATGTTTAACAAAGACCTAGAAGAATTAAAGAACAAACACAGGGAGGAATTAAAGAACAAACAAACAGAAATGAACAATACAATAACTGAAATGAAAACTACACTAGAAGTAATCCATAGCAGAATAACTGAGGCAGAAGAACGGATAAGTGACCTGGAAGACATAATGGTGGAATTCACTGCCACAGAACAGAATAAAGAAAAAAAATGAAAATAAATTAAGACAGCCCAAGAGACCTCTGGGACAACATTAAACACAACAACATTCACAGTATAGGGGTCCCAGAGGGAGAAGAGAGAGAGAAAGGACCCGAGAAAATATTTGAAGAGATTATAGTTGAAAAATTCCCTAACATGAGAAAGGAAATAGCCACCCAAGTCCAGGAAGCGCAGAGAGTCCCAGGCAGAATAAACACAAGGAGAAACAAGCCGAGACACATAGTAATCACACTGACAAAATAACATACAAGGGAACTCCCATAAGGTTAACAGCTGATTTCTCAGCAGAAACTCTACAAGTCAGAAGGGAGTGGCATGATATATTTAAAGTGATGAAAGGGAAGAACCTACAACCAAGATTACTCTAACTGGCAAGGATCTCATTCATATTTGACGGAGAAGTCAAAAGCTTTACAGACAAGCAAAAGCTAAGAGAATTCAGCACCACCAAACCAGCTCTACAATAAATGCTAAAGGAACTTCTCTAAGTGGGAAACACAAGAGAAAAAAAGGACCTACAAAAACAAACCCATATCAATTAACAAAATGTTCATAGGAACATACATATCAATAATTACCTGAAATGTGAATGGATTAAATGCTCCAATCAAAAGACACAGGCTCGCTGAATGGATACAAAAACAAGACCCATATATATGCTGTCTACAAGAGACCCACTTCAGACCTAGGGAAACATACAGAGTGAAAGTGAGGGGATGGAAAAAGATATTCCATGCAAATGGAAATCAAAAGAAAGCTGGAGTAGCAATACTCCTATCAGATAAAACAGACTTTAAAATAAAGAATGTTACAAGAGACAAGGAAGGACAATACATAATGACCAAGGGATCAATCCAAGAAGAAGATATAACAATTATAAATATATATGCACCAACATAGGAGCACCTCAATACATAAGGCAACTGCTAACAGCTATAAAAGAGGAAATCAACAGTAACAGAATAATAGTGGGGGACTTTAAAACTTCACTTACACCAATGGATGGATCATCCAAACAGAAAATTAATGAGGAAACACAAGCTTTAAATGACACAATAGACCAGATAGTTGTAATTGATATTTATAGGACATTCCATCCAAAAACAGCAGATTATACTTTCTTCTTAAGTGCAAATGGAACATTCTCCAGGATAGGTCACATCTTGGGTCACAAATCAAGCCTCAGCAAATTTAAGAAAATTGAAATCATATCAAGCATCTTTTCTGACCACCATGATATGAGATTAGAAATCAATTACAGGGAAAAAAAACGTATAAAACACAAACATATATAGGCTAAGCAATATGTTACTAAATAACCAAGAGATCACTGAAGAAATCAAAGAGGAAATCAAAAAGTACCTAGAGACAAATGACAATGAAAACATGATGATCCAAAACCTATGGAATGCAGCAAAAGCAGTTTTAAGAGGGGAGTTTATAGCAATACAAGCCTACCTCAAGAAACAAGACACATCTCAAATAAACAATCTAACCTTACACCTAAAGGAACTAGAGAAAGAAGAACAAACAAAACCCAAAGTTAGTACAAGGAAAGAAATCATAAAGATCAGAGCAGAAATAAATGAAATAGAAACAAAGAAAAAATAGCAAAGATCAATAAAACTAAAACCTGGTTCTTTTTTTTTTAAACATCTTTTTTTGGAGTATAATTGCTTTACAATGGTGTGATAGTTTCTGCTTTATAACAAAGTGAATCAGTTATACATATACATATGTCCCCATATCTCTTCCCTCTTGCGTCTCCCTCCCTCCCACCCTCCCTATCCCACCCCTCTAGGTGGTCACAAAGTACGGAGCTGATCTCCCTGTGCTATGCGGCTGCTTCCCACTAGCTATCTATTGGACGTTTGGTAGTGTATATATGTCCATGCCACTCTCACAAAAGCTGGTCCTTTGAGAAGATAAACAAAATTGATAAACCATTAGCCAGACTCATCAAGAAAAAAAGAGGGAGAGGACTCAAATCAATAAAATTAGAAATGAAAAAGGAGAATTTACACCAGACACTGCAGAAATACAAAGCACCCTAAGAGACTACTACAAACAGCTCTATGCCAATAAAATGGACAACCTGGAAGAAATGGACAAATTCTTAGAAAGATATAACCTTCAAAGACTGAACCAGGAAGAAATAGAAAATATGAACAGACCAATCACAAGTAATGAAATTGAAACTGTGATTAAAAATCTTCCAACAAACAGAAGTCCAGGAACAGAGGGATTCACAGGTGAATTCTATCAAACATTTAGAGAAGAGCTAACGCCATCCTTCTCAAACTCTTCCAAAATATAGCAGAGGGAGGAACACTCACAAACTCATTTTACAAGGCCACCATTACCCTGACAACAAAACCAGACAGAGATACTACAAAAAAAGAAAATTACAGACCAGTATCACTAATGAATATAGATGCAAAAATCCTCAACAAAATACTAGCAATCAAAATCCAACAACACATTAAAAGGATCATACACCATGATCAAGTGGGATTTATTCCAGGGATGCAAGGATTCTTCAATATACACACATCAATCAATGTGACACACCATAATAACAAATTGAAGAATAAAAACCATATGATCATCTCAATAGATGCAGAAGAAGGTTTTGACAAAATTTAACACCCATTTATGATAGAAACTCTCCAGAAATTGGGCATAGAGGGAACCTACCTTAACATAATAAAGGCCATATATGACAAACCCACAGGAAACATCATTCTCAACAGTGAAAAACTGAAAGCATTTCCTCTAAGATCAGGAACAAGACAAGGATGTCCACTCTCGCCACTATTATTAAACATAATTTTGGAAGTTTTAGCCACGGCAATCAGAGAAAAAAAAGAAATAAAAGGAATCCAAATCGGAAAAGAGGAAGTAAAACTGTCACTCTTTGCAGATGACATGATAATATACATAGAGAATCCTAAAGATGCCACCAGAAAACTACTAGAGCTAATCAATGAATTTGGTAAAATTGCAGGATACAAAATTAATGCACAGAAATCTCTTGCATTCCTATACACTAATGATGAAAATCTGAAACAGAAATTCAGGAAACACTCATATTTACCATTGCAACAAAAAGAATAAAATACCTAGGAATAAACCTACCTAGGGAGAAAAAAGACCTGTATGCAGAAAACTATAAGACACTGATGAAAGAAATTAAAGATGATACAAACAGATGGAGAGATATACCATGTTCTTGGATTGTAAGAATCAATATTGTGAAAATGACTATATTACCCAAAGCAATCTACAGATTCAACGCAATCCCTATCCAACTACCAATGGCATTATATACAGAACTAGAACAAAAATCTTAAAATTTGTATGGAGACAAAAAGACCCCAAATAGCCAAAGCAGTCTTGAGGGAAAAAAACAGAGCTGGAGGAATCAGACTCCCTGACTTCAGACTGTACTACAAAGCTACAGTAATCAAGATAAATGGTACTGGCACAAAAACAGAAATACGGATCAGTGGAACAGGATAGAAAGCCCAGAGGTAATGCCATCCACCTATGGTCAACTAATCTATGACAAAGGAGGCAAGGATATACAATGGAGAAAAGATAGTCTCTTCAATAATTGGTGCTGGGAAAACTGGACAGTGACATGTAAAAGAACGAAATTAGAACATTCCCAGACACTATACACAAAAATAAACTCAAAATTGATTAAAGACCTAAATGTAAGACTGGATACTATAAAACTCTTAGAGAAAACATAGGAAGAACATCCTTTGACATAAATCACAGCAAGATCTTTTTTGATCCACCTCCTAGAGTAATGGAAATAAAAACAAAAATAAAGGAGCTTCAAGATGGCAGAAGAGTAAGACGTGGAGATCACCTTCCTCCCCACAAATACATCAGAAATACATCTACATGCGGAGCAACTCCTACAGAACACCTACTGAACGCTGGCAGAAGGCCTCAGACCTCCCGAAAGGCAAGAAACTCCCCATGTACCTGGGTAGGGCAAAAGAAAAAAGAAAAAACAGAGACAAAAGAATAGGGATGGGATCTGCACCAGTGGGAGGGAGCTGTGAAGGAGGAAAGATTTCCACACACTAGGAAGCCCCTTCGCGGGCAGATACTGCGTGTGGCGGAGGGGGGAAGCTTTGGAGCCACGGAGGAGAACGCAGCAACAGTGGTACAGAGGGCAAAGCGGAGAGATTCCCACACAGAGGATCGGTGTCACCCAGCACTCACCAGCCCAAGAGGCTTGTCTGCTCACCCGCCGGGACGGGCGGGGGCTGGGAGCAGAGGCTCTGGCTTCTGTCGAATCCCAGGGAGAGGACTGGGGTTGCCTTGTGAGCACAGTCTGAAGGGGGCTAGTGGGCCACAGCTAGACGGGAGGGAGTCCGGAAAAAGGTCTGGAACTGCCGAAGGGGCAAGAGACTTTTTCTTGTCTCTTTGTTTTCTGTTGGGTGAGGAGAGGGGATTCAGAGCGCCGCTTAAAGGAGCTCCAGAGACTGGCGCGAGCTGTGGTTAACAGCGCGGACCCCAGAGATGGGCATGAGATGCTAAGGCTGCTGCTGCCACCACCAAGAAGCCTGTGTGCGAGCACAGGTCACTCTCCACACCTCCCTTCCGGGAGCCTGTGCAGTCCACCACTGCCAGGGTCCCGTGATCCGGGGACAACTTCCCTGGGAAAACGCACGGCGCGCGTCATGCTGGTGCAACATCACGCTGGCCTCTGCCACTATAGGATCGCCCCCCACTGCATACCCCTGCCTCCCCCCCGGCCTGAGTGCGCCAGAGTCCCCTAATCAGCTGCTCCTTTAACCCCGTCCTATCTGGCCTCGAACAGACGCCTTCAGGCGACCTACAGGCAGAGGCAGACCCAAATCCAAAGCTGAAGCCCAGGAGCTGTGCGAACAAAGAAGAGAGAGTGAAATCTCTCCCAGCAGCCTCAGGAGCAGCGGATTAAATCTCCACAGTGAACCTGATGTACCTGCATCTGTGGAATACCCGAATAGACAACCAATCATCCCAAAATTGAGGAGGTGGACTTTGGGAGCAATGATATATATATACTTTTCCTTTTTCTCTTTCTGTGAGTGTGTATGTGTATGCTTCTGTGTGTGATTTTTGTCTGTATAGCTTTGCTTTTACCATTTGTCCTAGGGCTCTGTCTGTCCTTTTTTTTTTTTTTTTAGTATAGTTTTCAGCACTTCCTATCATTGGTGGAGTTTTTTTGGTTTGGTTGTTCTTTCTTTTTTTTAAAATTACTTAAAAAAAATTTTAGTAATTATTTTTTGTTTTTTATTTTAATAACTTTTTATTTTATCTAATTTTATCTTTTCCTTTCTTTCTCCCTTTTATTCTGAGCCGTGTGGATGAAAGGCTCTTGGTGCTCCAGCCAGGCGTCAAGGCTGTGCCTCTGAGGTGAGAGAGCCAAGTTCAGAACATTGGTCCACCAGAGACCTCCCAGCTCCACGTAATATTAAATGGGGAAAATCTCCCAGAGATCTCCATCTCAACGCCAAGACCCAGCTCCACTCAACGACCAGCAAGCTACAGTGCTGGACACCCTATGCCAAACAACTAGCAAGACAGGAACAGAACCCCACCCATTAGCAGAGAGGCTGCCTAAAATCATAATACAGCCACAGACACCCTAAAACACAACAACAGAGTTGGACCTGTCCACCAGAAAGACAAGATCCAGCCTCATCCACCAGAACAGAGGCACTAGTCCCCACCAGCGGGAAGCCTACACAACCCACTGAACCAACCTTAGTCACTGGGCGCAGACACCAAAAACAACGGGAACTATGAACCTGCAGCCTGTGAAAAGGAGACCCCAAACACAGTAAGTTAAGCAAAATGAGAAGACAGAGAAACACACAGCAGATGAAGGAGCAAGGTAAAAACCAACCAGACCTAACAAATGAAGAGGAAAGAGGCAGTCTACCTGAAAATGAATTCAGAATAATGATAGTAAAGATGATCCAAAATCTTGGAAATAGAATGGAGAAAATACAAGAAACATTTAACAAGGACCTAGGAGAACTAAAGAGCAAACAAACAATCATGAACAACACAATAAATGAAATTAAAATTTCTCTAGAAGGAATCAATAGCAGCATAACTGAGGCAGAAGAACGGATAACTGACCTGGAAGATAAAATAGTGGAAATAACTACTGCAGAGCAGAATAAAGAAAAAAGAATGAAAAGAATTGAAGACAGTCTCAGAGACCTCTGGGAGAATATTAAATGCACCAACATTCGAATTATAGGGGTCCCAGAAGAAGAAGAGAAAAAGAAAGGGACTGAGAAAATACTTGAAGAGATTATAGTTGAAAACTTCCCTAATATGGTTAAGGAAATAGTCAAATCCAGGAAACGCAGAGCATCCCATACAGGATAAATTGAAGGAAAAACATGCCAAGACACATATTAATCAAACTATCAAAAATTAAATACAAATAAAAAATATTAAAAGCAACAAGGGAAAAACAACAAATAACATAGAAGGGAATCCCTATAAGGTTAACAGCTGATCTTTCAGCAGAAACTCTGCAAGCCAGAAGGGACTGGCAGGACATATTTAAAGTGATAAAAGGGAAAAACCTACAACCAAGATTACTCTATCCAGCAAGGATCTCATTCAGATTTGAAAGAGAAATTAAAACCTTTACAGACAAGGAAAAGCTAAGAGACTTCAGCACCACCAAACCAGCTTTACAACAAATGCTAGAGGAACTTTTCTAGGCAAGAAACAAAAGAGAAGGAAAAGACCTACAATAACAAACGCAAAACACTTAAGAAAATGGGAATAGGAACATACACATTGATAATTAGCTTAAATGTAAATGGATTAAGTTTAACTTTATTAAACTTAATAGCTTTTGCACAGCAAAAGAAACCATAAACTAGACAAAAAGACCACCCTCAGAGTGGGAGAAAATATTTTCAAATGAAACAACAGACAAAGGATTAATCTCCAAAATTTACAAGCAGCTCATGCAGTTCAATATCAAAACAACAAACACCCCAGTCCAAAAATGGGCAGAAGACCTAAATAGACATTTCTCCAAAGCTGATATACAGATTGCCAACAAACACATGAAAGAATGCTCAACATCATTAATCATTAGAGAAATGCAAATCAAAAGAAATGCAAATGCAAATCATTAGAGAAATGTAAATCAAAAGAAATGCAAATCATTAGAGAAATTCAAATCATTTCTCACTGGGCAGAATGGCCATCATCAAAAAATCTTCAAACAATAAATGCTGGAGAGGTTGTGGAGAAAAGGGAAGCCTCATACACTGTTGGTGGGAATGTCAATTGATACAGCCACTGTGGAGAACAGCATGGAGGTTCCTTAAAAAACTAAAAATAGAACTACCATACGACCAAGCAATCCCACTACTGGTCATATACCCTGAGAAAACCATAACTCAAAAAGAGTCATGTACCACAATGTTCATTGCAGCTCTATTTACAATATCCGGGACATGGAAGCAACCTAAGTGTCCATCGACAGATGAATGGATAAAAAAGATGTGGCACATATATACACTGGAATATTACTCAGCCATAAAAAGGAACAGAACTGAGTTATTTGTAGTGAGGTGGATGGACCTAGAGTCTGTCATACAGAATGAAGTAAGTCAGAAAGAGAAAAACAAATACCATGTGCTAACACATGTATATGGAATCTTAAAAAAAAAAAAAGTGTTCTGAAGAACCTAGGGGCAGGCCACGAATAAAGATGAAGACATAGAGAATGGACTTGAGGACTTGGGCAGGGGAAGGGTAAGCTCGGACGAAGTGAGAGAGTGATATTGACAATATACACTACCAAATGTAAAATCGATAGCTAGTGGGAAGCAGCTGCATAGCACAGGGAGATCAGCTTGGTGCTTTATGACCACCTGGAGGGATGGGATAGGGAGGGTGTGAGGGAGACACAAGAAGGGGGGGATACGGTGATATATGTATACATATAGCTGATTCACTTTGTTATAAAGCAGAAACTAACACACCATTGTAAAGCAATTATACTCCAATAAAGATGTTAAAAGAAATTAAAAAAAAACCTGTTGAATGCCTTTTTATGTGTTCATACTTCTTCTGTGTCCTTCAGTAGTCTACCAAAGTTTTCTATGTATAGATCTTATACATTTCCTGTTTATTGTATTCTTGGATATTTCAGCTTTTTTGTTGCTAATATAAATTAGATATTATATTCATTATATTGTCTGTTATTTATATATGTAAAAATATTTTTATATTGATATACTGCTTATTATTTGTAATAGTTTTCAATTTAGTTGCTTCGGTTTTCCAGATATACTCTCATATTTTCTACAAATTGTGATGGTTTTGCAGCCTTAATTGATGAAAAATGGCCATATATTAAGCCATAAAAAAACTTCAATAAAATCTAAAAATAAGGAATTATGGACCCAATCTATGCTGAAAATGCAATAAAACTAGAAATCCATAGAAAATCAGAAAATCAAAAATCTTTCCACCTGGAAATTATTAAGAAATTCTCTTACATACTCATGAACAAAAATTGAAGGATTTTTAGAAAATAATGATAAAAGAAAACACTACCTAGCAGGATTCTGTGACACAGCATTAGCTAAATTAATTAAATAAGCATCAACTCAAAAACATAGAAAAACACTACTAAGTAAAAAGAAGGAAAACAGAAACAAAGAACTAAGTCATTTAGAAGAAGAAAAGAAAGTGATTAGAATTAATACATAATTCTAAAAGCTGGGTTTTTATCCTTATAAAAATATAACATCTAAAATACTGTTAAATTAATCAAGAAAAGAGATACAAACTACTAAGTATAAAATAGCTAAGCAACAAGGATCTATGGATCTATTGTACAGTACAGGGAAATATAGTCATTACTCCACAGTAACTTTAAATAGAGTATAATCTATAAATGTATTGAATCACTATGTTGTACATCTGAAATCAATACAATATTGTAAATCAACTATACTTCAATTAAAATAACAAAAAAGATATAAATACTAAGAATTAGAAATGATAAAGGGTTAAAGCACAGAAAGAGAATGCTAATATAATCCTAAGGATTACTCTAATCTACTATAATCTAATTGAATATAATGTGTCCCCATAATTTTTTTTCATTTTTGTCCCCCCAAGAGAAAATTTTAACTTAATTTCTCCCTAGCAAGAGAAATTAAATTGTAAGGAATAATATGTCTTGAGTTAACTATCATAAACCAACTTTCTTTAGTGCATGTTGTTTACTTTCAACATTTAGATTCAGGACTTTTTTTTAAATTTCAGGAAAATTCTTTCATAATTCTGTTTGAAAGTATTTGCTCTGTCCCACTGCTAAGGTTTTCTCCTTCAGAGACTCTGATTTTAGGTATGCTGGCTCTTCATTATATTTCTTCTATTGCTGTCATTTTCATGTAATACTTTAAAAATATATTTCTCATTATTTTCATTTAATGTTGGCCATTCTTCTTATACCTGTCTTCACTGTTACTTACTTATCCACAGTGCTTATTACTCTCTGTTTCTTCCAATTTGTGTTGTCTTCATTTTTGTGATGGTTTTGTTCTTTTTCTTCTTCATACCTGATTTATATCAGCTCATTTCAACCTCGTCTCTTTTCTTTGTTTCTTCATTTATGCTGTTATCTTTCATAATAGACCATATTGCTTCGTTAACATAATTGTAAATATATTTCATTTAGGGAGGCAATATAGCTTAACAAATAAGTTTTACAGACACTGGAGAAAGAATGAGTGGGTTTCAATACTGGCTCCTCCTCTGACTAGCTGTGTGATCTTGAACAAGTTATTTAACTTTTACGTACCTTAGTTCTTTTCATATACATAATAGGAAAAACAATCATGCCTAATTTACAGAGTTGTATTGAGAATCTATTGTGTTCATATCTGCAAAGTGGTTAGAATATTGCCTGGCAACAATAAATCCTATTCATGTTTTATCTATTGGATTCTTTTTCTTTGCAAAATACATAGTTGCAATTTTCATTGGCTCTGTGGCAACTCTTTTTTCCTCATCTCTTGGTAAATTTTGATGCTTCTTTTTAAATGGTGTCTTTGTATCCTTTTATAGTATCTTTGTATCCTTTTTGTGCCAGTTTCTTCTTTATCACTCCTCACTACTGAATGAATTATATTTTTCTGGTCAGTCCTTATAGAAAGTTCCTGACATGGAGGCTTCAAGGTAGCTTTCCTGTTCTCTCAGTCAAAAAGCTCTTACTTTCTGTGGTAGATTGTTGTATTAAAGACCTGCAACAATGACACCGTTCCATATCTATGCCCTCCCACAATGACTCTATTCTTAGCTGTATGACTTACTTTAGCCAATGACACACTAGCAAACATGACACATGCAGAATTCTGAAAGGGTGTGAACATTGGGACCTGCCCTCTCTCTTACTACTGGGAACTCTTTCACCTCCATGTGAAAAAGCCTGAACTAGCTTTCTGGAAAGAGTCTCCAGGTGTCCAAGCCTTTCCTCCTGAGGCCCAAATACATGAGACCTGCTGACTCCACATGGAGCAGAGACCAGCCATCCCAGTTGAGCCCACCCCGATTTGTCACCTCACTGAATTGTAGGCCAATAACTGGTAGCTTCTTAAACCATTGTTTTGGGTAGTTTGTCATGCAGCAGTACATTACAGATTCACTTTTATTGCTGCCTCAAAAACAGACTGCTTCCAGTAATGATGACTTCTCTGTAAACGTACTTCCTTTGAGTCCCTGAAGTAAATTTGGTTCAGGAGACCTTTTGCTAACAGCTCCGTGCTCCCCAGTTCTTGCAAACAAGGAATAGGGCTCCTACATCTCATAGCAACTACCTCATCTTTAAGGATTATAGTTTTGTTGACCCTGAGACCTGCTACTGTGTTCCCTGGAAACCCTCTGTGCCTCTTATCCCCTCCATGTGTGCCTCTTCTGCCTTATAGTTTAATCGATGACATCATCTTCATACTGGAGTCCATTTAATTCTTTTTTTGCAACAAGAACACTTTGGACATATTTTTCAGAAGACGATATAATAACCTAGAGTGCTTTAGTAATCGTTAATACTTTTCAAAGTTCTAATATTCAGAGAGGGGGAGCGTGCCACTCAGACTGGTTCTTTTTTTCTGAGAATGAATCACAGTTTAGGTTCCCATCCCACGCTCTGTTCGGGCAACGGTCTCTTTATATTTAATGAGTCTGACTAATTAATCATCACTGGATTTCAGGAAAAAGAGATTATATTGTCATCATTTTAGAAAGACTGTGTCAGAACCATGACCGCGTTGCAGGATTTATTGGCTTCTCTCCAGATGCTCATTGCTTCCATATTATTAATTTTTGGCTTTGGGCTCAATTTCAAGCTAATAGGTAAGGTAGATGGTATAGGATGTAAAGCAACAGGTCCAAGAAGGCAGCATCTCAGCTGGGGAGGACCAGGTGTTCTACACTCCAAGGGCTAGTGTTTGGTAATGTTTCCTCTGAAACTGTAACTGGGAAACAGTGCAGGGCAGGAGTTCATTACTTATCTACATTAATAAGCTCTCAGGTGTGACTTTGAATGAGTGGGTATGTAAAGCTGGTTTGGATTAATTGCTGAATAATAGAAGGTTATTGCCACTTCTTTGGGACACTGCTATTTGCCCCTTAATGCACAGTTCAAAAGGGATCTAATTCCATGACCCATTCCCCTTCCAGCTAGAGAAAATTCCTCCCACTAATGTAATTGGTATGTGTTTCTGTAGTGTAATACTTGTATCGTCAGTTCTGGGCTTTCATAGTTGCTTCTCCCACTAGGCTGTGAGCTCCTTGGGTTTAGGAACTGTGTCCTAATCATCTCTGTACCCCAGCATCTGGCACAGTATGTTGTGCTCACTGCAAATGGGTGTGCCCTAATATTTATTGGCATAAACTGAGAAATAAGCCAATTTTATCCATTAAGGTCTTTCTGGTCTCGAGCTTGTTGGAGCAGCTCAGTAGGCAGAGTTAACTGCATTCCAATCTTCCTCTTTTCCTTGCCAGCTTTCTTCTCTCTTTCCATGACTGCAAGGGTTGGACAACTGGGGAAAAGGAAGGCTGTGTTTCTCACATCGCCCCCCGCCCCCCAAGACCCCCATAGCTGGCAGGCCTCCACGCAGCTGCGTTCTTTCAAGGTGGGGCAGTTAGGCTCCCGGGTGCCTGTTGCTGGGTCACACAAATTCCCAAGTTTTGGGACCCACTCCCAGGGTATCTTGGTGGGGCACCTCCGCGGTTGTGATCTGATCGGTTGGCTCAGTAGCACTGCGCTGATCCACTCTTGGACCTCCTTTGTGCAACCAGAGAGCAGCGGGCTCTCACCCTCCCTCGGGCTCCTTCCACGTAATTGCCCCACTCACTCCCTCGCCTCCCCGCACCCAAGCTCTGAGTGCCCTCCCTCCCCATCCCTCTTTGTGTCACCCTTGGCTGCGGAGCCTCGAGCACCTTATTCACGGCGAGTGACTGACACGTTCCAGGGACTGCCAATCGCGGCGAGCGCGGCCAGCGGGGGGAGGGTGCGTAGTGGCAGACGGCCGCTGGGATTATGAATGGGAGCGGGGGGGCCGGCGAGTGTGGGGTTCAAACCAGGCTTTTCGGCATCCGGCTTTGGCTAGGCATGCAGGACTGCGCGTAATCCTTCAGCCGGGGAGGGAAGGGAGATGCGGCGAGCTTCCAGCTGAGAGTGAGGGTTATTTTGCAAAACTCCCTTGGTCTAGTGCTGGTGGAGTACTGCGGCCGGTCGGCGAGGTAGGTGGGGGAGGAAAATAAGCGGGGTGGGGAATCGGGGAGAGGCCAGACGACTGGGGACCGTGTGCCTTGCTCCTTAGGATTGACAGGTGGCCGCCGCAGCAGTTACAACCTACTACACAGCATCTAGTCCGTGCAATAAGATGCAATTGTTATTCCCCGCGCCGGGCTGAAGAGCGCAGCGCGGCAGACCAAGTGCCGCCGGCGAGCTGTCTCTCCGGCGGAGCGGGGCAGTACAGAGCGGGAGTTTGCGGGGCCAGCTGAGGAGACAGGAGCTCGGGGCCGCGTCGCGGCCGTCCGTGTCGCCCCTGCGGGGTCCTCCACGCCGGCGGGTCCGCGCGCGCTCCGCAGCCGCCCCTGGTTTGTGCGCGCCTTTCCGGGGCTGCCGGCCCCGCTTCCGCGGTGGCTGCGGGCTGTGGATCGCCGGCCGGGCTGCACGCGAGCGGCGCACCAGCGTCTCGCCGGCGTCTCCCCGCTGCCTCTTGTGCCCCGCGCAGGGAAGCGCGGAGGGTTCGCTCGCCTCGCACGGACTAGCTGCGCCGGGCGGAGCCGCCGCCGGACCCCGCGCGTCCAGAGCGCGGCGGCCGCGGCAGTGCAGCGGCAGCGCGTCGAACAGGACGAGGGCGGCTTCCGCGAGGGTAGCCTGAGGTAAGGGCTGTCCCGTGGGCTGAGGGTTTGTTTCCCCCCGTCTCTTACTCGGTCACACAGCGAAGCCGAAATGGAGAGTGTGGGTGCTGCGGCGCTGGTAGGGAGCGCGGGGGGAATATGGGGCCGCGCCAGGATGGTCGCCTTGACCGCAACGTTCCTACCCCTTGTGGTAAATCCGCCAGCCGGCCCTTACTCTTCGCTCGCTCCTCCTCAGCCTCTGCCTTCGGCCCTGAACTCTTTGGAAAGTCCCTGGGAAGGAGAGAGCCAAGGGTGGATGGAGAAAGGCAGAAGAATTCGCCCGGGAGTGGGCGAAGGGTTGGCGCGCTGTGCCGGGTGATTGACAGCGGGCACGTGAGGGAGCCTGAAGTACCCGAGAGTTTGCAGGGCTGCGGCCCCAGGATGGTCCTGCCTGCCCGGGGTTTGGGGCACAAGTGGGTGCACCCAGGCCACGGCTTAACGAAGGCTCCGCTAGGAACTTTTGGGAAGCGTTGTCTCATGTTTGGGGAGGGGTGCTGGGGTGTGTTTAGGGCCTGGCGCTTTCTAAGCTACGAGTGTGTGTTAGTGTGTGTGTGTGTGTGTGTGTGTGTGTGTGTGTGAGTGTGTGTGTGTGTAGTGTTTTTTCCCGCTTCCTTCCTGCCTTCCCTCCTCTTCCATCTTCCTCTTTTGCTTCCTTCCTTCCCTTTTTCACAGACCACCCCCCTTCCAAGTGCTGTATTTCAAAATATTCTGAACCTACTGTAGTCAATGGCTTTTAAAGCAAGTATGAAGAAGAGAGCACAGAGGAATAGCTCTTAAATAGTGTGGTTCATTTTAAAGACAAATATATGTGTATACACATGCCTGGGATAAATTTAAAGAAATATTTTGAGGCTCCTGCCTAAAATTATGTTACATTTACATTATGTTTACATCACATGTATATGATATTACTAAACAGAAATGATAAATGTGTGCATTTTGTCTCTTCGATCTGTATGAGATACAACTGTTATTTGAATCACATCCATCTTTTAAATTCAGAGGTTTCTGGCTACTTGAAAGCCCTGGGCTACAGTGTAAGAATAAAAGGCACATTAAATTTAAAAAAAAGTACAGATGCTGGTTTCTTTTTAGTGGACCACCCACGTTCCCCATCTTCCTTTTACTAAAAGCTGGTTGTTATGCCAATAATTTTCATAAAAGCAAAAATAATCTGGGGACTTTTACCTAGTGTTTTTACCTAAGCCTGAGGTGTAGGGAGGGGTCTGGAAGTTATCTTTGCATGAATTCGACATGAAGGTGGATAAGGTAAATGATTTCACTTCAGGTGAAAGGAAATTCAGCTGCACTTCCCTCTGAGGGTACCTCATTTACATTACAATGTGCCAAGAGAAATCCCCTTAATGTCAACATGTGTCTTCAGCATAACAATGGTCTATTCAACTCTTCAAACCTGTACTTGTAGGACTTGGCTAGTAACATATTTGCTGGCTGTTTGTGTTCTTTTTCAACAACAGAATCCCAATTACAAAAAATGAGTAAAGTTGTTGAGTAGACTGGAATGGTTGAGAGGGCATGATTGTTACATTGAGGCCATCTGTCTGTATATCTATCATCTCTCTGTATTTCTTATAACAGTTGTGAGGTAATCAATTTTGCAATACGTCTACTTGTATTTTTTTTCTCAGTCGATCTGCTTTTTAGTTTATTTCTGACTTGACATATTTTGCAAAGATAAATTATATTGAATTTCTCTAGAGGGTACCCACTTAAGCATGCTTGTTTCTTTTGGATAGAACTGGTTTTGATATGAGGAATGAGATATCAATCATATATGGTTTTCTGATCTTGGAGTCTTTTGCCTGTCTAGAGACAGGTATTTAATAATAGTACTGTGCCCGAGTAAGGATTTGTGTTTGATAAAAATATTAGACACAGAAATGGTATTTTCATGTTGTTTACAAACTGAAGCTTTAAAATTGTGAAGGAATAAAGAGTCCCAGGTTAATCTCTTAATCTCTTATTTGGCTTACTTTGATTAGGGAGCAAGAGGTACATGCTGTAGTCTTGAGTTAGAAGGATTTGGGGGTTAGCAATTTGGAATTATCTTTTATTATTATGGCATAAAACGTCATTGCTCTTTCCAAGACAATTTGAGCAGCAGGCTTCAGAGAAAGTGTTGGGGATGTTGATCACGGGACAAATGGGTTCCTTTGAGTGCTGTTGTTTTGCAGTCACCTTGTGGTAATATGGCAGACACTGTGATGTGCCAAACCCTCCTTCAAGGAGAGCTTGTTGCCCCAGCTTGTGGGAGTGCTATCAGCAGGCGGTCTTTGAGGGCCAGTCCCTTTGAGGATTGCCTGAACTGTAGAAAGCCCCTTTGTCCAAGGTCACACCACTTTCCAGGGTAACTCACATCCAATGGCTGATCCATGTTAGAGTATAAAGGCTCGGCCATCTCAGTCCAGCTCCAGGTAACTCTGAAGGACCATTCTGGCTCTGGAAAGCCCCATGGGGCTTGTGTTGCAGCACCAAGTCTCCCTTTGCCCATTTCTGCTTCCTTCCCCATTCTCAGATGTTGATAGCAAGGCAGTGCTTAATAAAATTGCATGCTCAACTTCATCTTGGAGTCGGCTGCCCTGGGGAAGCCATCCTATAGCAACACCTCCTTCATGCACATTAGTTTTGCCTGTTTTAATCTTTTAAAATATAGTGTCACTTCTCACTGGAGGACATTTCTATGTCCTTGATCCTCTTCTGTCCCTCCTTGTTATAGCATTCTTTCCTTTTAGTGGACTTATACTTCTTTTACTCTCTTTTCGGTCTATTGATTTAAATATTGTATATGTTTCTATACTTTGAGTAATAGGTATTTTTATGTTTTCAACATTCATGTTTTGTCTTAACAGATGATATTAATCAAAATATCTACTCTCCTCTCGAATACTAAAAGGCTCTACAATGTTATAATTCTGATCATACTTCATGTTTCATAATATTGTATAGTGATATAGTTCTACTACATTTTTTACAGCCATTATGTCATTTTTTATATATTTAGTTTTTCCTTTTTTTTGATTGTTTTCATAGTCAATGCTCATTTAAATTCACCCATGTTTTCTATGTTCGCTATTGCTTCTTGCATCCCTCTCTTTCCTTCTAGATTAAAATTCCTCTTTATTAGAAGTATGTAGCTATTTGGTAAGCGTATACAGATAAAACTCTGAATCTTTTTACTGTTGTTGTTTGTTTGAAACTGTATTTCATCCTAACACTTGAATAACAGACTATCTGAGAGCAGGATTCTAACTTGACAATTATTTATCTCATCATTTTGAAGATATTGTCTCTCTTGTTGATGATGAGTAGTTCCTTCATTGCTTTTAAGATTACTCTGTAAATTAGAAGTTTGGGATTAACAGAGACACACTACTATATAGAAAACAGGTAAACAAGCCCCTACTGTATAGCACAGGGAACTATATTTAATATCTTGTAATAACCTATCATGGGAAAGAATCTGAAAAACTATATATATATATATATATATATATATATATATATACATACACATATATATATATATATAAAACTGAATCACTTTGCTGTGCACTTGAGACTAACACAGCATTGTAAATCAACTATACTTCAATTTACAAAAAAGAGATTACTCTGTCTTTGGTGTTCTGCAGTTTTACTGAGGTATGCCCAGGTGTGGGTTTATTTTTATGTTTTCTTCATGGGATTTCTTATGCTTCTTTAATCAGATGACTCTTCTGTTTCTTGAATTATTAAAAATTCATAGCATATCTCATCATACATTATGTTGCCTTCATTGTCTCTTTTTTTTTTTTGCGGTACATGGGCCTATCACTGCTGTGGACTCTCCCGTTGCGGAGCACAGGCTCCGGACGCGCAGGCTCAGCAGCCAGGCTCACGGGCCCAGCTGCTCCGTGGCATGTGGGATCTTCCCGGACCGGGGCACGAAACCATGTCCCCTGCATCGGCAGGCGGACTCTCAACCACTGCGCCACCAGGGAAGCCCCATTGTCTCTATTTTTCCCACTGGAATTCTTAGATATATGTTGGACCTTCCTGTTTTATGTCTCGTGTCTGTTACCTCTGTGTTATTTTCTATTAAGAAATATTTCAAAAAGGCATTTGGTTAATTATTCAGGACTATTTTCCAGCTAACTAATTCTTCATTGATATCTATTGCTTAAATTTCCATTGAGCTATGAATTATTTTTTTATTTCTAGGAGTGCTATTTGATGCCTTTTCATATCTTCCTGTTTTTTCCCTGAGTTTTTCTATCCTTTTATTTTGGATTCTATTCATATTTTCTCTTTAATAATTATACATGTACTTATTTTATAATAAGTATCAGATTGTTTTCTTACTTGAATTCTTCTGGGAGTTACTCGTCCCAGTGGTTGGGTCTACTGGTTCTTCCAGAACTATATATCCGCTTAAAGGAGGATCCTTTCCTCATGTGGTTTATTATTGGGATTATGGATTCATCTTCAGCTGGGTTTCTGCTTTTGGTTTTTCCCTGTGATAGCCATATTCTTCCTAGTTTTTGGAAGTTTCCCTGTAGAGTGATATTGTGTTTGCTTCTGTAGATTAACCTAGGGATTTTGCTGGTCTAGGATCTATCAGATTTAAAAAATTATTAAGGTATAATTGACATGTAATATAATTGACATTTTATTAGTTTCAGGTGTACAGCATAACGATCTGCTATTTGTATGTATTGTGAAATGATCACCACGTTAAGTCTAGATCATCCGTAGAATTGGCTTTTTCATTAATTTCTTGGCTTGAGATTCCTATACCATGCAGGTGATGTAAATTCAAACTGTGTGGGGGGAGGTTGTTTAGGGATTTAATTCAAAGAATCCTTTTTTTTTTTCTTCTATCCAGAGCCCCAGGAAGAGACAAACCTTCTTGCTGCTTCCAGGCCAAACTTCTAATCCTTCTTAAACTAAATGGTCAATTCTTTCAGGGTTCTTAGGCAGAGGTCTCAGCTCCTTCTTTTCATGGGTCCCAAACTAAGTTTCCTGCCCCTAAACACATGTGAAATCTCCAGCTTCTTGGCATTTGTGCCTGCATCTAAGTTGTATATAATTTTGGGTTGCTGTATTACCGATTTCTGTGCCTGCTATTACCATATCTGTTTCCTTTCTGTTCTGACAGCTACAGATTACCTTTCTTTTTCTTTTCTTCAGGCTTAACACTTTAACCCATTTCAATTTTTCTGGTCTTTTAAAAATCTAAGTATATATGTGTTTGTAGCGGAAGGGAATTTGGTTCACATGAGCTCAGTCTGCCTTGCTGGTGGCATAAGACGTCTTTCTGTGACTATATAACACTCTGAGAATCAACTCTTTTCAGTTATTTTCTTTTTTTTATACTATCCTCACATTATTTTTAAAAGCTTAATTTATGCTAGTCCCCTTGTCTATTTTTTCTTTTTGTGACATTAATATTTATGTTGAGTCCAGGTCAGTTGACTTACAGAGTGTCTCTAAGTATGGATTTGTCTAATGGCTTACTCACTTGGTTAGGTTCAGGTTAAATATTTTCAGCAAGAATACTCCTAAATTGGTGATATGTACTTCCTATTGTATCACAACAGGAGAGTCTGTTTGTCCCATTACTGGTGACTAAGTCAGAGCACTTGAAAGATGGTCGCTACCAAATTGATCCTTTTATTTTCCTTTGAGGTTAATATAGACTCTGTACAGTGATACTTTGAGACTATGTGAAAGACCAGCTTCCCCACAACTTTCACCCAGTATTCTTTCTAATTAAATTTTTTATTTTGAGACAATTGTAGATTTACATGCAGTTGTGAGAAATAGTACAGACAGATCCTGTGTACCCCTCATTCAGTGTTCCCGAAGAGTAACATCTTGGAAAAGTATAACACAATATCACAACCAGGAGACTGACACGATATAGTCTGCAGCTCTTATTCGGATTTACCAGTTTTACACTTATTTGTGTAAGTGTTTAGTTCTATGCAATTTTATCTCATATGTAGGTTCCTGTATTCACCACCACAGTCAAGATAACAGAAAGCTCCATCACCACAAGGAGCCCTGGTGCTGCCCTTTTTATAACTATGCCCACCTCCCTCGCACTCCCTGTCCCATTCCTAACCTCTGACAACCACTAATCTGCTCTTTATCACTATAAATTTTTCACTTCCAAAGTGTTATATAAATGGAATCATAGGTTATATAATCTTTGAGGTTGTTTTTGTCCTCCACTCACCATAATTCCCCAGAGAATCATCCAAGATGTCATATGTGTCAATAGTTTGTTCATTTCTATTGCTGAGTACGGTCCCATTGTATGGGTGTACCCCAGCTTGTTTAGGCATTGAAGGACATTTGGGTTGTTTCCAGTTTTTGGCTATTATGATTAAAGCTGGTATGCACACGTGTGTACAGGTGTTTGTGTGGATATAAGTTTTCACTTCTCTGGGATAAATGCCCATGGGTGTGATTGTTGGGTCCTATGATAATTGCATGTTTAGTTTTATAAGAAACTGCCAAACCATTTTCCAGGGGGGGCTGTATCTTTACATTCCGACCAGCAATGTATGAGCGATCCAATTTCTCTGCATTATGTTAGCGTTTAAGTCTGCCATTTTATTATGTTTTCTCTTTGTTTCCTCTGTTTCTTGTTCCTTTATTTCTCTTTTCTTCTCTTCCTGTGAGTTATTTGAACATTTTATAGGATTCCATTTTGATTTATTTATAGTGTTTTTGAGTGTATCTCTTTGTACAGTTTTCTCAGTGGTTGCTCTGGCTATTACTATACGTATTTAGGTCTCTTCTCTTGGTTCTATTTAAATGCTGTTGTTCTGAGTGTAAGACAGTGTTATGTTTTTCATTTCACTCATTGAATATTATTTAAACAACTCATATTGGGAAAGAATTTGTGGTTGACAGTTCTTTTCTCTCAGCACTTGAAAAATGTGCCACTTCCTTTAGGCCCCTGTGGTTTCTGACGAGAAAATTGTTGTCATTTGAATTGATGCTCTGCTAAAGGCAATGTGCCATTTCTCTCGGGCTAGTTTAAGATACTTTCATTGTCTTTAGTTTTTTAGAAGCTTAGTGATGTTGTGTATTGGTATAGATTTCTTTGGGTTTATTCTGTTTGAGATTTGATCAGCTTCTTAAATCTATAGGTTTGTGTCTTGCACCAAATTTTTCCTAGCATTATTTCATTATTTCTTCAAATACTCTTCAGCTTTACTGTCTTTCTCATGTCATTCTGGGAAGTGATGATATGAATACTGGATCTTTTGTTACTGTCCCACAGGACCCTGAGGCTCTGTTCTTCTTGTTCTTCTTCTCCTTTTCCTTCTCCTCCTCCTTCTTTTTTTTTTTTTTGTCTAGTTTCTCTCTGTTGTTCAGATTGGATAAATTCTATTGATCTATTCTGAAGTTCACTGGTTCTATCCTCTGTCATCTCCACTATTGAACCCATCCAGTGAGTGTTTTATTTTGGTTATCGTATTTTTTAGTTCTATAATTGCCATTTGGCAATTAGAACTTATTAGAACATATGCATCTTCGTGGAAATTTTCCATTCTTTTTTTTTTCTTCAGAGAATTTGAATTTGCTTGTTGAAGCACTTTTATAATGGCTGCTCTAAAATTCTTACTAAATAATTCCAAATTCTAACATCTGATTCACTTCAGTGTTGGTTTTAGTTGATTGTCTTTTCTCATTCCAGTTGTGATCATGTCTTGGGTATTTTGGCTACCATGTTAAAAGGGTCTGGGTCCTACTGAAATCTTATACTTTAGCAGACAGTCACCCTGTGTAGGTTTAGTACACATGTCCAGGATTACTTTGTGGGCTGTGGTTCCAATGACAATTTATTTTGCAGAAGCTTTATGGTGCTGCTTCGGTCTGCCTGGCTTGACTGGTGCTTCTGGAGCTCCCACTGAACCCTGCTGATGCCCCTGAAGGGGGCAGAAGGGGCCTGCCAAGGCCAGTCCCCCTGATGCCTGTAGGTGAGGGAAGGGATTTTTCAGCCTGCAGGAATAAGGAGCACTCCCGGGCCTGGAGCTTGTTATGGCAGGAATCCCCCTGCCAGTGCTGAGAGGCCATCTGGTGTTGTTGGCTGGATCGCAGTTAGACACAAGGGAGGAATGTAAGCTCACCTGTATCACCTACTGCTAGATTCGGGGGGTTGGGAGACCCTGGACCTGCATAACCTGCTATTGGGTAGGGGGTCATAAGGTACCTTCTGCTCTGTTGTTCCTCTAGTCCAAGGCCAGTAACCAGTCCACCTCCTTTTCACTGTTCTGAGTCCTCCTTTGGTTGTCTCTTTCCTTATTTTCAAGGTTTAGCGTTATATTAAGTGGGGAGGAGGAAAGTATATGCCATCTTGTCTGCACTGGAGGTATATGCTTTTTAAAAAACTCTTAACTCCTCAGCCACGTTATCTGTTAATATAGTAGAAAACACTAGTTTGACTTGTGTTCTCCTGTAATTTGCATTTGTTTTAGAGACACAGTATAACCTCAGTTTAAAAAATCAGTACATATCTTATTTACTTTAATAAATATTACTATAATTGAATAATTTAATGTTAAGTCACATCTTGCCAGTGGAATATAAGACAAAAAAATCTATGTATACTGTATTTTCTGTATTGAATATTTTTCTCTAAGTTGCCTTAAAGCATTTGAAAAATATTAATATATTTTATGTGTTGCCATCTCTGGGAATTGCTAAAAGAAGTCCTATATCAGATGGACTTTAAACAGTAGAGAAAATAAATGACATTATTTGCACAAGCAACATACTGATATTTCGTGTAGATTAAGGAAAAGATAACAGGATTCTGTTTTTGGCTATCCTGGTTTATACCACAGTGCTGACTCATAGAATTACAGCCTTTCTAAACTGAAAGCAAACTTAGAGATCGCCTATTTCAATCTATTGTTTTATAGTTAAGAACATTGATACCTTGAAAGGCCATAGGGAGCTTAATTTCCTTTCATTCAATAATGGCAGGGCTTGTTTATTATAAGTTCTTAGCATTTCTTAATTTTATGTTTTCTTTAAGAAATCAGAATCACTTTCTTTTGAGAAGACTTAAAATTTTATATTGAGGCATGGGTTTTCAGTACCCTTTTCTAAAGAGAAAATAATACTTTAATAAGTTGGGATGGCATGATGGTACTCTTTAAAAAATAAGTATGTTTGAAAATCTGATGAACATATGGACCAATTATCCTGCAAAATTAACATAAACTCAAAAGTTTGCATATAATCTTGGAGATTTATGAACTCCTGAGGAAGAGTCCTAGATTCTGTTTTTGTATTGTTTGTACCATGTGATGATATCTGTGGATGGTCTTTGCTGGGAAAGTGACTTAAATGTCTCATTTTATAGACAGACTTACCTTTAAAGGCTTGTGGGTTGTGGCACCATGCACTGGTGTGCTGAGGAATTTGTTTTCCTGCAGGTTCTAGAGAGCCAGTAGGTGAGAAGGATATAGCAAGACCAGCAGATGTTAAAACAGACTGTGGGAAATAAAAACAGGCAGCTCAGCCTACAATACTTGCTCCCTCCTCCTCCATACACACACATACACAGATCTCTAGATTCCTTGGAAAGATTCTTCCTCTGCTCCTGTCTCCTTTCACTCTCTCACTATAGAGAGAAACATTGCCCTTGGAGGCTATTCTCCCTTCCTCTAGTAAGGCTGCTCTGGTGGTCATTTTAACCTAATTTCACCCATATCAAATGTTATAGGTTGAAAGAAGAAAGCATAGAGTGGCATTTGATGTATTGACTGACTGGGGACTTTTTGAGAGTAAGAAGAAAATGACATCCATGGTTTTTCTATATTATGGATCATAATAATTTAAGAACACAGAATGATACATGTCTCTAAATTCAGAGATCAGGAAGTATTTATTAGAGTAGTTGAAATTACTTTTAGGAAGCTACCTATATATCCTTAAAGGAAGCTACTCTGTACTTCTCTGTAACTAAGACCCTGGAATGACTTGAAGTGCCATGATGTATACTGTGGTGAAAAACTCAATGCAGAAAAATGAGGCGGTTGTAGGGAAACAAATAATAGAATGACAGGTTTTTCTTCCTAGTGATTTTACATCTTTTAAAAGAGTGAAAGGGGGTTTGTTTTTAGGGTTGCTCTTTAATAACTGCATAAGTGAGGACTTGGAATAAGAAGCCCTGAGTTTCTGTTCTGCTTTGCAACTAAGTGGGTAAATGACATCCCCTGGGTAAGTCTCAGGGTATAATTAAGACTTTGAATTACGATAATTTCTAAGATTCTTTCTAGCATTACGATTTGGTGAAACTTTAGATTAAAAGATATTATTTGACACAAAATTAGTGGAATTTTTGGATAAGCCTGTGTAATTAAGCATAGTCAATATCCGTAGTTTCCCACACCCACCGTTGAACGAGGGCTGACCTACTACGTGGATGTGGAGTCTGTGGATACTGAAGTGCCACTGTACTATGCCATTATATATAAAGGACATGATCATTCACATATTTTGGTATCTGTGGGGGTCCTGAAGCCAATTTCCCCACCCTCTTCCATCCCCGCAAACTGAGGGACCACTGTATTATTCATAAGAAAGCACTCCAGGGAATCAAATTTTTAATTTGAAGTTATTATAATATAATACCTTGATTTGGTCCGAAATTTACAATAATTAGAGAGGTCATGGTTGGATGAGGACTACCCAACTGTATGGATACAACACAACACAATGTGGGGAACAACACTTTAATGCTGATGGTGATAATTACAATAGTGAGGATGCTAATGAGGATGGCTCTAGATTTAATTGGTCTGGAGGTGTAGCGATATTGTGGATCGCTCCTTTAGCATCCATTCACCCTCTTTCTCTTTCATCTTGCTCTGCTATACAAGATGGAAAGGAAATTATTCAACTTCCCAGTCTCCCTCGAAGCTCGGATTGGCCCACATTACAAAGATTAGATGGAGATTTCTGGGGACCACGTACATCTTTGAAAAGGCAAAATTTCTCAAGGAGAAGGCCCTTGCCCTTGACCCTTATCACGTTTTTGCTTTGAGGTGAGCAGCTATCTTGCAAGCATAAGGAATAAAACCACAAACTTAGGATGATAAAACTCGGATTTTTGATGACATCTTAAAGTGGATATATCAGCTCTGCACTGCCTACCTCCAGTCTATTATTCCAAGAGAAAAAAATTAAAACTCCTGACTATTTTTTCCACTATTTATTAGGTACTCTGTTACTCCCAGCCAAATACATTCCCAACTGAATACGTGAAGTGATTGTTATGACTTTGCATTTTACATTTTTGAAGGATAAAATTAGTGTTTACAGATCTTTGTAATTAAAGATCTTGGACTGTGAAATTTAGGCTAGCTGGTATAAATATTATCATTATGAGGAATCTTGGGTGTGAAAATTTTGGATAATTTGTAAAATTTTTATTTTATTGTTCATAGCATGAAGAATAGCATAAGACTCCAAAAGTGTCTATTTTGTATTGCTCAGAGAATATTTCAGATTTTATTCAATGGGTGGAATTTATGTGAGGAAAACTATTTCTGTGAGTCACACCTCCTACTTATCTATAATCTTCAGTAAGATGGAGATACAGCTGGAGAATACCAATGAGTCTTGAAAAAAATGTTTTCCTCATTTGGTTTATAGGCAAAAATGTATAGCAGAGTTGGTTACCCTCTTTGCTGTTTAGTCTAGGTTTGTTTCCTTCTGACTTCACACTTTCACATGAATGAGAAATACTTTAAAGCCGGACTTTAAAGGTTAAAGAAGGATGGCCATTCACAGTAAGTGAATATAAAAGATGGAAAATAATTTATTGTGTGACAGAGTATATGCCCACTTTTCATTTGGATTTGCCTTTCCTAAGTGTAGGGGATTAATTTTTGCATTAAGCCATTTGATGAGAGGAAAGAAGAATTCAATTGGGATATATTTGTTATTTTATCAGGATTGTATTCATTTGAGAGTAAAATTTGACATGTAATAGTAACAAGGAAGGAGTTTATTTATTTTCAAAATTTTTAATTTTTAAATTTTATATTGGCATATAGTTGATTAACAATGTTGTGTTAGTTTCAGGTGTACAGCAAAGTGATTTAGTTATACATATTCATATTTCTATTCTTTTTCTGATTCTTTTCCCGTACAGGTTATTACAGAGTATTGAGTATATAGTTCCCTGTGCTATACAGTAGGTCCTTGTTGATTATCTATTTTACATATACTAGTGTGCATGTGCCAGTCCCAGCCTCCCAATTCATCCCTCCCCTTCATCTTTTCCCCTTGGCAATCACAAGTAAGGAGTTTATTATTGTTTTACATGCCATGAGATATCTGGAGGGAGAGAGTACAAGGCAGGAGCAACTGCACCATCCTTGAGGTAATCAAGAATTCAGGCTCCTTCTTGCTTTTGGCCCTACCACCGTTAGTGTATGGCTTTCCCTCTCTTGGTGGAAAGACAGTTAGTGAGCCTCCAAGCATGGCTTCTGTACTACAGGCAGGAAGAAGCGGCTGGACAAAAGGCGAGGCACACATCAGCTGATAGTCCTTTTAATAAGGAAAATGATAGCTCCCAGGAAGATGCATCTGGTAGACTTCCACTAATATCTTATCGACCAGAGCTATGCCAGTGCCCATCCTTAATGGCAGGGAGGTCTGAGAAATAGAAGGTTTAAAAAAAATTTTTTTTTTAATCTGGGGAAATCAGTACTTCCCCAAATGCCAGGATTCCATTATTATTAAGAAAGAAGGGGAGATTGGATATTGGGTAAGCAACCATCATTGTCATTGCATATGAAGAATATTTTTCAGCTTTAAAAACATTTGTTGTGTTGTATCAGTAATGTATAATCTGGAGATTTCTTAAAATATGACAGTTTTAAAATAGTTATTATTACTTGTCTTAAAGTCCTAGACGTTATAGTCCTTTAAAGTTTTGTATAAGTTGTCACTTTGTGTCAAGATAGCTGGCTGACGTATAAAACTCAAAGTATATATTAATAGAAATTAGTATTAAGCTAATGGTGGGTGGAAAAGGTCATAATTTCCTTCTGCAAAGACATCTGTAAGTGTGAAATTCTGACAAATCAGACAATGACAATATTATATACTATTCATTCGTGAACTACTGTGCTTTATTTTTTGTGTAAATTTGCATTTAGTTATTTTGGGCTATTTTGTTGTTCTAAAAATTTTAATGACATATATGAATAATATCCAAGAACAGATATTTATCTTAAAAAGAATAAAATTGGCTGAATTCCAGTATTTCTACTTTGCTACTCTCATTCAGGGTATTGACAGAAATATTCTGTAACTGAGGGTTTATTCTCTAATTGATGTAGGCACTCTACTTAGAAGCTGTTTATCCACATCAAGGATAATAGATCTTTTCTGGTTAAGTTTTTTTCCATTAAAACAGGGTGAGGCAACTGCTCTCACTACACTTCAGAGGGAGAGTACAAAGATAAATGAGATAATGGATGTGAAGTGCATTTTTCTTCCTCTAAAAGAAGGTGTTATATAAATTCTATTAATAGTATCAGTACTGTGTAAATAAGATAATGGGTGAGCACTTCCGAAAGTGAGTATCATAACCAGGAATTTTGAGTGCCGTCTTTAGTGTCTGTTTTTTTCAATGAAGAGCAATATAGCAACACACTCTTACATTCTTGCATTGAAATATCAAAGGTAAACATCATTGTGAGGGGAAGAGAATATAAAGAAAGAGTTTCAAAGAGAGGGGTTTATTGAATAATGCAATATAGTAATAAGTTTTGTCCAGATATAAAAGGTCTTTGGTTCTCTTAAATGGTTGAAGAAATGGGGAAACTGTGATTAAAATGTGAATGTTGGTTACAACCTAGAATGCAACTTTCAATGGCTCTCTCTTGAAAACAATGAGGTTCTGCCTGACTCATAAAAATCTTCAAAAAAAGGTTTTTGTAATATCTTCAGTAAAGGTTTTTGTCATCTCCTTGGCCACAAGATTTTTTCCTTGAAAGAAAATTTGAGAAAGGCAGTTTTTTCCTTATTTCCAACTTAACTGCCATGCTTTTTATGTGCTGATCCGCAGTAAAGATGAATTGAATTGTATGGTGATAAGAACCCTTGACTTTGAGCCAGGGAGTAAGGTTCCTGTCTCAGGTTTGCTACTGATTTATCTTTGTAACTGGGAAAGATTTTCAATTGCTCTTTGTGAAGAAACACCTTCAGGACATATCCTTCTCCTCTTCTGCCATTCTAGACTTAAGTTGCTAAAGTTGACCAATTGAGGTCACAGGAGAAAGTCATATTTCTGTGGGAAGAATGCTGGGCCTCTTTCATGTCAGTCTTTTGGGATGTGTGTTCAGTCGTGAAACTGGCCTGTGAAAGCTGGTCTGGAAATGGGTATGAGGAAGGAAGCTTTGCTTTTTTCTGTGTCTTATTCATTTGGGTGATTTGTGGAAGGTAAGTGTTTCATTTTGGGCTCATTGGTGGTATATACTAAACAGACAGTAGCTAAAATGGAACAAAGTTTGCAGGTTAAGGAAAGCATGTCCTACTTTGTAAAGATTATCCAGATTATTTTTTATCTATCTATCATCTATCTATCTATCTATCTATCTATCTATCTATCTATCTTCCAAATCTGTAGAAAGTCTTGTTTAATTGTCTTATCTGTTTTATGAAAATTAAGAGGAATATCCAATCCGGCAATAGCTATAGGTGGGAAGAGTGCCCCCAGCCCAAACCAGTGTGGTAATAGCAGAGGAGATTATGGTGGAAATTGAGGAGATGTGGCTGCCAAACACTCGAGGTCTAGCTCCATTTTTCAAATGAAGGCTCTTCTGCTGCTGCACTTTAAAAGCTTTACTTTTGTGGAAGACGGTAGCAGATTCCCAGAAGAGTTGCAGTTTTCTTATCTAGAAGATGAAAGGATTAGGCCTGGTTAGTTTCACAGCCATTTTTATTTCCCCCCTCTGACTCCCTTGTTTTGAAATATTTTATCTATCAAATTATTTCCATAATTATATCTTTTAAAAGTAATCAGCAGCATATAAAGCTGCCAATTAGAGCTTCCAATTAACATGAGAAAAGTAGTGTTACCTTTTGGAGAAGTTATAATTCAGCCTAAAGCAAACAAATTTGGTATTTTTGTTCAATCAAGAATGTAATACATGTTGGCACATTTATCAAATTGCAGGTTTACAGTTTGATATGTCATCGAAAGCAGTGGTTCCCATTGCCCTGTTGTACCCTTTTGCATCTCTGATTCTTACTTCCTAGAGGGATTATCTTCAAATAGTTTACTGTTTTTTCATGTTTGCCTCCATTTTGTGAAAACAAGATGCTTATGATGCTATTTCTTGGTTTTTTTAGTTTTCTTCTCTATGTAGTTATTTCCTGCTATGGAAGATGACACACATACGTTCACCTACTTTGCTTCCTCAATTTAATTTTTAAATTGCTCTGACTGTAACTATCACTCACAGCTGAATCCTTTGGCGTATTATGATATGATTACATTTCCTTTCTTATAAATGTTTTTATTGGGTTAGCCGAAAGGTTCGTTCGGGTTTTTCTGTAACATCTTTCAGAAAAACCCAAACGAACCTTTCGGCCAACCCAATATTTTCCCCATATTTTATGACTGTTTTAATTATTTTATTTTGCTCAGTTTTCGAAGTCTCACTATTTTACCATCAAAGTTTCCATCTAAATTGTAAATCTCTTCTTAATATATTTAGTTTAATCAGACAACCTATACATTCGTCTTTTTCTTGGCCACATGCATCCTCAAGCTGTTCATACATTTGCTCATTGTTGTCATTTTGGAATCTTCCTTTTACATCTAAATTAGTTACGGTAATCTTAGGCTGAGGGAACAAGTAGTCCACAAATGGATAATGGTTCAAACACAACAGAAGTACACTTCTCACTCATGTAAAACTACTGAGCTCTTCTAGGTGAATAGGGTGGGGTGCTGCTCTGTTTCCTGCGGTCACTCAGGGACCCTGGTTAGAGGTACTACTATTTTCAGTACATGGATTCCACAGTTGTCATGGTCAACTCCATTCAGTCAGGCGTGGACATAGTCCTGGGAGTGGCTCACACTCCTCTCACTTGGATATCATTGTCTAGAACTCAGTCTTGTGGCCAAGTCTAATTTCAAAGGTGGCTGAGATAATGTCTAACTGTGTGTCCAGAGAAGAGGGAATGGGTTTTGGTGGAGAGCTAATAGTATCTGCAGTGCAATCATTCTGCAGATTTCTTTACCTCTTTCTTATGTTGGATGCCTTGTTTCCTGATTTCCATATCTTTTGCTTTTCCTTAATTTAGTCTCTGGTTTCGATGAATGAAGCATATCCTCCAGTATCTTCCTAAGAAAGGATATGTTGAGGTGAAGTTTTTGAGACGTTTTATATCTGAGAATATTTTTATTCTGTTTTACACCTGGTGGATAGTACTTCTGGTTGTAGGATTCTTGTTGGAGGTCATTTTCCCTCAGCATTTTGATGGAGTATTTCATTGTCTTCTTGCTGCCATTTTTAGCTATAGAGAAGTCTGATGCTATTCTGAATCTTGAACATTTTTTTCCCCAATTTGAAGCTTTTAGCATCATCTTACTATCTTTGGAATTTTGAAATTTCAAGATGATGTGCCTGGGTGTATGTCATTTTTAATTGATTGTGTGGGGGAAGGAATGGGTCTTTTCCTTTTGGACATATGCCTTTCAGTTCCGATATTTTTCTTGCATTACTGATTTGATCAATTGTAAAGTCAACTTCCCCCTGCAATTTAACATCTCAAATCAGGATGCATATTAAATTGATGGTGTCTTATAAAGGCCATCAGCCAGGTGGCAGTCATGACATGGCTGTGTAAAAAAACATTCTGTTGACACTTTCTTGTATGATAAGAAAAGGGCCAGCATCAAAGAATCTTAGGTTCCATGAAATAATGTAAATTCTTTCATTTGGTTTTCTTGGTTCCCTCTTTCTAGAACTTCTATTCCTATATTTCAATTAATCTAATATGCTTTCTGTTGTAAGATACACCATTATTTTATGTATCACTAAGAAAAACATACTTTCAATTAAACTATAGAAATGTTTTGTTATCGCTTAGAATGTTAATTTTATTCTGATTCAAAGAATATGTTTAAACTTAATTAAATATAAAATGTATCATATATTTCTCCTGTGGGTGCATAAAAAAGAACATGCACTAAAATAAATTGGATAAGTTATTCTAAAAACTTATTCATATTCAGAATTCATCTCTTCTGAATCCCTTTTGAATTCCTAGTCATGCATTTCTGTGCCCATTCATGCACTATCACTTTGTGTGCCAGGAATAGCTGGTACTGAAAAGATGCTTAGCAATCATGTAGAGTGAGCTTGCTTTGTGATTCCTTCTACAAGAATGTTGTTAAAAATGCTTGATTCTCCACTCTTCCTTTTGCTTCCTCACAAGCATATGGTTTCTAGATGTTAAAACAGTGTTCCATTATTGTCTCTTGGGTTTTCTTGCAACCAAACTAACACTCATTCTGCAGGTTTTCATAAATGTGCAGGTCATGACAACTAGCTCATTACTGCTGCCTCTCTGAGAACAATTGTAAGATACTACCGATTGTGATATGTATCTGATTTGAGGGCTATAATAATGTGGAAAATGTGCATGATATTTAGATGTTGAACCAGATGGGCGAATCCTCTAGAAATGTCTTATCTTTTAAAATTCAGTTTTCACATCTTACGTGTTGTTATAAATGACATTTTAGTATAGATAGACAGACACTCTCCTACTGTGTGCCTTAATTGTAAGGAAGAAGAACTTGACTTTTCTCAAGATGAAATGGTAAAGATCCTGGGGGTCCTTGACCTCTAAAAGCAGCACATGTGCCAGAAGACGCACCTGAACTTGGAGGTGATCAATACGAAAGAAGTACCACATTTATGGTTCAGGCATCCTTTTACAGGTGCATCAGGGAACCATGCCTAAAAGCAGTGGAAAACATTTTTCCAGCTGTCGCTCTGTATAGATTCACAATCATAGTGTATATGCTATAGTATAACTGGATCTATTCACCCAAAATTCAATGAAAAATATAGATTTCCTGCATCTTTATGAATGGCTGCATAGTATTTTGTTGAATAAATGCATGGTGCTTTATTTAATCCTTTCTTTAATGTTGATCACTAAATTGCTTCCATTGTAATTTTTGCAATTAAACAATGCTTTGATAAACATCCTAATACAAATGTTTGTAGCTTGCTGAGTTAAAGGCTATACACATTTTAAAGGCTTTTTGCCACCAAATTGCCTTTCAGAATAGGTTACACCAATTTACATTTTCACAGCTGTCCATCAACATGATCATTTCCCCAGATCCCAATAATGCTGAGTTTTGTCAGTCTTCTGTTAATGTGAGGAGAAAAAAATGATCTCCTTGCTGTTTTCAGTTTGTTTTCTTTGATTACTAGGGAGCCTGAAGAACTTTCTTATGTGCCATGGTGTCCTGTGAAAGAGTAGGAGGCTGCTTAAGCAGGTGGTTGGAGCAGGGCAGCTGGAGTGGCTTTTGGGTTGTTGTCAGTAGAAGGTATCTGGCAGGGAATGGATAGTTACTGCTTCCGAGACTTGGAAGGTCTGGGGAACTCTGTGGTTTAAACCCTGCAACCTTCACAGGGATCCTTTTCGTTGACTTCCCTAAGTGCTGGATGCCTTCCAGATACCATAGGTTTTGTTACTTTGCCTGTGGTGTCTTTGAGGACATAATTGCAACCTCCAGACTATATTATCCTCACTAATCCCACAGACTGAGTGGCCTTGGGGCAATAAGTAGGGGAGGTGTAAGTGGGGCTTTGAGTCAACAGAGAGTAAAGGGAGGGTCTACCAAGTAGGTGAAGAGCACAAGCGTTTGAAAGCAGACAATATAACGCAGAGTGAGGCAAGTTTAACTCTAGACAATTGTCCACATAGGAAAGGAAGGGAGGATGTGTTTGAAAGGTGAAATGAGGTCACATTGTAAACTTGAGTGTGCCTTGAATGTGAGTCTATGGAGTATGTTATTTATCTTAAGGGCAGAGGGGGACTTAGAAGATTTTTGGAGTCCTAGTATGGTAAGACCTGACAAATGTCATGATTTTGGAAAGTTAATAGCATTAGATCGCATTGGAAATGGATGCAGGCAATACAAAAGGTTGTATTCCTGGTTTCTACATGTATCTTACAGTTGATAAAGGCTAGAACCTTTCCTTTTGTTTTCTTTTTTTTAATTTTATTTTTTGGCCATGATGCATGGCATATGGGATCTTAGTTCCCCGACCAGAGATTGAACCTGTCCCCTGTACAGTGGAAGTGGGGAATCTTTTTTTTTTTTTTTTTTTGCGCTACGTGGGCCTCTCACTGTTGTGGCCTCTCCCGTTGCGGAGCGCAGGCTCTGGACGCGCAGGCTCAGCGGCCATGGCTCACGGGCCCAGCCGCTCCGCGGCACGTGGGATCCTCCTGGACCGGGACACGGTTCGTGCCCCCTGCATCGGCAGGCGGACTCTCAACCACTGTGCCACCAGGGAAGCCCCGGAAGCGGGGAATCTTAACCACTGGACCTAGAACCTTTTCCATGTGGCTGATTTATGTTCAGAATGACATAGAATCACGTGAATGCGTCCAGTGCAGGGTTGTTGTTATTCTCTATTTTCCAGAAAGGAAAGTAGGAAGTAGTTCATTTTTGACAGACAGGTGAGGCATTTAGAATATGTATAGGTTGTAACAGAAAGTAAAATTGTTTTTGAACATGTCATGTGGTAGGTGGGTAGATATTGGGTGTATAAAAAGGCAAAATGAATTCAGAAACTGCATCAGAGAATCATACAGACTTACCATAAGATCATCAACTTTACCAAATGGCAGCTAATGTGTAATTTCAAATGGAAAATGCACTCATTAAGCCATTTAGACTGGCAAAGTTATATGTGTTACATTTTTTATTTCATTTGTATATGGACACATCTTTCATACTTGAAATACTAGAGTAAATGAGATCTAAACATTATCTTCATTTGATTGGGAAATTATCTTAAGCACAATGGTACAGGATATTTAAAAAGGCCTTAACGTTAATAGCTTAGAATTGGATGGTTTATGATTATTTTCTTATTTTCATTGAAATTTAAACTGTGTTTTCTGAAATAGCATTTATTATACTCTTAGATATAGTCTGCCTTGGCAGTCAGTAACTGAATAGGTAATTTCATCTCTGGTATTACTGCCTGACAAACAGTGATTTTCAGAGATGATCGTAAAGCCTCATTAATGATTATTTTTTAGAGGTAGAATGGCAGGTGTCTTCTAATCAATCGTGTGTTGTGCTTAGCTCATTTATGAATAGTTATCGCTGTGGATCTTCTTGGTTCTCATAAAATGCAGTTACATTTGTAGTTGAAGAATTCAGTTTCTGTTCTTCCAGTAAGTGCAGCCAAGGGCTGTGCTCTCTTTGGGCCTAGGTAAGTCACAGTGGCATTCCTAGGCCAGAAGAAGGATGCTGTTGAAAGCTGAAGAGTGGTGTGAAGGAGATGCGGTGTATGTGTAACTTCCCTTTCAAATGCAGAGGGCTTCTCCAAGGTGGACTGTTTGTAAATTATGGAGTATTCCCTGTCCTTCTCAGGCCAGACTTTCTGCTCTAGCAAAGGCAATTTTTATTATTTGTTTCAACCTTGGTACCTTTATAAAAACTTTTTTTTAACCCTTTGGGGAGAAGGTAACTAATATCTATCGAATACTGCCCCCCCCATGTGCCAGGCACCTTACTCAGTGCTTTAAAATGCTAATTCATTTAATTCTTAGTGTAACTTTGCAATAGAGGTATTTTATACACATTTTGAAGATACAAACCATAAGTCTCTACTAGATTAAGTACCTTGCTTAAGTTTATATAGAAATAAATGATTTATTTTTCCTTTCACTAATCCAAAGTACTTTTTCTAGGCCCTGCATAAGACTCAATATATTAAAAATACTTACTGAGAGTTTATTATGTTCCAGGTACATAAATTATCTCATTTAATCATCACCAAAACAAAGAGAAGTAGATACATTTATTTTCATTAGAAAGATGAAGAAACCAAGAGGTTCAAAGTCTGAGTAATTTGTTCAGCATCACACAGACCTGGTATTCAAGCGTAGGTCCATCTGATTCCAAAGCCTATGCTCTTACCTACTACATTGCTGTGTGAAGTCTTTGTCTTTAAAAGTTATGTTTTAAAATTATTATTCCTTTTTCACCATTATTTTAAAATTATTAGTATTATTTTGCTGCTCAAGTACATACAGTGCCATCTTTTTATGTAAATGCAATAAGAGCTAGTATGAAGGTACTACATACCATTAGCACTCTGCTATGTGCTTTTTCTGCATTAGGGTTTCTTAACCTCCCCACTATTGACATTTAGGGCCAGCTGATTCCTTGTTGTTGGGGAGGAGTGGCCTGTCCTGTGCATTGTAAGGTGTTTAGCAGCATCCCTGGCCTCTTGCAATAGCACTCCTACCTTTCTTTCCAGTTGTGACAACTAAAAATGCCTCCAGACATTGCCAAATATCCTTTGGTGGGGAGAAACCAGCTGAGGTTGAGAACCACTGGTCCGTATTTTCCCATCTTATCCTCAGAGGCGCCTGTGAAGCTCACACCCTTATGATCTCAGTTTCACACAGAAGGAATAACTTGCTCAGGGTCACATTGCTGGGCAGGGGCATCTCTAGGACTCAAACTCAAGGCTTACATGTCACATTGGTCTAATTTTCACCTTATTTCATGGATTCTGCCTTCAAACTTAACTTCAGAGTTCTAGAAGGCTTGGGCTGTATCGGATTTTTCGTTTTCTTTTGCCCCAGGGGTGCCTGGAAAAGTACTTAATATCGCAGTGCTTTGACAGCTGTTCATTAAACAAATGGCCCGTTTTATGTGGGTCATATTTAAACAAGAATCTTTTAAACAAAATTTAGCTTAGTGCGGTAATGAAGAACACAGGGTTTGGAATCAGACACGTCACAAATTTAAATCTCATTCCTGCCATCTATTAGTTCTAGGATCCAGGGAAAAGTTTTTGACCTCTTTTAGCTTTGGTTTCCTTGTCTGTTTTGGGACTAATAATTCCTCCTGTAGATATTGTGAGGAATAAATGTCACCTAGCACAGTACATGACATGAGGTTACAAAAAATTTAGTAAATGGTAGCTGCTAGTAACACAAATAATCATAATATTAATGATAAAAAATGTTTTGGATTTTCCCTTTATGAGATCATTACATATACTTAATTTCAATCAAGTTAAAAAAATATTTTCTTTTGTTTATGTGGAACAACTTGAAAGTTGCTTTTTGCATTAACATTAAATAAAAATTACATAAAATAGAAAAGAATTCAGAAGAGAAATGAGGAAAGTAGGGGAGAAACATAGTAAAACCCAAAAACATAACGTCATTACACAGACTAAAATAACGTACTGAATTATTTAGGTTTTGACAAAGAATTAAGTTTAGTTCATTTCATTTCAGTAAAGAATGATTAACCCTCTTGGTGGCTCAAAGGAGAGCCCTCTTTTGACCTCAAGAACAGCTGACTTGACTCATCCCTGATCTCAGCCCACAGCCTTCTGCTGATTTGGCATCTCTTGCTTCCTTCCCCAAGGTCTGACCTTTTACATTTCCTCTGACTCATTTTTGGGTTCTGCTCCTGGCTTTCAGCTTCTGCTCTGAGGATTCCTTTTCTAGATTCCCAGGTCCTCCAGTTAGTTCCTGACTGGATTTAGTTTCTCCACTGGACTCCTTCCTTTGGTGAGGACACTCCAAGCCCCGCCATGCCTGAGCTGCACCAACTGTTCAGAGCTACCATTTCAAACCTTCTGCTGCTCCCCCCGCCGTAAACCAACTTTAACAAGTCCCTTCCGAGTGTAATTGGCCATAACCATTTAGGTTTTAGCTATAGGTTGGTGACATTGAATTCCCCAGACAGTAAAATGCCATGATGCAAATTCATTGTTTTTAGACTCTTGAGGGTTTTTTTGTGCTTGCAATGCCTCTCAATTTTTTTCATCTTTTGGCACACTTTGGAAATATTTTTTAAAATTAACTATTTTTTTAAAACATTAAAAGAAATTTATTTATTTATTTATGGCTGCGTTGGGTCTTCGTTGCTGCACGCGGGCTTCCTCTAGTTGTGGCGAGTGGGGGCTACTCTTCTTTGTGGTGCGAGGGCTTCTCATTGTGGTGGCTTCTCTTGTTGGGGAGCATGGTCTGTAGGTGCGCGGGCTTCAGTAGTTGTGGCACGTGGGCTCAGTAGTTGTGGCTCGTGGGCTTAGTTGCTCCGAGGCATGTGGGATCTTCCCGGACTGGGCTCGAATCCGTGTCCCCTGCATTGGCAGGTGGATTCTTAACCACTGCACCACCAGGGAAGTCCCCGCTTTGGGAATATTAATGTTTGTTGGGAATGCTGAGATACATAGATAAAGCTGTTTTTAGTTCCAGGACCTGCGTAGCTATCATGGGGGCATGACTATTTTAGCCTCCTGTATGAAACTATATGTGTCATACTAGAAAGCTTATTATTGTGATGTTCCCCAGGAAAATGTAAATAATAGCACCGGATGTGGGGTGGGAGAGTGTAAACAGTGATTCTCTAGCCTCTTTATTTTCTATTTAATTGTCAGATGCTTCCTAAAAGGTCCAGGTAGCCCTGGATAAGTTGCCCTAGGGATAGAAAGACTTAAGAATGAGGATAAGGACACCAGTTTCTGTAGGGGGCCGGTGAGGGAAAAGCTAAATCCATGTTCATACATGGTGGGAGATGTTAGAACTGGAAAAGGTTGAGAACAGGGGGAGTGAGGAGGCTCCTGACGCAATCCCAGGGTGAGGTCTTGAGTATTGGCTACCAGACTGGAAAGGAATGAGTCACTTGCTTTATTCATACAGAAAAGACTTGAGTGTATATGATGGGCCATTTACCACCTTGGCGAATGAAGCTGTATTTACACCTTTGACCAATTTTGTCAGACTACCATCATTACTATTTAGATGTGAGGGGTGTGGGGAGAAAGGAGTTAACAATACTATTCAAGTTACTATTTTAAATAATTGGGAGGAAGGTGTTGTGACTCACTTAAAAAAAAGGAGCAAGAAAAAGGTGCAATTTTGGGTGGGGAGATGGCACATTGAGTTTTGAACCTCCTGAGTTGGAGACATTTGTGCAGCGTAAAATAACAGCTGTCTGGAAAGTACTTAGAAAGTGGTTCTGGAACTCTCAAGAAAGAGCCACATCACAGAATCCAGATTTTAGAAGTGAACAATATCGAGATCCATACATTTTTGGTTAGGGGTTGGGAGTGGGGAGTGGTCCATGAAAATGAAAAACTATATGAAAATGTTGTGTACCAGTGTGGTTTTTTGGAGGAGAGGGTCCACCATAGTTTCAAGGAATCACTACCACAGACAGTAAATTAAGACCAGAAGACGAAAGTTGGCAGAAATTAGTATTTTAAAAATAAAAGAGGTGAATTAATCAAAGATAACTTCAGCGTATTTTTTTTCTTTGGCAGTAATGCAAGATTATGAAAAGGAACTGGCTTGAGAAGATATATGATTAGAATATTTGAGTTGGAATAGAACTTTGGAAATTAGTGTGTCCAACAGGCCACAGGGGTTGAGGCAAAGGAAAGCCAGTGAGAGATCTGGAGTACAGATTTATTAGTCTTCAGCGTCACAGTGATGTTGGGAGCCGTAAGTGTATTCGAGCTCTAAGCAAAGGTTTCGAATAAAGATAGAACAGTGCAGAAGGCCAAGTTTTGAGCTCTGGGTAATACCCAGAGTAGAGAGCCAGGTGAACAGAAGGACTGGGGCACTCCGCACACTTGACAGAAAATTCAGTCCTGAATTGACTAAAGCACATTGCTTGCAAAGCCTTGCTTGAGACAGCTGCTGGTTGATAGAAACAGCTCAAGAGACATATCATCATTCTTTTCCTCCAGTTTTCTGGATTGGTAGTCTTTAAATCTTTTTGCTCCTTTATCCTTATAACAAAATCATGTAAAGCACACTATCCCAAACTCCTAATTTAGCTAAATAAAGAGTTTAGGATTAACAGGTACACACTACTGTATATAAAATGGATACGCAACAAGGACCTACTGTATTATCACAGGGAACCATATTCAGTACCTTGTAATAATCTATAATGGAAAAGAGTCTGAAAAAGAAGCAGTATGCTGTACACCTGAAACTAACACATTGTAAATCAGCTATACTTCAATAAAAAGAAAGTCATTTAAAAATTAAGAAGAGTTCATTTTTAAAAAAGCATACTATCATATATGTGTGTGTAATGTAGAGAAAACATGAAAACAAATTTATAATGGTGAAATAAATCGATAAAGAATGAGTTGTAAGGTATATCGCTATAACGAACAGATTATTTTGTGCACCTTATGCAATGTTTTGAAAGCAACTTTACTGAGGTATTTCTTATGTACAGTAAATTACACTCAGTTGAAGTCTACGATTTGGTGATGTTTTGGTATTAAATGCATTCATTCATGAAACCACCACAGCAACCACAGCCATCGAGGTATTTCTATCAGCATCAAAAGTTTTCCTCCTTCTGCAGTCAGTTGTCCCTCTGCCTCAGCCCTTGGCAATCACTGATCTCCTTTCTTTCACTGTAGCTTACTTTGTAGTTTTAGAATTTTATATAAATATATTACAGTATGTACTCTTTTTGTCTCTTTTTTCCTCAGTCAATGCCTTTCCTTTTATTTGCTGTATGGATATACCAAAATTTGTTTATCCATTAACCTACTGATTGGGATTTAGGTTGTTTCCAGCAATGGGCTATTACAAATACGCCAGCTACAAACTTTTTAAAAATTAAGTCTTTGTGTGCATATATGTTTTCATTTGTCATGGGTAAATACCTAGTTATGGAATAGCTTGGTTGTTCTAGGTTATCAAAAAGTATATGGCTATACTAAAATTATCACATTTTGCAGAAAAAATATTCATTCATTCTGCATTCAACACACAGTTTTGAGCAAACGCATTTTGTGCTTTGAGAGCCAAAGTTAAATATTGCATCTCTGCTTTTGTAGGAATTTAATTTAAGAAATACAAATTTGGAAGTTATTTATAAGATTAAGTTGGTGTTTGTAGTCACTGGAGAACACAGTAATTACTTGTCAAATGATTGGTCAATTTGAGAGAAGAAATTTAACATTCTTGGCTCTGTAAATTAAATAAAAAAGAAGTAAAACCAAAATTAAAAATCAAACTGAGATTAAATGCAATATGGTACCCTGGATTGGATCCTGGAACAGTAAAAGGACATTAGTGGGAAAATGGGTAGACTGTATATAGGAACTGTGTGAAATCTTTGCAAATTTTCTGTAAATTTAAACTTATTTAAATTTACAGAAACTTAAAAAAAAGTTTCATTGAGATACCAAATGCATAATTAAGAGTTTCTGCTCAATAAAATTATAAGCCAAGAAATAAAGTGAGAAAAACAGTTGATGTATATATGACAAAGATGCATCCTTATTTTTTTAAAAAAATCATTTATTTTATTTATTTTTGGCTGCGTTGGGTCTCGGTTGCTGCGCGTGGGCTTTCTCTAGCTGTGGCGAGCGGGGGCCACTCTTGGTTGCGGTGCGCGGGCTTCTCATTGCGGTGGCTTCTCTTGTTGCAGAGCATGGGCTCTAGGTGTGCGGGTTTCAGTAGTTGTGGCACACGGGTTTAGTTGCTCCACAGCATGTGGGATCTTCCCGGACCAGGGCTCGAACCTGTGTCCCCTGCATTGGCCACTGCACCACCAGGGAAGTCCCAAGATGAATCCTTATTAAATAAAATGCAGTTATAAGTCAATAATAAAAATACTAATCCCCTCTAAGAAAAATGGGCCAAGAACATAAAGGCAGTCAATAAAATAATTTGTACATATGGCTTATGTAAGGAATGGATCCTATTTCCTTGCCTCATGTTTCCACAGGAAGCCATCAGCCTTAGCCCATTTCCCCATTTCTCACTCTGTCTTACGTGAGGAGAATTTACTTATCTGGTTTTAAGGATTTAGGAGAAAAAAATCGCACATGCATGGCTCAGCTCTTTCTCTATTTTCTCTTTTCTTTGGATGCACCTCTGCTGCTCATATTTCAATGTTAGAAGAATCTTGGGACTCCCAATTGTTATCTAAAGTTACGTTTTCTTTTTTGATCAGACTAAACATTAAGAAGGTTATTTTTAGGTTAGTGTGATTCCTGCTTCAGTTTTTAGTGATTATTAATTTACTCTGTGTGTGTGTGTGTGTGTGTGTGTGTGTGTGTGTGTGTGTGTGTGGAGAGTGTTATTAATTATCCAAAACTCTGACAGCTAATAAACACTTGAAAATATTAATTCTCCATGGTAATCAAAGCAATGCAATTTAAAACAAGAGGGTACCATTTTTTTCTGCTACCAAACTGATAATTTACAAAAGCTTTCAGAAGGAAAGATAGCTAGTATTGAAGAAATTGTTATGAAAGGATCTTTTAAACTGTAGGTAGAAATAAAAATTGGTGTAGTTTTTCAAAAGACAAATAAGTCATCAGTTTGTATCAATAACCGTAAAAGGTTGATACTCATTTGCATTTTTAGGTAAAATCTAAGGTAGTAATCAAAGATATATAAACAAGAGTGTGAATCACAGCATTGTTTGTAATGGGCAAAAATGGGAAGCAACTTGTCTGTAATAAGAAAATATTGTACTACTTATGATTAAAGCCATAAAAAGCATTTTTTGAGGAGTATTTAAAGAACTGAGAAAATGCATACGATCAAGTACAAATTAAATAAAGTATGATGTAATACCATGTGTGTGATCCTACTTTTGTAAGCAGCCTTTCTCTATGAAATAAGTTCTGTAAAAAGCATTTTTCTAAAATTATAATTTGAAAAAGAATTTTGTAACAAAACAAAAATATTCATAAACATAGTCATGGAATAGAATATTAGGTGAGATTATTCTTGTTTTCTGGACTTGCAGCTGAGTTCCAAAGCTGAGAACAAAAGTTAATTACAATATACCCTGGAGAGATGGTTGTCTTTGGGGGGAGTACAGTGTTTGGGAAGAGAGGTCCAATGCAAGGGACATTATCAAGATGCCTGCTGCATGGAAGCCAGTGTGTCATTATTAATCAGAGAAGCAATAACCAGGAAAATAATGGGAGAATATGCTAGTCTCTCCCAGTAAAACTAGGAGAGATTTGCCCCTTTTACCCTCCCCTCCTTTGGAGGAGTTAGCCTTTAAGAGGAAGGAGGTGGGGTGTCAGGATGCCTCACTTCACTTTCACAGCTTTTAAGAGTCAACTCAAATCCAGCTTTCACTGGTGGCAGGGGAATAGAAGAGCTTTGAATTCAGTTTAAGGTTGAAATTTTAAAACAAAAGGACTGAGCCTTAAATATTAAAGCGAGACTGTTCTAATAATTGAAGGTTTATGTGTGTGTGTCAGTGGGCGTGTGGTTTATTGAGGAGTCTTAACTCATTGCAGTATACACAGGAATTGATTTTATTTCCTTCCAATCCCAATTGGAAAACTCTAGCCTTCCTTTTTTGTTATTGCAACTTATTATGTTGGCCAGATTCTACATAAAAAATTTACTTTAAGAAAAAAATAGAATTGTGTTTGTGTTTTGTATCTATATGAATGAGCAAAAAGGGCTAGAAGAATACACACTAAAATTAAAGATAGCTATCTGTTGGTAGTGGGATTATTTAGGCATTATATTCATATATTTAGTCTTCCCTATCTTTTCAACAAACAATAAGCATAATTTATAATCTTACCATTATATATATTATAAGAATATGTCTTTTGAAAAATTGTAATTAAACATAATGTTCATTGTGTTACTTGATTTGCATTTTAGAAGGATCCATATACTAGTGTCATTCTTCAAAGATTAACACCTCAGGAAAATGTTTCTCCAGATAAACTTGTAAGTTTTCTTCTGTCAGACAAAAATATGGGGCCTCTTCTGCTGTATTTACCAGAACACAAAGCTAAAATTCATTGCTTAGCTGTCACTGACACTGATTTTGCTCTCCCCACATCTCATCTAGAATGCCTTGGCTGCCTTCTAACTAGCCTCTGCTCCAGCCTCTTCTACCCTCAACACTGCCTTCTGAGGGATGTTTCTGGAATGCAAATCTGGCTGTGGTTATTTTCCTGTTGAAAGCCAAATCTGCGCCTGGCACACGGTGCCCTTCCCCCTTAGACTCCCCTTAAATGCCATCCCGGGCCTCTTGCTTCTTTCCATATTTGCATCCTATTCTTTAACTTTATTAAATTACTTGTAATTTTCCTAGAGTGCTGTGATCTTTTTTCATGCTTTTTCTTAGTTTCTCATGCTTTTTTTCTCTTCCCTCCTTCATTCTTGCTACTGTCTCTTTCTTTGGAGAAAACTTCTAATTTTCCTTTAATGAGCTTAGTTTTACCTGGCAGAATAATCTATTCCTACCTTGTGTTCCCAGCACCACGTATACAAAACTGCAGTTTTTTCCCCTTATTTGTGTGTCTTGCGTATAAATATGGGAAGTACTCAAAGTACTCAAACCATGTTTTCCTCAACTAGCTGAGGGCTTGTTTATGTGATGGATGTTTAATACTTACATGTATAAAAGTTAGGAGCTTTATGTACATTGTCTTTTTTAATTCCCTGCAACACACCTAGGAGGTGGAAGCTTAGAGACACATTTATTGTGTTATTTGCTGACAGAACAGCCTTCATCTGGAGCGTTGCCAGTTGCAAGGAAGCAGAAGGAAAAGGGACATGGAACCACATGGTGGGTTTGAATATTTGCCCGTTTTATTGACCAAAGCAAGTCACATGACCACTCCTAAGTACTGTACAACAGGATGGGTATATATAGTCCTTCTATGAGGGTGGCACCCAAGAGAGGAAAAATGAAATATTTGGCAAACATTAGTATAATCTACCACAGGGAACTACTTTGTTTACCACTGCCTATTCAGCACTTATTACTATGCCTGTACGTTGAAGATCTCAGTATTTGGTGGCTGAATGACGAAATGTCATAAAGCTAGTAGGTGCGCCAGAGCTGTGATTTGGTTAGTCTAACAACAGAGCCCATTCTGAATGAGTTTGCTGTTTGTATTACTTAGTCTCAGATACTTACTAATATCTCTTTCTCTAATATCTCTCTGCTCATTCTCTCTTGTGTTTGCTTTTATTCTGTAAAGCGCAGGGAAATATCTGCAGTGATGATTAAAGAAGAGAAAGAATGACCTCAGAGGTAGAAAGAGGCCAGAAATGTATCATTTCAGAGAAATCAGGTTAAGGAAAAAAAATTCTGAAGGAAAAGAACAAGAGCAATATCAAACATAGAAAGAGATTGATTAGGAAAAAAGACTGTAAGATTTGGTTAGAAAAGGTCTTTGCTGTCAGATACTTCCATGAGGCCAAGGGGGCAAATAAGTATTTTCAGATTTGATCAGACTTTAAAAGGCAGAAGTGATAGTGACAGTATTTATCTTTCAGAGCATTTGGAGACTGAGATCAGGGGTGGGAGTGCTGTCAAGATTGTGTATCGGAGAGATACAGGTTTTTCTCTCTGCAGTATATTCAGGTGGTCTAGTTCTTCATTTTCTCAGATACACAGAGGAAGTATCTTTAAAAATGCAGAATGGCTTCTATCCCTGAATAACCACATTAATCTCCTTGAATGACTGCAGTTAGTCTCAGTAATTCTCTACAGAAAAAAAGTGGACCTTCAAATATTTAAGTTAGATAGGTACTTTTTGAAATTCTAGTAACCTTATTCTATGGGTAAGGTAAAGTATGAAATCATAAAGATTAATTGAATCATTGCTTTCTCACTTTTGAGATTAGACTGTGTGTGGTCAGAAATGTGTATTAATACAAGAGATTCAGTGGGGGCAATTAGAATTACTTGAAGAGGAGATCTAGAAGCAGAGGAACAGCACACGTTTTCAGTAAGATGGATCAAAATTTTTTTTTTAACTTCTTGGATTTAGATTTTTAATTCAACCTGTACTCCTTGATAGCAGAGACTCTGGGAAAATTAATCTCTTTGATTCCTACTTTTTTCATCTACAAAGTAGGGATAGTAATGTTTATCTTGATGTTTTATTATAATAAATAATAATGCATGTGGAATATTGACAATCAGTGGTAGCTCCGACGATGTACTAATTGAAATAATTACAGTGATAATGACTCACTCATCCACTTTTAGTTCTTAGGAACTTGCAGGATAAGAGAGGTTAGAAATAATTTGATCAGCACTGATTTACTTTTGGACACTTCCTGTATCCCTGTAAGATAAATCAGGGTTAATGGTGATGCATGGAGGTCCCCAGCAAGGGAAATTTCTTTCCCCAGAGCCTCAGAATCCATTTAACTACTTGAAAACTTAATAAAAAAATTTCCGGTACTCTGACCATAACTTGCAAACCCTACAGCCTGTGTGAATCCATTGAGGAGAGATGCGCGCAGAGCAGGAGACAGGACACTCTGTCTCTAGTGATGACTCCAACTTGAACACAGCTTGGTCAGGCACAGGGAGCATAGCTCATGCTGCCCTTGGAAAGAATAAAGTGGTGTGTCATTTATAAACAGCAGCCTTTTTATTCTTAAGTTTGCAGGAGAGTAATTACCATAGCAACAGCTATCCTCTCCAATGCAGATAAGCACAAGAATGTCCCTTATTAGAGAGACTGGCAATTTGGGAGGTTCTAATCCTGTTATGATTTATTTTAAAAAAACCCTTTAATTTTAAAGCAATTTAACAAGTCCTTTTGTCATATTTTCCTGGGAAGTTGCATAAATTCCATATAATAGTTCTTGGGGCTGGAAGCTACCTCCTAAAGAAGTCTACTTTCTCCAGTCCTGGTCTTCAGACAGATAAAGTTTCTCCATTTAATGAAAATTAACTGAAAAATTAATTGCTTTAACCGGTTACCTTCAACAAATGGTCCTGGCCCTATTCGTACCTTAAATTTATCTTGATCATGGTTTTTCCTAATCCAGTTCTCCTTCTGAATTCCCTGTTTTGGTTAATGGTACCTGTTTCTCTCTCTAGAAATAAAAGTTCACAACTGAGTGTCATTTGATACTCCTATACTACAGCCTAAAATTGTTGACCTCCTGCCAAATTTGCTGTCCTAATACAGTGATTCCTAGCCTGTGTGAGAGTCACCTGTGGAGCCTTTTAAAAATACTGCTCCTAAAACCCATCCCTGGATATGTTGGGGTATAAGTATCTGTATTTTGAGTCATGAAGGTTTCATAGATATTGAAGAATAAATGCAATATAAAATACAAAAATGAAGTGTGGATATAATAAAATGATTTTTTAAAGCTACCATGCAGTTCAAAAAGAGGGAACATTACCAGTAGAACTGAAGTCTCTTAAGTACTACTGGTCTACCATTTCTTTCTCCCTCTCTTCAAGGGAAATTTCTATTCTGAATGTTAACATTATTTTCCCCTTAGGTTTCATTGTAGTTTTCTTACAGATATGTGTCTTCCTAACCAACATATGGTCACATTTTGTTTGTTGAACCTTATGTCTATACTCTGTAACTTGCCTTTTTTATTCTCCATTATCATTTTGAGATTCGTCTGTGCTGGTGCCTACAGCTGTGGCTCATTTATTTAATATAGTACCCCACTTACCACTACAACCCAATTGATTCATCCACTGTCCCATGGATGGATACTTAGATTGTTTTTCTTTTTTTCCCCAGAGGCACATATTATACAACATTTTTAGGGCATACACCTAGGAGCAGAATTACTGGACTGCATCTTCACATTTACATTTTCAGCTTTCCAAAATAATGCCACTTTTTCCCCCTCATAGTGGTTATATCCATGTACTCCCAGCCGTACATGAGAATTTGTGTTGTTCCATATTTCTGTCTTCACTTGTTAATGCCCAAGTTTTTGGTTTTGTTTTTTGTTTTCATACTGGAGGATGTAAAGTAGAATCTCACAGTGATTTTAATTTGCCTTTTCTTGATAACTAATGAGGCTGAGCATCTTTTCTTTTGTGTCTTTACCATTCTTGTTTCCTCTTCTGCAGAATTCGTGTTCTCTTTTGCCATGCATCTGAATTTTTAAAATTCCACAGGTAATTCTGAAAGCAGCCAGGAGTGAGAGGAACTGCCTCTGTGTCTGTCCCTTCCTCATCGTTCTTACTGTGTCTGCACATGTTCAGGCCCTCATCACCTCGGAACATCTCATCTATATACAGTACTCCTCTCACTGGTCTCTGAGCATTTGGTCTCCTACCATTAATTCATCTGACCAGGTTCTTCTTCCTGGAGCTTGGTTCTGACTGATTATCCATCTTCCTTGTAGAAAATTTGCTGACTTCATATTGCCTGCAAATAAAGTCTGAACTTCTTGTACCTTTTTGATTAATACCTACCTACGTATTGGGTACCTCTAGTTTCATCATATACCTTTTACTTCTGTCGATCCTAATATCTTGTTAATAGCAACATGAGCACCACGATTTCTTCTTTCATGCCTGGTCACCCATGAGTTCCACTGCTGTAACATTTTGTAATTGTGTATAGTTCCTTTATTCTACTTACCACTTTCTACCTGGTGTTATTGTTGTCATTGCCAGGCAGTGAATCTATGAAGGTACAGTCCTTCATTTTCCCCACCCCCATCTCAGTGCCTTTTATATACTAGGTGATAGTAATTTTTTGTGGATGAATGAAATTGTGAAGTGGAAATAGAACCCAACTTTTAGAATTTAGTCTTCTTTTTTTCTTTTTCTGTTAAACCGATCAACTCCTCAGGGCCAAGAACTGAGTCTTATGAGTTGTGTCTATGATTTTTCCTAACTAGAGTATCTTTCACATGCTTGGTGTAAAGATGAAAGAAGGTCATGGGCTTTATTGTTGATTTGTTTTGACAAATGTTTTGAAAATTACACAAACTCTACCTTTAAGATGAAAGATACTTTGAAAAAAATTCTCAGTGATGAGAAATAGTAAATATTTTAATGTGAGTCTGCTTAAAGAAAGCAGTTTAAATTTATTAGGAATTAAATCTGGTGATTAAGCTTTTTAAGTAACTGGAAAGTTCTACTTATAAAAAATATTGACAGGGCTCTGTATGCAAAAAATATTAAAGGATTAATTATGAAGAAATAGAAAGGAATAAGACTGAATTCCTTGTGTGACTTATAAATTGACCCTAAAGTCATTTCTACATGAATGTTCCAAAAAATATTTTTAGAGATGACATCATTGAAATATATATATAGTCTCCACCAAAATATTCCATATATATCCAATTTATTCACCAATAGATTCTCTTGTTTAAAACCTTTCTTGTCATTTTACAATCTCATCTTACAATAAAGTTTTCTTTGTAGATTTTTGTACTGTTGATTCTGAATGCAACTTTGTTGCTGCTTCCTCAGGTCTCTGAGTTGGGCTGGTGTGCAAGCAATAAGGAGGACCAGGTTCAGAAGCCCAGATGAATCAGGCTCCTTAGTGATACCCCATATCATGAGAATGGTTACTTTGGATGATACCAAAGGTCCAGTAGACCTAGCCTATCTCTCAGAGTGAAAGTAGAAGAATGTGGATATTTCTTTAATGAAATTTCCCAATATCATTTAGATCAGTAGCAGACCTGCTTGGCTGGTAACTCCAAAGTATTTCTTACCCCTTTCTTCTTTTATGTCTTGTCCCCTTACACTAGAAGTTGAAAATCTAGATACTTGGATGTGACTCAATGATACTTGGCGAAAGACTATTGAGAACCTTTGAGAATGATAATTTTCTTCCCAATGAGAAGGATAGGCATATGAAGAGAGGTCATTGGCATCATTCCTTCCCTTCTTTCTTGGTATGTTGTTGAGGTGATAACTATATATGAAACTGTAGCAGTCATTCTGTGACTACGAGGGCAAAAAGCCAGTGCACTGAGCTGAGGTATGGAACACAAGAATGGAAAGAGGCTGGTTCATGATGATCCTATTAAGCAACAGAATGAACCCTGGAAAAGCCACCTCCACACTTGGTAGAAGTGAAAAATAATTGTCTTATTGTTTACTGTTCATTGGGTTTTCTGTTATTTGAAGCTGAATACATCCTAAGTGATAGAATCACCCATCTGTAATTCTCTCTATAATCTTCTTGAAAATATCTATTTATCTATCTATCTATCTATCTATCTATCTATAATTTTAACAACCTCTTGGTGAGTTTTTCTGTTATCTGTCCTGAAATGAGCTTCACAAGACTCTCCTTTAATTTCTTTTCCCAAGATTTTTTAACAACTTCTTACTCATTCTTTTTATATACTACATCTTTCTGGCACTGGGTGTGAATACTCTTATGATGATGATATTATCATCATTATGGAAATCTGACTCATATTAAAATTTCATCATATTTTACATCTGTACTGCCCTAAAATGTCTGTGCTCATCTACATGTAGGAATGCTTGGTTTACAGAAGAATTGCTAATTTTGCCCCTTTACTGCATTTTAACAAACTCTTCACCTACGGGACAACTTTCCTTCCCGAAGTCCACATTTCCAAGAAATTCATGAGACTTCTTATTTTGGAAAAATTGCCTTATTGGAGCTAGGTTTACCCAGAAATCCTTGTAATGCTTCCTTGCAAAATAACTTTAGTAGATAAGTTGTTATTTATCTTTTTGTCCATGCTTCCTAACTTCCTGATGGAATTTAATGGAATCATTGAACTTCAACCGTAGATTTCCAGCGAATATGGGGCTTTTTGTTCTAGAGTGGGTGTAGGCAGATTTTTCCTGAAACGGTCCAGAAAGTAAATGATTTAGCCTTTGCAGGCCATGCAGAAGGTCACTTTTGTTTTTATAACCCTTTCAAAATGCAAAAGCAATTTTTTTTTTTTTTTTGCGGTACGCGGGCCTCTCACTGTTGTGGCCTCTCCCTTTGCGGAGCACAGGCTCCGGACACGCAGGCTCAGCGGCCATGGCTCACGGGCCCAGCCGCTCCGCGGCATGTGGGGTCTTCCCGGACCGGGGCACGAACCCGTGTCCCCTGCATCGGCAGGCGGACTCTCAACCACTGTGCCACCGGGGAAGCCCGCAAAAGCAATTCTTAATGGTTCATACAAAAACAAGGCGTAGGTTGGATTCTGTCCATGGATTGTAGTTTACCAACCCTTTGTCTAGAGGGTTATTTTGCAATGTAAGCATAAGAACCTTCCACAACCCCCAAAATAGCTGAGAGTACTTAACAAAAGTCAAGAAAGGGAGAAGAGAAAGAAAAGAAAGTATTCTAGCATTTAGCATTTGTTGAATGTAATAAGCGAGAGTCCCTGAGTAGACTCAGGTACATATCTTTTGGAGTGGGTTATTTCTACTGAGAACTAATTTTGCCATTTGTGGTTTGTTTCTGAAGGTTTTGTTCTCAGATGGCAACATTAAGTTCCCTCATTGTAGTCACAGACAACCTCTTTGAAAGTGTTAAAAGTCAAAATCACAAGTGGTGGAACGATATGTTTTCTTCTTCAATCAGTGGTTTTCAATAGGGAATAAATAATAGGTTAAAGTAATGGTAAATGTCAGAATTTCATGTGTCACTTTTAAAGATCAAATTTTGTATAGTCCTGGTTAAAGTTATTAGGGGTATAAGTAGTATATAGTCCAGTGAGTGGAAGGGTGTACTAGGCATTAGTGCAGTTCAATACTGTTTTCAGTTCTGCTCCTCTGAGCATAGGAAGTATGCCCTTATCTGCTTCTTCCTTGAACATGTAACCTTGTCACTTTCTATGATGAGTGAAAGTGAGCAAAAGTAAGCAATGTCACATGGACTTGGAGAACATTTCATGAATGAGAAATAAACTTCTGTCATATTAAAGCACTTAGGGTCTTCCCTGGTTGCACAGTGGTTAAGAATCTGCCTGCCAATGCAGGGGACACGGGTTCAATCCCTGGTCTGGGAAGATCCCACATGCCGTGGAGCAACTAAGCCCATGCGCCACAACTAATGAGCCTGCGCTCTAGAGCCTGTGAGCCACAACTACTGAGCCCACGTGCCACAGCTACTGAAGCCCGTGCGCCTAGAGCCTGTGCTCCGCAACAAGAGAAGCCACCGCAATGAGAAGCCTGCGCACCGCAATGAAGAGTAGCCCCCACTCTCTGCGGCTAGAGAAAGCCCTCGCACAGCAATAAAGACCCAACACTGCCAAAAATAAAAATAAAAAAATAAATTAAAGCACTTAGACTTTGGGGATCATTTTGCTACTCTTGCATAATCTAGCCTGTCCTTACTGAGACAAAGATATATATCGTTGTGGAAATTTATAAATTGGTGGAAGTATATAATATACAAGTGTATATAATAAGTAATATATAAGTAATAAGTATATATAATTATAGAAGTGGGTTTCAACTTGGTTTTAAAAATAAAACTATTTTCTCAAATACAAGTTTAAGGAGATTTCTATTATATAAAGGTATAAATTGTGCACCTACTTAGAGCAGAAGCTGGAATGGCTCCTTCTAGCCAGGCTTCCCATCCCTCTCCTCACCAGACTTTGAGATCTCTGAGATCCTTGGGTCCCATTTATAGAACTCCTAAGTCTTAACCAAGCTCAATTTATAAACCACAACTACAAGAAGATAGATTTTAGTTCAATAAAAGGAAATACTTTCCCTCAGTCAGAAATATCCAAAGATGGAGTGGGGCACTAAAGCGGGAGCTGCTGTCACAAGAAATGTTAAAGCACTGATTGATTATGCTGGGTATGTGGTAGAAGACATTCTCTCATTGGCTGGCCATTTCTAGACTCAGGGTTTCTGATTCTTAGATCTCTTTCAATGGATAACCTCCTCTATTATTCTTTATCTCTCCCCCACTTTTTTTTTGTCTAATCTATCACTTCCTTTTTCATTTTATTAAAAATCCATTTATCTATCAATCTATCTGTATCCAGTAGTGTGCTTGTACAAAGCCAAGATAACCAAATTTTAAATTTTCAGTAGTTTTTAGAGCTAGTTGTTAAGAACACAGACATTATTAAAAGTTCCATTATGTAAACTTACAATGAAATAATTTATGTTAAAAAACTAGGTAATAACACTAAAAACTCATCACTTCCTAATTACTTTGCTACATATTACTATTATTTATGCTCTTGCGATTATTTTCATCGATCACATCTGTATGGTGGAAACATACAATGGCATGCTACTGATGCCTCTCCCAACTTTGCCTTCAGTGATGTACATTGATAGCTTGAAATCAGCTATGGTGGGAGTATTTATAACAAATCATCAAACACTACAAGTCAGAGTCTTCTCCCTGGAGAACTGCTTGCTAAACATTTACCAGCACTCACCGTGTCCATCTATATCTCTCCCTGCCTCTAGAATTTAAGCTCCATGAGGATAGAGTCTATGTTCACTGTTGTTAGTGCTCAGTAAGTGTTTATTTATTGAATAGATTAATGACAGGGCCAGCAGAGAGTTTAAAAGAAGCAAGATGAGAGAAACCAGGGAACATGGAGTGGGAAGGTTTTGATGAGGTTGAAATTGCTTTGTGTTCTTTTGGCTGTGCCTGCCTGGGCTGTATTACACAGACGGTGCATAGGAAATGGCACCTAACATCATTCAGTTTACAGACAGGGATTATGCCTCCCAGTTCTCCAAGGAGATCTTTCCAAAGCAATCTCTGCATCATTCATAATTTCCTGAAGAAAATTTGACATCTTTTCTTTGCTTGTGGTAGCTAATGCAATTGCATTTGTAGGCAAGGCTGCTGATTTGGGGGGCAAAGAGAGAAAATCTTGACTCAGAAAATCCTTAACCCCCAAAACTCACTCTCAGCAAAACCAAAGAAGATAAGGCTGTGAAGTGGATTGTCTGTCAGTCTAGAGAAACCAGTACAATTAGGTGGCCATCAAGGAAAGCTGAGAAGGGAAAATGAAGGCAAATTACACCAACCATCTTAAAGAGGTTTCACTGAAAAGTTCCCTAGCCTGAAATCTATTGGTTATCTTAATGAAGTAACTAGAGACACCAACTTTTGACCAGTTGATGATGTATAAAAAGGTTTTCAGGGCTTCCCTGGTGGCGCAGTGGTTGAGAGTCCGCCTGCCGATGCAGGGGACACGGTTTCGTGCCCCGGTCCGGGAAGATCCCACAGGCCGCGGAGCGGCTGGGCCCGTGAGCCATGGCCGCTGAGCCTGTGCGTCCGGAGCCTGTGCTCCGCAAAGGGAGAGGCCACAACAGTGAGAGGCCCGTGTACCGCAAAAAAAAAAAAAAAAAAAAAGGTTTTCAGAGGGCATTTGAGCCGCTGTACACCAAGGTTCATGAGCTAGCAATCTGTAGGCAGTGTCTGGGCCACAGATATGTTAGGTCTATGTGGGAGTTAAGAAACTTGAATTAGTTTCTCACAATTAAATATCAGGGGATTTCCACTAAATATCTGGATTTCTGACTTCTCTTGAAAATTCAGTATATCCAGTAACAACAGACCTGTATTCCCACATGGCGAAAATCCACTTGAGTCAAGTAGTTTTACCCTCTTTAGATGGGTCATAAACTCTACAGCTCATCACCTTCCCCACCATGTCCCAATGTCCTGATGTCCGTACCTGGTCTGCCCTGTTCCGTTAGGTTATTTGCCCGGTCCTTGTATTCTTTTGATATTGTTGAATAGCCATTTTCCTATGTAATATTGATAACATCTGACATTTGGGTGGCTAACAGGGGCTACATTCTGTTGTTTAGGAGCCAGTAATCCTTCCACTAGACAGTTAACCTCCCTGAGTCTCATTTTCTTAGGTATAAGTGAAATGGTTACCCCACATGATCACTAAGGCTTCTTGCTACTCTGGTATTCCATGCTCGCACTGAATAACCTAAACACTTATACTGTTTTCTTACAGTTTTTGTTTCTAGCTCATATTTCTCTCTCTATGCTCTCTTTCTCCATCTCCATCTCTATCATTATGCAAAATATTATTTTTCTCTTACTGTGTATTTTAGACCATGATGCCTAAAGGTTATCTGTGGTAAAGAGAAAGAGTGTGGGACTTGATGGAAGTAAAGAAGTGTGCCTAGCTATCCAGTCTCTATTCTTTCTTCTTATAAGAGAGAACATTTGCTTTGTTTAGAGTCTTTACAGGGCTTGAAGCAGAAAAAAAATGGTGATTCTAAAAGAGGATTCTACACTCAGGGAAAATACTTCTTTTTTTTTTTATTTCCACTGTATTTTCTGAGTATAATTTGCTTGAAATATCAAAGAGGTCAATTGCTGAAAATGTTCATTGTATACTTTTCCAAGTAGAATATAACAGCTGGCCAGGTCTTTGGCATTAAGCTACCATGGTGATAGATATCCTAGACTTACATATATAAAGAACAAAACAATTTATATTTTTCTTTGTAGTCTACATAAAATACCTATGTACATAAAGGATAAAGTGTTTACCACATCTAAATGTACAGCTTTTGGAACAGTATTTCTCAAACTTGGTTCACAGCCATAAAGATACTCTCTCTAGTATGCTAGCTTCTGTGGTAGCTTGAGGACCCGATATAAGGTAAAAGCTGATGGGCAGCCTTGTTGGGATATGGTTTTGTTTCAGGCACATCTAATGGATGGTACTTTTATGATGCTTTTTTTTTTTTTCTGTTTGGATATAAAACATCATTATAAAAATGAAATACTTTTTTTTTTTTTTTTTTAGTTTCATCCCTGGATGAGATATGCATCGTTACTTGTGTGAAGAGTTTTTTTCTCTCAATTTTTCTGTTCAAATTAAGAATGTATCTCTAGCCAGTGAAGCCTCTGTATGTAATTTGTATTTAAAGTGCCTAAGAATTGACACTGTCTTTCTTAAGAGGAAAGGTATTTCACTGATACTTTTTGCTATTTTGTGTTCTAGATTATTAAATAAATGTGCAGAATGACAAGAAATTTAATTGGCTCCTGAGTGCAGAGGATAATATTAGAGTTTATGTGGAAATAAAGATGTTAAAAAAAAAACCCTATAGCAGAAACACATACTTTTAAGATTTAATAAGGTGTCTAATTTAGAAAATTTTGTTTGTACAATTTACAGTTTGGTCCCACTGATTCTTTCTTCTTCCTCTAGATCATTGCATTTTTTTTTTCTCTTCTATTTCTTTATTGCAGGAGCATATAGTGCTAGTGACTGATCTAGCCCTGGGAGATGACTTGAAAATACCATGGTACTCTAATTGCATTCATTCCTTTACTTTCTTTTTCTTTTAATAAAAAAGGCAGAAAAAAATTTCCTGTTTCTCCTTGGATTTTTTTGGAAAAGCTCTTCTAATGTTAATCATTCCTACTGATTTATAAGTTCTTAGGTTTCTGTTGCTTAAAAATGACAAGTGCAAGTGAAGGTTTTTGTGCAACCAATAAAGACCTTGAAGCTAATAAATGCTTTGTATGATTTCACTGTGTTGAATGATGAGCTTAAAAAGATTGTACTAGGAAAAATAATTTATTTCTAAAACCAGTTGTAACTAGTGGCTTGTGTAGTAGGCATATGTAAGATATGAAATTTTGCTCTATCCTTTAGGATTTGGAAATAACTATAACAGCTGAAGTTAAAATCCCATACTTTTTACCTTCAGCTTTCCAAGATTAGGTCTGAGTTCTTTTGTTAGATGCATATTTTTCTGTGATTTTAAATATAGGAAAAAAAGAAATAAGCAAAATGAAGGTAGTGTATGTGTATGCTTCAAAACATGAAACAAAAAAAGGTGTTCATCAAAGTTAATAGAAAGCTAAACTGGGGAATTCCCTGGCGGTTCAGTAGTTAGGACTCGGCACTTTCACTGTCGTGGCCTGGGTTTGGTCCCTGGTGGGATTGGGGAACTAAGATCCCACAAGCAGAGCTGCCAAAAAAAAGAAAGGAAGAAAGAAAGAAAGAAAGCTAAACTGTGAAATCTAACCATGTCCTTAAATTCAGTTAATAAATAGTCTAACAATCAGGAAAGAAGAAATAGAAGGCATCAGAATTGGAAAGAAAGAAATAAAATTGTCTCTATTTGCTGATGACGTGATTTTGTATATAGAAAATCTTAACAACTCTAACAAAAAACTGTTAGATCTAATCAATGAATTTAGTAAAGCTGCAGGGTACAAAATTAACATACAAAAATCAGCAGTGTGTCTATACACTAACAGCAAAATTATCTGAAAAAGAAAGAAAATGATCTCATTTACGAGAAAAAAGTAGTTCTATTAGTTATTATTCATCAACAAATGTGGTAAGGATTGTGGCTTAAATATATATATATAGTTACATTTATATATATATATATATAAATGTATATACAAAACTATGGAAAGCATGAAGTTGTAATGGAAGTAAATGAATGTAAATTCCTCAAAATAAATGTAGATTAAACCAAGAAGCTATATTCAGTGTAGCATACTTTAAAATAATTTATTTAAAAGAATAAAAGTTTAAAAAGAGAAACATATAGTTATGCTTCTTAAACTTGATGCCAAAAATAATGACTAATTGAATTTTAATAGAATGATTTTCTTAGGACATTAAAAACATTATCCTGAATTTTTAAATGAATAGGTGTATTTTTATTATAACCTCTTAAAAGTTTAGTTGGTCTGTCTTTAGAATTTTTCGGTATTATGATTAGCACTAATGATACTAAAAATTTTTAAATGCAACACCTTGATGATTCAGTCTGGGAAAATAGAAATAACAATGAAAAAATTTTCAAGAAAATATGAGCTGTTTAAGGCCATGTATCACCTCTTATATTATTTTAAACAAAAAACTTAGGAGTGCTCATTAGTTACCAGGCCCTGTGCTGGGCACCGGATTAATTAGACATACTTCCTGTCTCCAAGAACAGATGAAGTGGCTAGATTTGTTCCTTGTATGTGTATTATTCATCTCTGTGCTTTTAGCATCTAGTGCAAAGCTCAACACATAAAAAGCAGTCAATATCTGCTAGATGCGTTGAATTAAATATTTGTTGCCAGAGTGAAAAACTAAGATTTTGCACTCACTAAGTTGAGTCATGTTTGGGCTTCTCAGAAAGTTTGTAAATGGAAGAAAACAGAGGTGTGGGACCTCTTGAACTTGCTAGGATGCAAATTATTTAACAGTATTCAAATAACAGCATTGCATTTAAGCATTTATAGTGTTAAACATTTCTATTTGTTGTAACACTTAGTATAGTGGAAAGAGCAGGAGTCTGGGGGTAAGATACCTGTGTGATTGTGGGCAAGTGCCTACCGTCTTTGAACTTGAGATTTTTCATCTTTAACAGGAGGGCCAAAGAAAGTTTCTTAATCTGAAGTCACAAATGACCTTAATGGAGGCCTTGAATGACTTTATATGGTATTCAAAATGATGTGTGGATGTTTGAGAGTATATATTTTTACCTGGAGAAAAACTTCAATAGATTCTCAGGAGTCTACACTCAAATTTGCTTTCTGCCACCCAAGTTTAATTTCTGGTCTAAACTGTCTCTAAAGTTTATTTTACTTTAAAAAATAGTCTTTGGCATAACATGCAAAAATTTTGTTCGTAATTAAAGTTAGGAAATAAAACTTTCAGCTTGTTATTATATAAGAGAAATCCCATTTTGGGTCATTCTCTGTTTCCTACCTTAATCAGATAATTAACCTATCAATCAGCTAATGAACATCTATTGATAACTGTTATATATTTTGAACTGTCGTAACAAAGGGGAATAGTGAAGTGTATACCAATGTCTTCCTTCAAAGAACCCAGACTAAAACCCAAAGACTAAATCAAGCTAATCTTTCATTTCAGTGTAGTTGTAGAGATGAATCTTACACCATGGAAAATTAGAGGGAAGCTATATTTAAGACTATACTGGCTGTAAGTGAAACATATTATTCATTCTAACTGATGTATTTAGGAGATATTTCCAAAGTTTTGTGTTAATCCATGCAAGAGAAATTTATTGAGCACTGACTGTATGCCAGGCACAAAAATACACTAAAAAATAATACATGGTCTTTCAACATTAGGGACTGTCATAGTGTGGGAAATAGACACAAAAACAAATCATTATAGTGTTGTGATCCAGTATTATATTCAGATATGCAAAAAGTGCATGAGAAAACGGAAGAGTCACTCTAAGCTGACCCACAAAATGGCTCTCAGTGGTCTCAAGTCTAATTGAGTGGTACAATAAATAAACAACTAAAACACAGGACAAAATATATTGTAGCAAAATTTGCTATGAAGTTCCATGCTGCTTCTGAGGATGGAGAGTTCTCTATCATCTATGGGGAAGGGAGTTTGAGGGAACAATCTAAAAAATGCTTTGAGGGCTTCCCTGGTGGGGCAGTGGTTGAGGATCCTCCTGCCAATGCAGGGGACACGGGTTTGATCCCTGGTCCGGGAAGATCCCACATGCCGTGGAGCAACTAAGCCCGTGCACCACAACTACTGAGCCTGTGCTCGAGAGCCCGCGAGCCACAACTACTGAGCCTGTGTGCCACGACTACTGAAGCCCGTGCGCCTAGAGCCCATGCTCTGCAGCCAGAGTAGCCACTACAATGAGAAGCCCGCGCACCACACGAAGTGTAGCTCCCCGCTCTCTGCAACTAGAGAAAGCCTGCGTGCAGCAAGGAAGACTCAACACAGCCAAAAATAAATAAATAAATAAATTTATAAAAAATAAATATATTAAAAAAAAAAGGGAAGGTTTCTCACCTTTGAGAAAGTTGTGGAACCATGATTGGGATTTTTTTTTTTTTTTTTTTTTTCAGTATGCGGGCCTGTCACTGTTGCTCAGTGGCCGTGGCTCATGGGCCCAGCCGCTCCGCGGCATGCGGGATCCTCCCGGACCAGGGCACGAACCCCTGTCCCCTGCATCGGCAGGCGGACTCCCAACCACTGCGCCACCAGGGATGCCCCATGATTGGGATTTAATAATAGTTCAGATGAGCAGAGAGGGAGCAGCAGAGCAAAAACATTGGCTATTGGCATATTCATGACACACATGTGTTTACCTGAAGTAAACCTCTAACGTTAGAAAAGTAAAGCGGGGTCGAGGGAGGAATCTGAACCTTATCTGTGAGGTAGTGAGGAAGTATTATTATGGATTTATGAGCAAAGGTAAAAATAAATAGAACTATAATAGAACTCTGAAGCTTACCCTGGAGTGAATTGAAATGGGGAGCGGGACAAAGAAAGAGAGCTGCTGTAGCAATAGACTGGAGAGAAGTCATGAGGGGCTGGATGGCGGTAAATGCACTGGGAACTAAAGGAAGGGAACAGGTTGCCGTGGCATTGCAGGGGTGGATGCGGAAGGATGCAACAGCTGCTGAGCGAAGGAAGAGGCAAAGATGAGTCAGGGATTTTGCACTGGGTCACAGGGAGGAGGCTGCTGTCGGCAGAAGTAAGAAAGCCAGAAGGGTGAATTGCATGAGGAAGGAAAGATGATGGTAGTGAGTTTAATTCTTATGGAGGTCAGGTCAGCATAGATGAGATTGGTTATGTAAAGCTTGGGAGCATGGAATATGAGCTGTATTTCGAAGGACAAACTGAATTTGGGTAAACGTGGAGGGAGGAGGGCGTTGGATATTCCAGGCACAAGGACCAGCATGCATGGCTGCTCATGAGTGGGAATATTTAAGCAAACCATAAGGAATATGATTTAATTCAGCAGATATTTATTGAAATTTACTGAAATGTAAGTTCCGTAAAGTCAGAGGTCAAGTTCATCTGACTTGTCATTCTGAGATAGTGTGGTGCCTAGTACTTGGCATGTGATGAGTAAATGCTGAATAAATAAATGAAGACCCACTCCATGCCAAGCACTGTGCCAAATACTGAGAATAGAGGCAGAGAAGAATAAATCTGTGCCTTCAAAGAGCTCGCAGTCAAAAGGTGTGTGTGTGTGTGTGTGTGTGTGTGTGTGTGCGCGCTCAGAAACATACTCATTACGTTAGGACAGTCCCAGGAAGATCCTTAAAGGAAGATACTTTAAAACATTAATATCCTGGCTTCTCCTCCATTATTTGACTTCAGTCTTTGGAGCTAGATACTCTAATTCCTACATGGGAACTTTTACCCATGTAGGAATTAGAGTTGTATGTAAAGTACCTGAGGTACGTTCAAGAAGGCTTCACACGGGCATCCTCAGAAAATGGGTGGCATCTAGTGGGATGCATGGGAGCTGTGCCAGACATCTCAGGAAGTAGAGGAAGCAGCTCCAGACAGAGGGCGTTGCATGTGCACAGGCATGGAGGTCTGAAAGTGTATGATTGTTGGGGAAATTACTAAATTCCTAAGATCCATACGGATAAGGGAGAGGGAGAAGATGAGACTGGAGATTTAGACAGAGGCCATTTCTTAAAGAACCATATCTATCATGCTAAGGAACTGTGGATTTATTCTGAAGGCCCTGGGGGTACACTGAGGGATCATGAAGAGAACAGGTGATGTCAGAGTTACATTCTTAGGCACAGTTGCCAGAAAGAGTGAGGCTGAGAAGGCCTAACTTCCTAAACACTGGAAACGTAGTCAGACCCCTTAGGAAGGTCCCAGGAAAAATCCTAAGGAAGATACTTAAAAAGATTCCTTTGCTGGCTTCTCCTCCATCATTTGGCTTCACTCTAATTCCTGTATGGGAAACTTTGCCCTTTCATTCCCAAGGTACAGCTATTTAGAGAGCCCATGAAAATTTCCTACTACTAAAGCCATGCGTGGCCATGAGAGGCACCACATGTTAACAGTTAAAAATATGAGATATATTTTGGACTTTCAGCTTTTCCACTTCCTAGCTATCTGACTTGGCGTAAGTTGTTCGTATATCTAAACTCGACTTTCTTCACCTGAAAAAATAAGGCTAAGATTTCATAAGAAAATACATTTAATCACTTTGTTAGATTATTTTTAAATCAGTACATGTTGAAAGATAGAATATATTTTTTCCAAGCAGCTTTTTTTGTTACATTTGCAAATAAGAAGTTTTGTACCTAAACATATCATTCTTCCAAATTTTTTAGAGATAAAGATATATTTTTTAAAAGCTGTAATCTAAAATTTCCTTTCAGTTAAATATAATTATTCTAAAAATGGCATATCTCTACATATGCTTGCATGGTGAAGTTGAATATTACTTGCCTGTTTCTAGAGTGTGACGTAAGTGGGAATAAGACAATTATAGACAATTCTGGTAACAAAGTTGCCATATAAGGCTTATCTGAGTGGATGGCTTAGTTAGATTTGTTTGTCTGTTTCAGGTAGTTGAGTTTATTTTTTCCTGGTTTTTACTTTCTGTTTGATCTTGAGGGAAACAAACTACCATCTAACTGCATGTACCTCAAACATTTCTTATCCACGTCTTCAATATATAATCATAATGCTTGGTGCATCTGAAGTGCCTGAGGTCTGACATTCACAAATTGCTTTATAAATGTGGATTTAGGCCTGTGGGCAAGATGGGAAAAGCAGCCAATAGCATAAGCGCATTTATTGGACGCTAATGATTGTACTGGTGCTGTAGGAGTGCTGTAGGAGCTAACAAAATTGAGAAAGAAATTTTTTTCTATGCTTTCGGGTAGCCTAATTTAGCCAGGCAGTCCAAACACAAATACTTTTTTGAAGAGGAATAATAGTAGTACACATGGGAGTGTTCAGGATTGCCTTGATGATGGGTCTAACGTTACTGAAGAAATGTTCTCAGAGCTGGAAACTTAGAGACCATTGTATTCTCTTAGACAAATGGAAGCTTTCCAGTTAAACTGGTTTACTCATTACTATTAACTTGGCAGCTGAAAATGGTTTATGAACTCATTTTGTGTTGGATTTGAAATTCAAAAAAATTGAAACAAAACAAAACAAAAACTAATTTGGGTTTCTTATAATCTCTTTTGTCACAGGAGTTTTGTGCCAAGACCGTTTAGTGACCAAAACCAAAAGGCTACTTTCTTTAACATGTAGTTTATTTTCCACCTGACCATATTACTTGAAAGAAGAGCAACTAAAAAGGGAGATAAAAAAGAAGCAGGGGGAAGACACAGGACATTCTATTTTGCTGCTTCTTGGCGCAAAAGTCAGAAAGAAGTTGTAGTATATATATATACAATGGAGTATTACTCAGCCATAAAAAAGAATGAAATAATGCCATTTGCAGCAACATGGATGGACCTAGAGATTATCATACTAAGTCAAGTAAGTCAGATAGAGAAAGACAAGTATCATATATCACTTATATGTGAAATCTAAAATATGATACAAATGAACTTGTTTACAAAACAAGAATAGAAAGCAAACTTATGGTTACCAAAGGGTAAAAGGGAGTGAGGGGTAAATTGGGAATTTGGGTTTACAGATGCACACTACTATATATAAAATAGATAAACATCAAGGACCTACTCTGTAGTACAGGGAACTATATTCAATATCTTTTCATAGCCTGTCATGGAAAACAATCTGAAAAAGAATATATATATATATTCTCTCTCTCTCTCTCTCTCTCTCTCTCTCTCTCTATCTATATCTATCTATCTCTATCTCTATCTCTCTCTCTATATATGTGACTGAATCACTTTGCTGTACACCTGAAACATTGTAAATCAACTATACTTCAGTAAAAAAATACTTTAGGGCTTCCCTGGTGGCGCAGTGGTTGAGAGTCCGCCTGCTGATGCAGGGGACGTGGGTTCGTGCCCCGGTCCGGGAAGATCCCACATGCCGCGGAGTGGCTGGGCCCGTGAGCCATGGCCGCTGAGCCTGCGCGTCCGGAGCCTGTGCTCTGCAACGGGAGAGGCCACAGCAGTGAGAGGCCCGCGTACAGCAAAAAAAAAAAAAAAAAAAAAAAAAAATATATATATATTTTATAAAAGTTGGTGTGACCAGTTGGACAGCTTTCCAGAATCATAAGCAGAAGAATGGACCAGTTGTTTTCGTTATAGAATTGTTAAGGAATTATGAGGTGAAAGTGATTTGTAAAGCAACTCTGTTTTGGAGTAGTTGTTCTTAAGTTTGTATCACTTCAATGGACTGTAGTTTGACATCCGCAGTGATAACCATAGGCCCAGACAATCCTAGCTATTGACTTTGTAATTGCCATGGAGAATTCTGCTCACCCCCCCATCTGGCTAAGGGGCCCCTCCACCTATCATTTTTGTGTTCTGGGTTTCTATGACATGACAGACTCTTTAATTAGTATTGCAAACAATTTATCCTTCTCTGGATAATAAATATCTCAGCATCCAACAGAACCTCCAACATAGCATCTTTGGCAGTTTTCAGAGGTGAGTTTATATGACGTACTTCTTTCCACAGTTGTCAACACTTGTAAATGATTTGTTGAGGTATATACATTCACTACACTATAAATATGAAATACCTTTATTTTTTCAAGTCTAAATATTTAACTGTGCTGTGTGAAACCCCTGTTAGCATCCCTTAACAATAACCTGGATAGATTCTATAACTTTTTAATCATTTTCAGCTACTAAAACTTAGTTCAGTCTAGTTTAAGACTTCATTCTCATATCTGAATCAAGGCCCCCTCCTTCTATACTGTGGGCTAGAGCTGTAACCCTGACGTTACTGTAGGGGTGAGGCACATCTGCCTCAGAGATACCTTCACCACTTTATTCATCAAGGTTAAGCTCTTTTGGTTTGGGGAAAGGTGGGCAGAATGGAGGAAGACAGAGATCTTGTAGTATAGCTGGTTTTATGTTGGTGATGCTGGAAAGTGCCTTTGCTGTCACTGTAGTCCATCTTGGATATGGCTGATCCTGGTGGCCTGTTAGTGTGCAGGGATGTCCACACAGATGCTGTGCATATGGTCTTTTTTAGGTAATGGTTAGCTTTATGCCTGCTCCCTTTGTCCCCAGGGACCCCTTAGACTGGGGAAGTCAAATCTTTCTTGAGCTCTGCATCTCCCTTCTCTGGATGGGTGTGCCATTGGAAGAATTCACGAGAACCCTCAAGGTTCTCTTCTGTGCCTTCTGGTGGGCTTAGAATGTAAAGAAGAGAGTTCTCTTCTTGTTCTTCAAAATGCACTGTACTATAGTGTCTTTAAACCTTGCTGGCCTGGCTACTTCAGTGGGCTTTCTGGCTTCAGAAATCTCTTTTCCAGAAAAGGGCCTCAGGCTCTGTGGTCACCTATCCCTATAAATTTGGGGTCTTTGTTCTGCATTGTCTTGGCAACTCCATGATGGCACTCAAGCTGGCCTGCACGTTCTCTCTCTATCCAGCCAGGGTGGATGTTAGGACTTCTTAATCTGTATGAACAAGTCTCTGGGAGCCTCTCTTACTTAGTTCCAGAAAGAAAAAAGCACAAGATGAGGAGAGACTGGCCTCTTTCCATGAGCTCTGCACTCTTCAAAGCTTGTCAGGACTGACGACAGCATCAGGAGACTTGGTTGAATATTTAAAGATTTGATAAATTATATTTCAACAAATGGATATAGGGAAAGATTGTGAGATTTTAGAGAATGAACCTTGAGGTGAGGAACCATAGGACATGCTTGGACACAGAGAAATAGTCCAGTATGGTTGTGGCATAGAGAGGTAAGCTGTAGAAAGGAGAAATATTTGGGATGTGCCGTGGAGGGCCCTGAATGCTGGGATGAAGAGCTTCAATTTAATTTAATTTAGGGAGAGTTATGAAGTCGTTAAGTGTTTTTAACCAGGAGAGGAATAAAATTATGATTTTGTTTAAAACTATTGTTTTGTCAACCGTGGGTCCTTTTCTTAGCCTTCCTCCTTACTGGATGTCTCTCAATTACTGTCTGACTGGAGCAGATTGAACATCTCTAAAGTGTGGGGCCTTGGTGAGGTACCATGCTTTTCTACAGTCTCAGTAGCCTGTATGTGAGTGACACAGCTGCATTCACTGTCCCTGCTTTATTGTCATTCCCACCTTAATGTAATCGGAGCACAGAGAGAACTCAGAAAGAGAGAGTATCAAGGGAAAGTCTAGCAAATGGAACTTCTTTAGTATAAAATCATCATGCAGTACCAAGTCCTTAGTTTTGAATATCTGGAAACTCAGTTTTGTCAGTATATTAAGAGTTGAGTAAGCTCAGGGGGACAACGTCACCAAAATTGAATGAACAGGGACTAATGTATTATTAATCAATTTGTGAACTCATTAATTTTTAAATCAACTATGAGGTATAATTTTTAAACAGTAAAATTGACTAGTTTTTAAGGTGCAGTATGATGAATTTTACAAATGTATAGAACTGTGAAAAATCAACCACCGTTAACGTGTAGAACTTTCCATTATTCCTCAGAGTCCCTCATGCCAAGTTCCAGTCACTTCCCATGCCCTACTCTCAGCGTCATGCAACCACTGACAGGCTTTCTCTCACCATAGATTAAATTTTCTTTCTTAAGTTTCATATCAATGGGATCATGTAATATATACTCTTTTGTGGGTGTTTCTCTTGTTCAGCAAAATATTTCTGAGATTCATTCATGTCATTTCACATATCATTAGTTCGTTCATTTTTATTGCTGACAGTATTTTATTGTATCGATATACTATAAATCGTTTAACCACTTCCCTGATGATGAATATTTGAGTTGTTTCCAACTCTTAGCTATCATAAATGAAGCTACCCTGAATATTTATGTACAAGTCTTTTTGTGGATGTAAGTTTTCGTTTGTCTTGATATACTAGTCAGGGTTCAGTCAAGAGATAGAAACCACACAGTAATTTGAACATGGAGAAATATTGTTAAAATCATAAAAATAGCAGGTAATTATTACTAGGAGATTATTATTAGAGGATTGGGGTAATGGGAACTTGGCTATTAAGAGGTAAAGAAAATTCTAAGGAATACAGGATTAGCATAATAGGGAGCAGCCATTGCCCCTAGGATTGAGACAGAGCACCCACGGAGGAGGCCATTCCCCTTCCTGAGCTGAGATCCAGGGCTCATTTGAGAGGGTATGTTCGTGGCTCAACGGAAGGTGGAGACTATCCATGAGGTGCCTGATATCTGCCTTCAGGAGTGCTGGAGAGGGAGGGCAGTGTCCACAGGGAGATGCTGTACTCTGGAACTCACTGCAAAGATACCCAAGGGGGGCTGGGAAGCTGTTCAAGGGCAGGTGCCTAGATGGCCACACTCAATGGGAAACCACTGTCTGGGGTATCAAGGGAAGAAGATGTTCACCAAGAGGGGCATGCAGTGGCACTCAACAGGGAAGCATCCTAAGGGGGTGCTGAGGGAAGCTGGTCAAGTGGAGTCGCCTTGCCAGTGATACTTTTGTCTGCTGCCAGGGAAAGCTGTTCAAGGGAAGGTGCTTAGCAGGTGGCACTGCTAGGGAAGCAACTATATGGGTCCTGGGGGAATCTGTTCACAGTGAGGTGCCTTGACAGTGGCATTCTACTACAAAGTGCTACATGAAGCTGCTCAGAAGAAGGTGCCATATGTTTTTGACCCCTGGGCACCTCAGGGAAGCATTGTGTGTACTTCAGGAGCCTGACGTGAGGAGTACACCAGCACCAGAAAGAGAAACCTCTTCTTTCTCCACTGTTTTTCCAGAACCCTGTACTACAAAGCCTTATGTTGTGCCCTCTGGCAGAGGAGAAATATTTACAGGGTTAAGCTCCATTATCACAGAGCAGACAATGAAATGTGAATATGGAGCTGGGAGTCGATAAACTGATAACTGGCACACTTGATAAATCCATAGAAGTGGAGCTGCTGAGTCCTATGTTACTACTGTATGTTTAACTATATAGGAAACCTCCGAACTGTTTTCCAAAGTGGTTTTAACATTTACATTCCCACCAACCAGTGGCATATGAGGGTTTCAGTTGCCCCACATCGTTACTAACACTTGGCATTATCAGTCTTTCTACTTTTAACTATTGCAGTGAATTTGGTATGGTATATCTTTTTGGTTTTAGTTAACATTTCCCTGATGGTGAAAGATAAGCTTTTGGTTTGCTTACTGGCCATTTGTGTATCTTTTTTTGATGTGTTGTTCAAGTATTTTGTTCATTTAAAAATGTAGGTTTTTGGGAATTCCCTGGTGGTCCAGTGGTTAGGACTTGGCGCTTTCACTGCCGACGGCCCTGGTTCAATCCCTGGTCAGGGAACTAAGATCCCACAAGCCGTGCAGCATGGCCAAAAAACCAAAACCAAACAAACAAACACCAAAGTAAAAAAGTAGGCTTTTTTTGTCTTCTTATAACTGAGTTGTAAGAGTGTGTGTAGGTATGTATGTCTGTACGTACATACATGTGGTATATATATATGTATGTGTATGTACATATATGTGTATATATATATTTGTTTTGTTTTGCTCTTTTTGGAAAAAGATCCATTGTCATATACATGTATTATAATGCTTTCTCCTAGTCTGTGTCTTGCCTTGGCATTTTGTTAATTATGTGTTTCAAAGAGAAGTACTTTTAAAATTTGGTGAAGTCCAATTTAACAGTTTTTCTTAAACAGTGATTTTCTGTTCAATCTAATAAATTTTTGCCCAGATAACAGATATTTTCTCCCATATTTTATTCTATAAGTTTTAGAGAGTTAGCTTTTACATTTGGGTCTGTGATCCATTTCAGGTTAATTTTTCTGTATAGGGTGAGATAAAGATTGAGGTTTATCTAGATATGAATATGAATCCACCCCTCCCCTCACATGTGGACACTGAATTGTTCTAGCACTACTAGTTGAAAAGACTTTCTTTGTTCCATTGAGTTACCTTGGGCATTTTGTTGAACATCAATAGACTATGTATGCCTTGTCTATTTAAGGATTCTCTGATCTGTTCCATTAATCTATGTTTTATCCTTATGCCAGTACCACACTGTATTGACTACAGTAGTTCTATGGTAAAATTTGCAGTCCAACAGTATAATTCCTTCATATGTTTTTTTTTTCAAATTTATTTATTTTTTCCATTTTCATACATAGTCTAGCTTTTTTTTTTTTGCATTTTCACACATATTTTAGAATCATATTGTCAAAGTCTGCAAAAGAGTTTGCTGAGATTTAAATTGTGATTGAGTTGAATCTGTAGGTCAATTTGGGAAGAACTTACATCTGAACAATTTTGGCCTTGTATTCCATTAACATAGTATGTTTTTGCACTTATTTAGGTCTTTTTAAATTTCTTCCCCCCAGTGCTTTGTAGCTTTCATTGTACAAGTCTACATATAAATTGTTCAATTTATCAATGAATAATTCATGGTTTTAGAGACTATTTTATTATTATTTTTCTTTTTTCCTTTTCTCTCTTCATATTTTAAAAAGCATTTCCAATTGTTTGTTGCTAGTATATAAAAATAAACTTGATGTTTAAATATTGGCTTTAAATCTTGAGATCTTATTAAACTTATTTGTTCTATAAGCATTTTTTTCTAACTTATTTAGGAATTTAATTATTTCTTTCTAGTCTGTATATCTTTTATTTCCTTTTCTCACCTGCTGCAATGGCTAGGATTACTATTATACTGTTGAATAGAAGTGGTGAGATTGGAATCCTTACTTACTTTACTGAATATTAAGGGGAAATTATTCACTCTTTCATTATTAGAAGGAGTTTTGATAAGTATGTCTTCTGTTGCTAGTTTTCTGATTGTTTTAAAACATTTTAAAATCAGGTATCCTTTTTACAGTGTCTATTGAGATGATAATATATATCTTATTTTATTAATGTGGTGAATTACATTGATTGATTTTTGAATGTGAAACTAACCTTGCATTTCTGGGATAAAACCTTTTTGGTTATGGTGTAGTACCCCTTTTCGTATATTGCTGGATTCTATTTCCAAAAATATCTTGAGTTTTTTGTATCTATATTCATGAAGGATATTGATCTGTAGTTTTCTTGTTTCTTTCTTTGTCTGGCTAAGGTATCCGAGTTATGCTGGCCTCATAAAATGTGTTGGAAGTAGTCCCTCATCTTCACATATCTAAAAGAGTTTATGTCGCATTAGTATTATATTTTACATAAATATTTGATAGAAATCTTCAGTGAAGCCATCTGGGTTTGAAATTTTTGTAGTTACTAAGATTTTAATAATAAATTTATTTTGTTTAATTTATATAGGATAAACACAAGAAAAACACACACACACATCAAAATTAAATTGCCAAAGTCTAGCGATAAACATAAATACTTAAAAGCAGTCAGAGAATATGAGACATATTATATAGAGAGAAATGAATATGAGAATGATTTCAGACTTCTCAAGCGAGGGTGTAGATGGAACACCCTCTTGTAAAGTGATAGAAGATAAACTTTATTATGACTAAAATACTCACATTTGTTATCCTGGGTACTGTCTCCCTAATACCATCGGGTGGATTGCATTAATGATTGAAAGCTTTCCTGGTGAGCGTGGAATCAACACACAGGCAGATGGAGATTTTTAAGTGTTTGTTTGCCTCAGCCACAGAACAGTCTTGTGAACTCTTGTCAGTCTCACAAATATATTCTTCCCAAGTTGCCCCACCTCAGATAACTGCAGCCCTGCCTTGTCAGTGGATCATGCTAAATATCTTGGAGGCATCCTTGACGTCTCACTTTCTTTTGCATATCACCCAATCTCTCAGGAAATTCTGTCAGTTCGACCATCAAAATCATCCAACGTCTTGTCATCATTTCCACTGCCACCAGGCTTGTCACCATTAACGGTGCTTGTCATTATTATTTTGTGCCTGGAATATTGTAGCTCCCTATCTGTTTTCTCTGCTTTGTTCCTTACAACCTGCACACACTCCTCCCCCCAGTTTAATGTTGACGGAGTACCCATTGTAATGCTGTCAAAATGCAAGTCAGATCATATTAACCCTCTTCAGTGATTTTCCATTTGACCCTGAGTAAGAGCCAAACTCCTGAGGATAGTCTATAAGGGCCTACATAGACTAGCCTCAGTTGCTTCTTTTTTCCTGATGCAAGCATTCCAGACATAGTGGTGTCCTTGCTATTTCTCAAACACCCCAGGCATGCTTTTACCCCAATGCCTTAGCATTTCTGTTTTCTTCATTCTTTGTTTCTTGCAACTGGTATCCACATTGCTCCTCTTACCATCAGCAGGTTTAATTTTAAGTCACCTTCTCTGTTAGACCTATTTAGAATTCCCTAATCAACCTATTTAGAATTATACCCCTCTACCTCTTCGTTATTCTCCTTCTTTTCTCTATTTTTTTCCCCAATAGGATTGCTCATCATCAAACATAGCCAAATATTTTCTTTTTTTTTGTTTTGTTTATTTTCTTTCTATTCCACCTAGAACGTAATTGTTATCCCGTTTAATCACTAAACTGTCCCTGTTGCCTAAAACACCATTGAGAACATCATACACACTCAAGAGATATTTTTGGAGTAAATGAATATTTGAAGTCAGTTATTTTAGTGACCAGATATTTGTGCCTTGCAAACTGCATATTTCTTTGCCATTGGTGGTGTTTTACAAAAACTTGCAGGGACCTGACCTATGACTACGCCTTTTTTTGAGACTTCACACAGACCGCATTCTCTTCCTGCAGGCAGTTTCATAATACCCGTTTCTAGGGTAGAGCTTTCTTTTGTTTTCAGAAATATTTTCCTGGCTTTGTACATTAGTTATTTTGCTTAGACTTGAAAGTGTCCAAGTAGACTCAGGTATATACCTCTTGGAGTGTGTTATTTCTACTGAGAATTAATTTCGTTATTTCTGGTTTCTTTCTGAAGTTTCATTCTCAGATGGCAACTTTAAGTTTTAGGGCAACTCATTGTAATCACCGATAACCTCTTTGAATGTGTTAAAAATGAGTTCAGTCCAGCTGTGAACATTCAAATTCATATAATCGTGTTTATTCCTTGCCACTTTCTTGTTATAAATGGTGGTTAGGTCCACAGAAGTCTCTTTTATCCACATGAAGCTGAACGGTAATTCTAATAATATCATTGTACCTACATGATTTATAAGCTTTTTTTTTTTTTTTTTTTTTTTTTTTGCGTTACGCGGGCCTCTCACTGCTGTGGCCTCTCCCGTTGCGGGGTACAGGCTCCGGACGCGAAGGCTCAGCGGCCATGGCTCACGGGCCCAGCCGCTCCGCGGCATGTGGGATCCTCCCCGACCGGGGCACGAACCCGTGTCCCCTGCATCGGCAGGCGGACTCTCAACCACTGCACCACCAGGGAAGCCCTTATAAGCTTTTTTTATATGAGAAATTATATCTGAGTTCTAAGCAGCTGTGAGGGTTATCTGGCTACAAGTTCCAAGTAACTGATTTACAAACACTTTTGAAATATAGCTTGATGACATGTTGGGGATTAAATTTACTTGGAAACATTTCATTATCTTGGATAAAATGTGACAATGTTGATTAAATGTAGTATAGAGGAATAAGAAGTTTAGAAGCATTGTTATAACATTTAGGCTTAATTTTGTAGTTTTTTTCATCCTTCTCTCATACAAACATGTGGCCCTTCTTACCAGCCTGTATACAGAATTCTCTTCTTTTGGCCTATATCATCTGGTTAGCAAATCAGACTTCAGGACTGGCCATTTTAACATTTAAAAGACTAGCAATTTTGTTAACAGAAGGACAGAGAATTTACCACAGAATGGCAATGGACCATTCCTGTGGCCCTGATTTTGTTTGCCAAACAACCTGTTAACAGAGGAAATGAGAGATAGGTGATGCAGTTAAGCTCTGGATTCTGGTCTGGAACATTTGTGAAGATAATCTATGTTCCTGCCATCATGATGCTGTAACTGTGGTCCCTTAGAATCACACAGTGACCTACAGACAAAAAGAGACCAGTTCATCCTCGAGAAGACTGAACAAACTTCTCATCTCATGTTGAGATTAGACTGTGCAATGTCTCTGGGCTGATTCAGTAACTCTACAGTAGATTTTGTATATGTCCTTATCTTTGTTCTCTTCAGCCTCCCTTCCATTACTTAACAATCCCTATTCCGTAGTAGACCATTTTTGAACGGGATGGGAAGAGAGAGCCTTTTGCTCCCATTTTAGAGATGTTTGCCTTTGGTAGTATGTGAATTCTTAGTTTTCTCTGGATATGTTTGAATTTTATCACTTGCTGTATTACCGCATTTTGTCATCCATGTATTCAACCTCAGATATTTGTGTATTCCCCTTCTCTGCCCAGTACTTCTGAAACTGGCATCTACAGATACCTGGAACCTTGACAACTTAGTTTTCATTATCCATGAATATAAGGAGAATGTTTAGATTTTCTATTTGATGATGTAAAGTAATTGACATAAAATATTCTAGATTATCTGGATGCTGATTTTCTGTTGACTTTACATTTACATTGGAACAAAGTGATAGTCAACTGACGTCACCATAATTAATGCAAAAGTTTTGCCCTAGTTTGAATTGAGAAGAGTTGCGAGAATTGAATCATCACAGGACACTGCTATACGGATGTTAAATACAAAAGAATATGTACCATAGGATGTTTATCTTGCATATGAATGTGCTGGGAGATTGTGTGGATTCTATCTTTGTACTAATTACAACATTTCTTTCTTTATGCTTTGCAATTCAGTGAAGATATTTTCGTAAGCAATATTTAAGAAACATTGGTATTGCATTTTGGTATACTAATATGTTCTCTGTCACAGAAAGTGACCAATTGGTTGTCCAAAGGAGTTTGTCATTAAAAAGGGAAAATAATGAAAATTAATCAATGATCAAAATATGCTCAAAGCAATAATAATCAAGCCAGTGGCAACTGACATAAAACATATAAATACTGTAGACAAATACAGCTTTCTACTAGTTCACTCAGTTTTAGAAAAACATTATATATCACATTAACTTAATGTAGTTAAATTGATTGGTAATTGTTTTGTAATTTCAGTGAGAGGAAATTTCTCCCCTCTCCCTATTTCTGTGTGGATATATGCCCATTAAAGAAACACTCCTGACATCTTGTTCCAACCCTCATTCTCGTCCACAGAGGTGGAGTGAATTACCTTGTTGAGGGATAATAAGCACTGATTCATTATATGTTGTGGCTGCTCAGCAGACCCAAACTTTGCACAAGTATGTTATCCCGAGGTTTGGACTTGGAAGGGCGAGGGCAAGGAATGCTTATCCTAACACTGAGCCGTGTTCTTTAGCTGCCTTATCAGTATGAAAGATGATGTTTTGATTTCCATCTGTCTGTCTCTTTCTCTTGATTGGTTTCCACTTTGGGAGGGAGAGAAAGTAATCATTACTGAGCATTTTAAACCCTGACAATTTTCTTTTTATTTATTTTGTAAATTTGTTTTATTTTTAAGATTCTATGAGAGTGAAATTCAAAGGATTTCATTCCTGTTTAGTGTTACATAAATATAAGAAAAATTATAATGAAAATAATTTGTCAACACCAAGCATCCCCGAGCATGCTTTTCCTTTAATATGCATCCATATGTCACATAAGTTAGAGGAAATCCAAGATGAGAGAACTGTCATTAACATACTCAAACTCAAAATAAATACTAAAGCAATATCTCTTGAAACTTTAAAAAATAAAGTCAATGTTAAGAAATATTTTTAGAATGTGGTAATGATGATAGCTAGTTTAAAAATTTTCCTGAATTCACCATAAAAAAAACAAAAAAGCAGCTAGGATAGCAAGGCCCCAAACCTATAGAAAATACCTGTAACAAAACTAGCTGATGAAGTATGAATTCCAAAATATGACCAGGTTAGGTAAAACTACCAACAGCAATAACATGTACATCATAATGAGCTCTAGATGTGACTACTCATTTCCTGGAAATACAGCCGAGGAACATGTTGAATCCGGCTATAGGAATACAATCAGCATATTCTGGGTTATGGGGAGAAACCCTGCTAGAGAAAAGGTACCTTTAACAAAGAACTGAAAGAATAAAAAACAAAATAGACTAAAGAGACTTCAGAGACACATTAGTATACTAACCAGTTGTGATGTCTAGATTATGTTAGGATCTTGCTGCAAATTATAAAAATTATGAAAAATTTAGAAAATATGACTAGAACTGTCTGATGATATTAAGGAATTATCATAAATGATATTTTAAAAGATGTGATAATAGTATGTGGTCATTTTAAAAAGAATACCTAACTTTTAGAGAGGTATAATGAAGTACTTGCAGATAATACGATGTCTGAAAGGGAGGAAATAAAATGGTGGAGTAAGATTGGTCACGAGTTAATAATTTTTGAAGCTGGTGATTGAGGTTCATTATAGTAGTCTGTCTCTGTTGTGGAATATGTTTGAAATTTTCTGTAATGAAAATTTTAAAAACATCTACCAAGAGAACAAAGAATGGTACTGATGAACCTAGGGGCAGGGCAGGAATAAAGACGTAGACATAGAGGATGGACCTGAGGACATGGGGTGGGAGGGGGAAGCTGGGGCAAAGTGAGAGTAGCATCGACCTATATACATTACCGAATGTAAAATAGGTAACTAGTGGGAAGCAGCAGCATAGCACAGGGAGATCAGCTCGGTGCTTTGAGATGACCTAGAGGGGTGGAATAGGGAGGGTGGGAGGGAGGCTCTAGAGGAAGGGGATATGGGGACATATGTATGCATATGGCTGATTCACTTTGGTGTACAACAGAAACTAACACAGTCTTGTGAAGCAATTATACTCCAATAAAGATCTATTAAAGATCTATTAAATAGATCTATAAAGATCTATTAAAAAAAAAAGAGAGAACAAAGATGTTTAAATGAGACTCTAAGAACCAGAGTATGGGCCAGTAAGACTTTAGAGAACGTGGTTTTCAGAGTATAAAGTGAAGGAAGGCCAAAGAAGATTTAATAATCCTGGATAAAATCAATCCAGTTCTGTTCAAATATTGTGGTTCCCTGGCAATCTATGATAGCAGTCCCCAACCCTTTTGGCACCAGGGACCGGTTTCATGGAAGACAGTTTTTCCACAGATGCGGGGGTGGGGTGGGGGGATGGTTCAGGCGGTAATGCGAACAATGGGGAGCGATGGGGAGCGGCAGATGAAGCTTTGCCATTCACCCGCTGCTCACCTCCTGCTCTGTGCTACCAGTCCGTGGCCCGGGCATTGGGGACCCCTGATCTACAATAACAGGTAAATGCAAAGTTCTTTTTTTTTTTTTTTAACTTTGTAATATATTTGTGTCTTACACTTAAAAAGGCCTGTCTGACAGATTGGCCAGTTCCCCCAACTTTTTACCAAACCGGTGTTTCCCAGCTTGCATGATGAGCATGGATTACAGATTTGCTTTATCCATTGGGGTGCCTGGGATATATAATCTCCTGGGCTACGACTTTCAGTGTCCAGCTGTAAGTAACATTGTCTTTGGCCTTAATATATGATATAGAGATTATAATTTCTTATTTGTGTCATACTCTAAAAATGCTTGGGAAGCACTAGACTAAATTATAAATCTGACTTGTTATCCCCTTTACTTAGGAACTGTTCTCTATGGCCTACATCATTGTTCAGAGTGGTTAGTGTCTTTTTTCAAACAGAGATGCACACTTCAGAAAGGAGCAGATGTAAATCTGTCAACCAACCCCTATTTATTGATTTTCTAGGCATAGTGGGTGAGGAAGCATACATACTTTGCCTCACCATTCTGTTCTTGATCAAAATCCATTTATTTATCCACTGACTCTGATATTGCAAATTCCACTGATACTGTTATTACAGAAGTCACCGGTGCACTCACTTGGTGGTCATTTAATAAACATTTAATGAATGGCTAACAAATGCTGACTCAGGGCTGGGTCCTGGATATAAGAGGTGAACATATGAGGCACGGTTCTTGCTCCCCTGTTCTTTCTTTTCTTAGTGCTCAGTCTCTTTCTCTTCAGTGCTATATTTGACATTGATGTCCTCTGCTTTATAAAAACTTTCTAATTCTTAAGGTCCCAGATGGCTCCCTAGACTCCCTCTGGTCTAAGCTTATTCCATCTCTTGGACAATTCACCAATTGCTGCTGCCTCTGATGAAATATAGGCATTTCTCTCATCATCCCCCATTCATTTAACAGTAGTTGAGCATCCTACTATGTTCCAGGCCCTGGGAACACTGCTCTCTAGTGAGAGACAGAGATGGTTAAACACTCTGATGGTATAAAAGTGTACAAGGAGCAGAGGGAATTCTGCATGACACTGCTTGGTGGCTAAGGATGGGCTTCGCAGAGTGTGAAAATTAGTTTGGGTTTCAAAGGATGACATACACAATTGGGTTAACATTTTCTTTCCACTGCCCCTCTCTCCTCTATGTAGCTGGGGTTAGCCATAGAGCACTAATTTATTTATTGACTCATTGAACAAATATTTATCAAGTACCTACTATATGGCAGGGACTCTGCTAGGCACTGATTGAGCAGGTGAAAAGGGCACCAACCCAGAGACAATATGGGGAATACTGATAATCTGGGTGACGGATGGGCAGTGGAATAGGATCAGATATTCACAGATCGAGTCCAGGTATGGGGAATGACACACTCAGTCTGATTCTTGGCAGATGCTCTTGGATAGGCTCATAATCAGACAGCTTTGGAAGTGCAAGTAGGTAAGGCAGGTAAATCATTTTCTATTTCAGGTATAATCAGTGTCATTTATGTGGATGCAAATACCAAATGTGTTATCTTGTGCAAAGCTATTCATTCTGTGCCCTTGTTTCCATATTTGTAAAATGAAAATAAATATAGCCACCGTACAGATTCTTGGGAGTATTAAACATAACTTATGTAACTCAAGAATATTTGTCACTTGGAAGGTGTTCAATAAATATAATTGTTTAAAGTCTGGGGATTTTGAACCAGTGTTAGTTGCAACATTTCCAAAAGGATGAAACAGCAGGGGTCTGGGTTTGTTTGTGTGTGTGTGTGTGTGTGTGTGTGTGTGTGTGTGTTGTAGGTACACAGAGTTCAGGAGCTTACAGAATGTTACAGAAAGAATTAATTTGTGAACCAGTGATAGTAACCAATCATTATCATGGAGTTAACCATCAGTGGTCAGTTTCCAATGTACAAATTACATCAAAGTGTGTTGGAGTTCCACCTTATTTTTCTGAGAAGGAGGCTACATGGTTCATGCATATTTTTCAATAGCTGAAATCTATTTAAATCCACTCTTTTAAATTTCTGAGGTGATATTAGTATTAGTTTATTTAACTTTTGGTAACCGGAGTGCTTGAATAGAGCTGCACCTATTACCTGCCTTTATCACATTTTTTTAAAAAGTGGATTTTTGTGTCTTTTATATGAAAGACAAAATTCCAGTTTAAGGTATAACTCCTGATTTTTTCCATCATCTCATGAAAATGCTCCCATAAAGGCAATTAGAGTCTTTCAACGTTATCTCCAGAACTTTGACTGCTTTCATTAGAGATGAGAAAATGTGAGTATGATTGTGGGAAGGATTTGAGAACTGAGATAGCTCACATATGTCATAAGATTAATTTTAGACTAGGTATTTTTTCCATTCAGTGCTTGCTTACTTTCTCCATTTCTATAGTATCATGCTAAGATTTAAAATACCCAGGAAATTTTTGACCGGAGAGACAGAGAGAATTGTTTCCTAAGAGGATTGTTTTATTTTGCATTTATATCCTTATCCAAGCTGAATAAATTTCAGAGCTAGGCCAAGAAATGTGTAAAAGGTTTGCATATTCTAACCATGTCTCTAGAACCATCATATTCATGCTCTTATGTGTTACTTTGTCTTCAGGTCATGCCCTGGAATGCTCACAATAGCGCATTCAGTTGCTTATTGAGCACAAAGTTATTTCATCAAAGGATATCATTTCTCAGTAGTCTTCCACCAACCCCTTTACCTCCCTTGCCACTAGCCAAAAACAATAACAACAAAAACAAACCAAAACAAAACTAAAAATGTAAAGAGTAGAGGGTTAAAAAATCCCTTTCTACTTAGAACACATTAAAATCATCCAGATCATATTTGGGGTTTAATTAAAAAATAATTCTCATCTGAGTGCCTAGATGGCACTCCTTGGCAAATGTCTTTCAGACTAACAAGAAAATTAGCAAAATAGTTTCAATGCAGTAATTTATCTTTTAAACCACCAATAACTAAAGTTTATAGTGAGAGGAGAGGGACTGCATTTTCATTTTCCCCACATAGATCAGACCATTTAAATAAATTACCAACACTAAAACCAGTATCTTATTGTCACTAATGGGTGTGGCTAAGCCTGTCCTTGTTTAATTGAGAGGCATGAAAGATGATCAGAGAGCACAGTGATAGATAGCAATATACTGTGACCTAGGTAGGTCAAAGTATAAATAACTTTAATGGTCTAAAAGCCAAGTAGGTAAGAAAAAAGAGTATCCGGGTCAAGAGAGTTGGACCTATTAAATTAGAGATGGCACAATTAGAGGAAGGACCATGCCTTAAGCCTGATGTCCAAGGGCAGCACTGCAGCCCTGGAATGTGATCAACATTGAGATCCTGGGCAGAATATTTTGACCAGCAACAAGGGGGCATAACAGGGACTTAGTTATCAGAACTGGGGTTCAAGGTAGAGATTTACTGCCAAGCACAAGATAGAAGCTTGGCTGTTAGGGTAAGACGTACAGTCAGGACCCTTCAAATGGCAGGGTAAATTAAGCTCTTTTGAGTATGCTTTACATCTCCCCAAATTAATGTCAGACTTGGTCCTGGACCTGGAGTGCTGAACCAGGGCTTGCAGATGAGAATTAAGATCTAAAATATTCACATTCATGATTCATCCCCTGGTGAAACACAGTTCCGCTTTGCTCTAATCTAAACCGATCTGTTAGTTTAACTACTAACTAATATATAGGATGGTAGTTAAACACAGAAGTTCTGGTTTTAGACATACCCCTTCACTAGCTTTGGGACCCAGGACAAGTTATTTAACTTCTCAAAGCTTCTGTTTCTTTATCTATAATATGAGACTAAGTAAAATACTTCACAGCCTGATTGTTAGCATTGATGTAAAACCAGTTGGTATAATGCCAGGCACAGAGGTCATTAGAATTTGCACTTTATTTTTATTTCTAACTAGTTTGGTTGAAGGGTTGATACTCAGACACACAGCCTTCCGTCATCTGACCAGCCATTCAGTGGGCTTCCCACTTCTACCTCTTCCCTTGTGCCTGTCAGCCTGGCTGAATCGTGTGGCAGTTCCATAATAAGTATCAATAAAAATACTGTAATATTTAATATATTAATCAATTTTAATATATTAATAGGTTTATATTAATTATAAATTAATATAATTAATTATATTAGTTTTATATTAATAAATTAATAGTTTTAATATATTAATACTGTAATATTTAATATATTAATCAATTTTGCCTAAGCTCTGAGTATGACTTTTCTCTTCTGAATACAATATAATATGGAGAGTTTGTGTGTGTGTGTGTGTGTGTGTGTGTGTGTGTATGATTCTTTTGTGAAAATATTGAGTATTGTACTAAGAATAAGATGCAAATATGCTTTTAAAAAAAGAGTAGATGAAATTAATAATTGTTTTCTTAATGGTTACCATTTTGGTTTCATGATAAATTTTATGGGAAAACCCTACATATGTACTGTGTAAGTTATCCAGTTTCTTCCTTTTCGCTTATCAGACTTATGTTTTTTTTTCAAATTTATAAGTGCCAGATTTAACCATATTTTAGAAAATGTAAATTTTTAAAATAATTACCACCTACACACCAAATTATTAAAAAAAATGGTTTCTGAAATCATTTTTAGAAAAATAGTTATGTTTATGAGTAATGACATAATGAAGGGTTATGTTTATGAGTAATGAAATAACGTGCAATTTATTGAATAATTGTTAGTAATTAATGACGAATAATGAAACACAGTCAAGGGATAGATTCTAGTCTTGGATAATGTACAGTCCTTAAAATGCAATCATGAGAGATACTTTTCAGTAAGGTTGGTGTTTCAGCTGACACTGGGTTCACTGTGAGAATGGGAAGTAAGGAAAGAACAGTGTACAGTTAAACCACTGTACTTTACTTAGTACTTAGATCAAAGAGTTACTAACAATTCAGAACCATAGCAGCCTTGTAATCCTTAGCACTCAATGAATAGATTGCTGAAGTAAAGGTCAGGTTGCTTAATGTCTAGAGAAGAGAAAAAGGCAGCTATTCAGCCATCACAGTTTTCAAAGGGGGACAGAATGGCAGTGATAATGGACATGGATTTTTTCTCCGTCTTCAATCATTCAGCATGCTTCATTGAATACTTATTGCATGCAAAGCACTATGTGCAAAGTACTGTATATTAAGCATTGTGGAGGAATATAAAAAAGTATAATAAAAGCATTTGTGTAACACATTTCAAGTAAAGAAATTTCTTTCACATATATGACCTCATGGAATCTTGACAACATCCCTGTAAGGAAGAAATACAGATGTTATTATTTTTCCCACTTTAGAGGTAAGACAGTTTAAGGCCTTTTGAAATCAAATGATTTGTCCAATCCTCTGCAGAATTGGCATCTGGATCCACATCTTCATATACAAATATTCATTCATTTGAAAATATTTATTGTGGTCCTACTATGTGCCAAGCACCATACCAAGTACTGGCGCAGTGATAGAAAGCCCTTGCTCTTCCAGAGCTCACAGTCCAGAAGGGGAGAGGGGAAAATAACAATCCTAAGTAGAAAATGCTGGGCTCTGGGTGGGTGGTACAGAGGCCAAGTGAAATCAACTGACAGTTTAGAGAGGGAAGTCCTTTTCACTCAGGCAAAAAAGGCAGGGCTTTGAAGTTGTGTGTGTGGGCGGGTGGGTGGGAGAGGGGGTCAGGAGCAACAAAATAGAACCCAGGAAGTGTGAGATAAGGAGTTTTTAAGCATTAGAATGATCTACAGAAAAATAATGAAGATAAATATGGTAGAGTGTGATGTGTGGATTATAAAGGGTGAGATAAGGTGCAAGAAACTAGTTTTTTTAATGATCAGTTTAAAGAATTTATCTTCTAAACCTAACTATGTTATATGAAGCAATTAGTATAATAGTCATCATAAAACTTTCCTAAATTGTTCTTTTAAAAGACATTTTAAAATATTTTGGGAATTAATTAGGAATTTGATATAAAAGAACTCTTTTATTTATTTATTATTATTTTTTTTTCGGTACGCGGGCCTCTCACTGTTGTGGCCTCTCCCGTTGCAGAGCACAGGCTCCGGACGCGCAGGCTCAGTGGCGATGGCTCACGGGCCCAGCCGCTTCGCGGCATGTGGGATCTTCCCTGACCGGGGCACGAACCGTGTCCCCTGCATCGGCAGGCGGACTCTCAACCACTGCGCCACCAGGGAAGCCCCCTAAAAGAACTCTTTTAATTGAATATATGAAAATGAACAATTATCTTTTGTTATCAAGATATTCTTTTTATCAGATCAGTGTCTTAAGACTTATTTTTGTAGACGCATTGAGTTCTACATATACATACTGGGGCTTGACATGGTACTTCACAAATGGAGCTAGAGATTTTTGCCAAATTCTGATTTTCTTCTCCACAGTTTATTCAAGGGTATTCTCTGTAATTCTTTTTCATTTTTCTTTATATTATATTCTGATCTTCATCCTATTGCAGCTCATTAATTTTCATGTACAAAGTAGTTCAAAAATTGATATAAGGGAGAGGGGCAGGATGAATTTCTCTGGATTTAAAGGCCAATATAGATAAAAAGTTTTATTACATATTCTAAACCTCCAACTTTAACCTGAATCACTTATTGTTTTATTGTAGTTTTAACTTTAGATTTCCCCATTATTAATCAGTAATACACAGTATTTTTTTATCAAAAACTTTTTTTATATAACTTAATGCTGTCCATCCTTACAAAAATTCAATTAACTAAAAGATGCTCTCTAAAAAGTATTTGTTTAGGACCATAAAGCTTCTTATGAATATCATAGAACACAATGAAAAATACTTAGCATTTTGTCAAATGAGCAAAACAAATATAAACAGTTACATATATATTATATATATGTACATATATACATATATAATATATGTGTAAAATTTTATTGTTGAGTTGAGATTGATTAAATTAGAAAAATAAAATGGATGTATATTTTATTTACTATTAAATCTTTCTTTATTAATGTCAGTGCACAGGCCAAATTCTTTAGGGTCCTCTTCAGTAACTTATTTAAATTATTGGTGGTCAGGGTTCCCAAAATATATGATCTTAAAACTGTTGATTAATACATTTTTTATAATTTATCACACACTGTAGATATATAGACTTATTAATCACTGTTGTCTCTATTCATACAATTGGAAATATTTTCATGGTTGGGAATGATAGCCTGGAAGTATGTTTCTGTGTAACATTTTCAAATTAATGCAATTAGCAGAGAAGTTTTCAAAGATTATAAAGTCATTATGAAAAATTTTAGAAAGTACTTAAATAATGAGAAAAACTGATTTGCTGAGGCGTTATTATATGCTAGGTATTATTATATTACTTGAACTCTTTACACATTTATCTTTAAGTATACTCTATGAGATAACTATTATTCTCATTTGAGAAATGAAGAAATTGAGATGCAGAAAACGGATACCCTGGATTCTTTCTTCCTCTTGCCTTCCAATCTTCTATCAGTGTTTCTTTTTTTTTTTTTCTTTTTAGGCAAGTCTTTATTGGGGCCCCTGCTGCAGCAGGGAGGAGCGAGAACAAACAACAGGTTCCCCTGCTTGCTTGCTCGCTAAGGGGGGGTGAGCTTGTTCCTTATATGGGGTGAGGGTAGGGGTGTGTCCAGGGGTCAGTCCAGAGGGGTAGCTTAGGTGGTTTGCCCACCCCTTAGGTGGTGTTGTGTGCAGGGGGCATGCTCAGTACCCTGCTTTTGCTCCCGACACCCTGTTTTTGCTCCCAGCTCTTCAGAAGTGGCAGTTGAGTTTTTTGTTTTCCGTGTCTTTAGTCCATAATTTTGTCCCAACTGCGCGTTATTTTTAGTCCCGTACAGTTTCTTTGCATTTTGTTGCTTAAGGAGAGGTGTGTCCAAGTGCAAGCATTGCAGCACTGCAGCAAAGGGTCCCAGGTCCCAGGCCTGTCTCATTCCCCCCTCAGAGACTCTACACCCTTATTCTTAAGGGGTAAGGGGCCGAAGCTGTCTTTTTCTGAAACTTCTTCCTGCTGGACAGGTGCCGCAGACCCTAGCCTACCCTAGAGGTGTAAAAGTCCCTCTGACTTTTCCAAGGACCTGTGGGGACCTGAGCCATTTTCCACTGGAATGGGCTAAATTCCTTGAGCCATTGTGAGCCTTACTTTAAACTGTTGAAGCCTAAAAGACACAAACTTAACCAAAAGGTTAAACAAACAAAGGCTAAAACGGAGAACAACAATAGCCATTAAAAGGCCTAAAAAGGGAAGGAACCTGGTTAACTCTGGGAGGGCTTCCTTAACTGTTGACCAGGCAGGGGAGGTGATGTCGTCCCTGCCAAGAAGCCTTTCTGCTTGGGTGTACATTTTTGTTAATCTCTGTACATTTTTGTTAATCTCTGGGTTAAAGTTTAACATGTTTCAACATTTTTAGAATGGAAGGTCTAGATCTGTTGGTCCCAGGGTCTCCTTCTTGGACCGAAAAGTCTTAGTCACAAGTTTACAACAGTAGGGAAGACAACAGAGTACTAGACGAAATATGGCATAAATCAGTATGACTGAAAAGAGGAGGGTTATAAGAAAATGAAAACCTCCTGACAGAAATTGTTTTATACCTTGTGGAGAACCAGTTTTCAACTTCCCCGCCCATATTGAATAGTGAGGATTGGTGGTTAATTGTCTGCTGAAGCTGAGTGGCTTGTTGTTGATTTTTCTCAATATTGGTTTCTACCTGGTATGGGCATCAGGGCTGCTTTCGTTGCCTCCCAATCTGCCCTGTTGTTCCCTTGGATAAATTGAGAATTTTCCTTTTAGTGCCCATGGCAGTGAATGACTGCTACTAGTTTTGGTTTTTGAGCCGCTTCTATGAGATGTAATATCTCAGCCCCATATTTTACAGGGGAATTTTTGCATTTAAAACTCCTTTTTTTTTTTCCCCAGATAGCTGCATGGGCATGTAAAACAAGGAAGACATATTTTGAGTTTGTATATATATTTATAATTTTTCCCTCCCCTAAGGTTAAAGCTTGAGTTAGGGTTATATTAGTTTAGCCCTTCAGGCTGAAGTGTTAGGTGACAAAGGTTTTGCTTTTATAACACTGTAAGTGCTCACAGTGGCATACCCTGCCCTCCTGACTCCATCTTTAATGAAACTACTGCCATCATTAAACCATTCTTCTTCTTCCCAGTTTTCTGTGGCCTGGTCTGTTAGGTCAGGCCTACAGGCGTAAAGCTGGTCAAGGTTTCAAGGCAGGAATATGTTAGTTTTGGGCTTTCAGTGGGCATGAGTACAGCCTGATTAAGGGTATGGCAAGTTTTGAGGGTTAGCTCTGGGGAGTCAAGGAGTAAAGCCTGGTATTTAGTAAGGTGGCCTCCAGTTAGCCAGCGATGGCCTTTAATCTCCAGAATCCCTTGTACTTGATGGGGGTCTGGACTTCCAGCGGCTGTCCAAAGGTAAGCTTGTTAGCTTCTTCCACTAATAAAACAGTGGCAGCTACTACCTGGAGGCAGCCCGGCCAACCTTGGGCTATGGAATCTAGTTGTTTGGAAAAATAGCCTATAGGCTGAGGAACTTCTCCTAGCTTTTGTACAAGGACCCCCAGAGCTGTCCCCTGTTTTTCAGCTTCGTACAGATAAATGTCATTTTGTTTTTTAAACTGGGGAGACCCGGAGCAGGAGCTCTGGTGAGGGCCTGTTTGATATTATTAAAAGCCTTTTCTTGTTCCCCAGTTCACAGTAATGGTTCTGTATCTGGGCCTTCATATAGAGGCTTAGCCATGAGTCCAAATCCTGGAATCCAAATGCTGCAAAATCGTGCCATGCCTAAGAAAGTACAAAGATTTTTTTTTTTTTCCTTTGGGGTGCTTAGGCCTAATATAGCTTGTTTTCTATCTGGAGATAATGGTCTGCTTCCAAGGTTTATAATGTATGCCAGATATTTAACTTGTTGCTTTGAGATTTGTGCTTTTTTTTCTGGGAGATCCTGTACCCCTGGGCCCCAAGGAAATTAAAGACTTCAATGGTGTTCTGATCTGAGGCCTCCGTGGTGGGACTACATATTAATATGTCTTTTACATACTGTAGAGTGGCCCCTTCTTTTAGGTGTATTTCCCTTAGTTCTTTTTCTAGGGCCTAGGCAAACAAGTATGGACTGTCCCGAAAGCCCTGAGGCAATACTGTGCAGGTATATTGCTGCATTTTTGGCCCGAGTGAGGGTTAGTTCACTCGAAGACAAACAGATACTGAGATGAGGGATGAACTGGGATGCAAAAGAAGGCATCCTGAGGTCAAGCACAGTAAACCATTTGGCATCTCCAGGAATTTGGACTAATATATTGTAAGGATTGTCCACAAGGGGTTGTATAGGGACCCCTGCATCGTTTACTGCTCTGAGGTCTTGTACCATTCGATATTCCCCATTTTACTTAACAACTGGTAGAATAGGGGTATTGCACGGAGACTGACAGTGCACTAAGAGGCCATGTTTTAAGAATTTATCTATGAGGGGGTGCAAACCTTTTCTGCTTTCAACTTTATGGGGTGCTGTCTCTTGTTACATTAAGCGACTTCTGGCTTAAGGCTAATTTTTACAGGTCGGGCATTTATAGCCTTCCCAGGGATTTCTTTGCCGGAAACTGCAGGGTTTACTGTGTGTAGAATATGGCTAGGAATAGGACCTTGCTCTTCCCACTGATTTGTCTTAGAGTCAAGAAAAGGGGCTACTCAGGGCCTCCTAATTGTAATATGGCTCTGAGGGAGCCCAGAAAGTCTCTCCCCAGAAGTGGGGTAGGACACTCAGGCAAAACTAAAAAGCCATGTGAGGTCAAACACTGTTCAAATTGACAAGTAAGAGGCCCAGTGAAGAAACGGGTGTGAGACTTTCCGTCAACACCAGTCACAGTACAGTTTTTGGAGGAAAGAGGCCCAGCGTGAGAGATCAGGACAGAGTAAGTGGGTCCTGTATCAATTTAAAAACAGCCCACACGGGGCTTCTGGATGAAGATAGACATCTCGCTGGGGGGAGCCGCCAGAATCCCCGGGGGCCACCTCAGTCATCCAGCACGGCCATCTTGGGAGAGGGAGCCGCCTTCCCCTTTGGGACTGAGGACAGTCCCACTTCCAATGACCTATTTGTTTGCAGACTGAGCATGGACCAGGGGGTTCTTTTTGGCACTTTCGGGCCCAGTGGCTGGTTGACTTACATTTGAAGCATTCCCCCTTGCTGCTTTTACCTCCAGGTGGATGATTAAACTTCCTTGGCTCCCTTGGGTTGTCCTGAGGTTGCAAGGCATGGCTGACAGCTATGGCCATCACTTTAGCTTGAGCCCTGGCCTGCCTGTTTTCATGTCCAGTTCTCTCTTCCTCCTCAGCTTGATCTCGATTATTAAATACCCCAAAGGCCACCTCTAGGAGTTGGGGCATCGGGGTTTGTGGGCCTAATTGTAACTTTTGGAGTTTCCGCCTAATATCGGGGCAGACTGGCTGATACAATGTTGTCCCAGCAGGGGTTTACCCTCGGGAGTGGATGGATCAATGTTAGTAAGTTTTCTAAAAGCTTTCACAAGCCATCCCTGAAAGAGGGCTAGATTTTTTTCTTCTTGGGTCATTCCTTTAACCTTTTCATAGTTAACTTTTTGATATACTTTCTCATCCCTTCTAAGACACATTGGATCATGTGCTTCCTAGCTTCTGTTCCCTCCTGGGAATTATAATAACAACAGGGCTTCTGGTTTGGGACTGTGTCTCCTCCATAACAAAACTTTCAGGTTGGTCCCTGCCTGGCAAGCTGGTCCCCATGCCCCTGGGCTGCTGCCCAAATTCTCTGTTTTTCTTCAGGGGTACAGCAAGTAGATAGAACTATTTCGACATCCTTCCAAGTTAAATCAAAGGCCAGAGTTAGGGCCTGAAACCTTTCAACAAACTTACTAGGGTCTTCAGAAAATTGGCCCAGTCTCTGTTTGCATTGGGCTAGATCGGTTAAAAGGAAGGGCACATGTACTCTGATGGTCCCTTCACCATTTGCTACTTCCCTAAGAGGGCAATAGCTTCTGGAGGGATTAGTTTCTCCCTCCTCGGGTATCGGAGGGTATAAAGGGACATAGGGAGGCGGAGTTTGGGATTGGTCAGAGGGATCTGGGGAAGTAGGTGGCTCTGGAGAAGCAGGTGGCTCTGGAGAAGCAGTGGAAACTTGGTTTCCCCCCTGAGAATTGGGAAATGTTAAGAGATCATCTAAAATGTCGGGAGTGCTTTCTGATTCCCCAGGCTTTTGATTACAGGAGCCATATAGAGTGGGATTTTGGTAAAGGACCATAAAGGCTTGGACATATGGAATCTTAGTCCATTTCCCCATCTTGTGACAGTAAAGATCCAATTGCAAGATGGTATTGTAATTTAGAGACCCATTTTTCAGGCCATTTTTCTCCATCTCCCCAACTTATATAAAGGCCAGGCAGTGTTACAACAGAGGTTAAGTTTTTCCCTTTTCAGCCCATGTATTTTTAAAAATTTCCAATATTTAAGGATACATTCCAGAAGTGTTTCTTCTGGCTTAGAAGAGGAGCCTCCATGTTGAGTGACGTGCAACCGAGAGCGCTCCTAGAAATGAAGTCTGGCGTCCTGGAGACATTTACCAGCGGGCTTTTGTCGAAAGGGGGTCAGAGTGTCCTCCAGATTCCCTTCTTACCTAATGGGATTTTGAGTGTCCTCTATTCTCCCATCGATTCTTAACCAGACGTCTCTGGTCCCAGTCCCTCAGGCGAGGGGTCCCCGATAGGGGACCTTTGAACCAGTGCCAGTGCATTGCCAGGGCTCTCCTTGAGGGGGAGTCTGTTGTCTATAAAGCTTATGTCCTATAGTAAGTTTCCCTATGTTGGGGTGTATTCCTCGAGATCAAGCATCTGTAAAGCCTAGGATGTGGGCTGCTTGGAAGTGGCCAACCCAATAGGTAGTCTGTAACAGTGCATGGGATGCCAAGGCCTGGAGTGAAGGGGGTCCTAGAGGTGCAAAAAGGAACTCCTGGAGGAATTGGAGTTGGGCGCAATGCAAAATGCCATGGGGGTCAGGATCTGAGGGCCTAGAAGTGGGAGTATTCCCACAGAGGATTTGTTTTTTGGATATAGATTAAGGTGAGAGACTAGACAGGAGAAGAACCCCAAACCCTTTCCCCTATCTGTTTGGCAGCTACAATAAAATTGGGGAGAGCCTGATGATTCCATCTGACACAGGCAATAGCGAGTTTGGACAATGTTTCCCATGTAAATTAACATACCAAATGAACCCAATTAGTTTAGGATCTCTCTTTGGGAATGCTCCAAGGGCCCTTTGAAGGACCCCAAAGTTACTTGGAGGTCAAAAGAACTTTAGTTAGAATTTGATATTTGGGAAGTCTGTCAAAAATATTAAAAAATTTAAAAACACCTGGTCAGATAGACCCATGAGTCACTGTGAAACAATTATTCCTTGAGCTAAGGTGAAAAAAGATTTCAAAAATAAATACAGATCACTTAAAGGCACAGAAACTCACACAATCTGATATCAAAAGCAAGCATTCCAGGAAAACTTTGTTCTCTTATGAGAGAGAGAATCCAAATCCAGCCTTACATCAGCCTACTCTTAATAAAATCCATTTACCTAATACAATTTAATTCAACCTTAGAAAATCCTGACCACATACAAAATTCTTTTCTCAATATTCCTCTTCTGCAAATATTCTGCTACTTTCTGTAGCCATACTTTGTCCCTTTCTTTCCATTTAGAAATAACCAGCTTTAGAACAAAAATAAATCTTTTTCCTTTAACAAAGTTCATTTCCATTCCTCATACCTTCTTTTCTGAAAACACACATCCTACTTTCCTCAAACAACCATGAACTGTCTTTTACATCATCATTCTATAGATTGGTAGAGAACATCTCAAGGTGGCACCAAACATCTTTAGTTTCTCTCTCTTAAGAAGACAAAAATAGGTAAATTTAGACCTGTTTATCAATTAACAATTAATTAGCAATTAATGTTTAGCAATTAATGTTCCCAATATTTTATCTTATTTGAAATGGCCTGGTTACTCAATGAATTCCTATCATTTAACTTACTTTAAAGTTACCAAAATTTGGAGGGACTGTTTTAGATGGATGTTTCCAAAACATAATTATTCCTATAGAGTTTACCAAAAAGTTCTTATCCCAGTTACATTTACTTAAAAAAATTAATCACATCAGGTTATTTTCCCTGTTGACAAGTTTCATGACAAAAACAATATGCACTTACTTTCAGTAACCCTAGCTACAATGAAAGTATTATACTTAATGTTGATGATTCTAAAGACAGGTCTGTATTAATTAAACCCACAAGGTTAAGCTAGTTTTAATACCAGGTAATAATTTAATATTGAATATTTCCCAGATCACATGAACCCAAAATGTATTCTGGTGAGCCTCGTTTATATTTCTGAGAATGTATATAAGTGCTCAGTTTCCTTTAAGCTAATTAAATACAGCTCATTTACAACTGAATTTTTACATAAAGACAGAACCAGAGATCTCATAGTTTTCCTGCTTGAATTTAAAATGGCCCCCCCTTTTTTCCCTCAGTCTGGGGGACTACAGATGAATCAGGTAGTTCCTGAGAGCCCAGGCAGAATAGTTAGATTGCAAAGGTAGAGGAGAGAGATGCAAGCTCCTTGAGCTCAGGCAGAAAGAATAGTTACATTGCAAAAGCAGAGGAAGGAAAAATGCAAGCTCTTTTCTTTTCTTTTTGTCCTTTAAAATCCCACCAAGTAACCCAAGGCTGGAGTCTCAGGCAATGTAGGCTGTGTTTGTATTTCAAGATTTAAATGCTCAACCGTGCCCATAATTTTGGTAGAGACGAGCAGGAGCAGTTGGACAGACAAAACTACATAAAACAAAGATACCAATGATAAAAACTTAAAGACACAAACAAGAAGTTTTCAGGATAAAAGGGACAGGAGTGCAGGTATAAGGATCAAGGGAGAGATAAAGGGAGGAGGGACAGAAAAGACTGAACTAGAGAAAGAGATAGCAGGAAAATAAAGGTGAGAATACTGGTAAGATAGGACTTCCAGCCGCTACATGGAATGAGGTTTAAACCTCTGTCACTCTCATAAATCTCCCATCAGGGAAAGCCTGATGGACCAGGGTCTGCATGGTGTGAGGCGAGCCTGTCACCCGTCAAGGTGAGCCATTGCCGGCCAGAGGGAGCATGGCCTCACAAGCTGAGAGGAGTGATGCTGTAGCTGCCTGACGTTCACTCTCTCGGAAGCATAGGACAGAAGTAAGAGAGGACAGAGAGAGGAGAACTAGAGAGATATCAGGAGAGAGAAAAGGGGAAGAGGAAAAGCATTGCCTGAATGAGGGTACTGAGGCCTCCAGGGGCCAAGAAAGCAGACTTAACAAATGTGGTAACACTGAAACAAGAGGTTCAGGTGGCCACTTGTCACCCACGGAGAAGCTGCGTTCAGTGGTCCCGGAGGTGCCCAGATCCTCTCCCTAGAAGAGGACAACTGCCCCACGTTGGGCATGATAAATCTGATACTGACCAGGGTTCTTGGGCTTCCCCAGTCAATAGAAATTGACTAGAGGCAAGACAAGAAATTCAGGCAAGGCTTTATTGGGGCCCCTGCTGCAGCAGTGGGGAGCGAGAACAAACAACATATTCCCTTGCGTTCTCGCTCCCTATGAGTCTTTCTAGTGTCTGAACCCAGCCATAAGCCATCCGTCAGGGCTTCCTGGGGAAATACAGTAGTCAAAGTTCAATACTCCTGAAATACACGCCAAACTGGGGAAGGGTGAAGAGTGGATCCCAGGACAAACAGGCCCAGAACTAACACATGCCTACTGTGTAGCAGGCACAGGTGTATGCTGTTTTTTGTCCCTGTTATTTCCAAGGTTTCACATGAAATATTACTTGGTCATTCATTTGTTTAACAGATGTTAAGTACCTGCTAGTGAATATGATGAAAAGGTATATAAAATAAACAGCTTAGTAGGGGAAGAGTCAAGCTCCCAAATAAACATAGGTAAGACATAAATAATATAAAGTAAATATGTATAAAAAGTGTTATAGAAGAACAGGTGAGAAAAGATTTAATTCAGACCAGAGGAAGCAAAAGTGTGAAAGGCTACAGAGAAAGAATGTGATTGGAGCGGGTTTTAAAAGAAGTAGGAGATTGGCTGGAACCCGGTTAGGTAGGCATTCAGGCATAGAAAAAGCATGAATAAAAGCATTGAAAGACTTAAGGGGTTTATCAAGTACAGTGACGAGGCCTCTATAGCTGGAGTACAAGGGATATGAAAGAAACTTGGAAAGAGAATGGTCAATTGCACTTTAACTCAAGGTCACTTATGCATTTGAAGAGTACTGATTCCTGACCAGACTTCAGGACTGTTTATTACCCTAGATTATTGAAGATTAGTTGCATCCGTCTTCTTTCTCTTCTCATTGTTTGCATAGACAAGCATAGGTCTAATACTATTCTTGGTCTGAGTATCTTCCTTGCCTTATATAAGGACTCTGAAAAAGAATGACAAAAGGAGGAAGTGCAGCTGGCTTGCCTTTCCCACAATGTTAGTATATGCTGCTTCCCCAAATATTCAATCATGATCACTATAAGACAGCAGAAGGTGCCACAATGGCTAGATTTGAGATCTGACCAGGAAAGAAATAATCTGGACAATAGCTCCAGCTATGCTGCTTCAATTTCCCTTTAATACCTGGACAGAAGGAGTCTCCAATGATATCGGCCACTGAGAACACCTCTGCTGACTTTTGACTAGCAAGGACTCAGAATTTAAAGAAAAATGAATCAGGTCAGGACTGAGTAGGTGGCCATCAACACAACGTAAATCTGAGTAGCAAAATATTTCCCTGCCTAGGCTGGTCTTTCTCTGTTTGTTCCTCCAAATCCATCCTCTGCTCTTCTCTCTTCTAGGAGGCTGATCTCTAGTTCTACATTACTGGTATTCCTGTCCTTTGGAATCCTCTTGATTTTGGCCTCTGGGAAGCAGTAGAGGAAGAAGAAAGGGAAGATGAAGAGAGCTGAGGTGTTCGTTACTCCCAGACCATAGTGTTGGCAGCGGCTGTGTTCCTGTAGCTACTGTCAGATAGCCCCTCATTCCTGACTCCAGCCCTTATCAGGTTTCAGTGACACTGTACCCTTCCCTATCCCTTCAGATAGAGGGATGATAACAACTCCCCACTGTTGCTAGTCTTTGGCTGCTTCACCATCTTTTGTCAGTGTCCTTAACCCTGCGTATACCTCTGTAAAATGTCCCTTAAATTAATGGATGCTGTGCTGCACCAAGCAGACCCTCCATCAGGACTGATGAATGGTTCTCAGTTCTCTCAGGAATTACCCTCAGTCAGTTGCCCTCACCAAGGTTCTGTCCCCTTCCTGGAGCAGCCTGCATCCAAGGACTGATCAACGTCAAGTATAAAGGGTCCTTTGGACCCAGTGTAGGATTGTTCGAGACCTTTGTTGGGGATGCACTGAAGCTTGGCTTCTGCCCCTGCCAGACCTGCTTCCTTGTCCTCATTTTCACAAACCTGAATCCTGAGAGTGCTCCCTAATAATTACCTGGAATGTTGAGCTCAGACTCTGCATCTCCCTCGCAGGGAGCCCAATTTACAACACTCCGTCTTAAAAAGCATGTGAGCTGGCTAATTCCTTTAAAGAGTAATTGTCTTCTCTTGCCTGTAGTTACCAATAGGACCCACAATGGGCATAATTTTGTTTCTGTACCTTCCGAGTTCACTTCCCTAGGATCCTTTATGGTCTTCTCATACTCTTATGTCAATCTGTGCCCTTGAAAAATTCTCTAAAACTAGCATTAAAACTACCTTAAACTACCAATTTATGCCTACTAAGTCAGCAAATATTTAAAAATATAATAGCATCCAGTATTGTTGAAGTTGTTAGGGCACAGACGTATTTATACACTGCTGACAACATTGATAATCAAAATAACTCTGAGAAAAATGCGTGACATTATATGTCATTGTGCTATTTTGCCTGATAGTCACTTTCCTGAGAATTTATTCTTAAACAATTAAAAGGAAGAACAAATCTGTATGCATAAATTATCATCTTTGTTGAGAGACGAGACCATCACTAAATATCTGAAACAAAATACTGAATTTCTTACTATTATAAGCGTGGGAGAGCCTTGCATGTTGGGCATGGCCCTTCGTGAGCAAAGCATGAATCTGATTTTGTGAAATTTGGGGGAAGCATAGAGTTTAGGTATTTGGGGGCCTAAAACAACACAGAACTGCTTAGTGATTCGTTGACCGTTTGTTGTAGAAGCATAGTTACCAGTGTACGTCTGTTGTTGATTTTCTGACTTTGAAAAGTGTGATCACTGCCCTTCATAATCCTGAGGTGTCATTGATTGGCTGATTTTCAGAAACTTGGTTCTTGAGGTGAGTTGTCACTGACCAGTTAAATAAGTTTGAACGCCCACTGGGTAACTACTTATTACCGTGGTAACTGAATAATCAGTCTTTTCCTAGAAGTATAGGCATTTGAAGATCAAAATGCCTTTAAGATACACATGAACTAATTTCAATTTAGGCCATAAGAGTACAAAGAACACTGAACTTGGAATTGAGGTCTTAATTTGAGTCCTTAATTTGTATCATATTACTAATTATGTGACTTTGGGCAAACCATTTGTCCTTTTTGAGCCTCATTTGCTCATCCTTAAATGGGACTAGTAATTATATGTGTACCTTATGGGGTTAAGAGAATTAGATGAGACTCCTATGTGAAAGGGCTTTGTAAAACTGTACAATGTTATGCAAACTCTATTATTAATATCCTGCTTTTCACACCTTAATATTTACACTATGGGTAGCTCATAGCTAAAAATATAAAATAAAACTAAATCATACATTTTTTTTGACAAATAAAAGGCTCCATAAGGTCAAGTATGTTTAGAATTGAAGCCAAGGAAGGCACATGTTGCTGCTGAAAATATTTGTCCTTTTAATGAGGTGCCAGATAACTCAGCATCTGACTGAGAGGTGGCCAGGGAAAAGACAGGGACATCTTCCTAGTACTCTCTGGCAGGCCTCACACTGTGTGGTTGCTGCTCTAGTGGGGGCCCTAGAACAGGCACGTTGCATTAACATTATGGCTCCAGTGTTCCTCTGCTCAGAAGTTACCTTCAATTTGGGGTATTGTGTTCAGTAGACATCCTCATAGAAAAGCTAAAATTCTATGTTATTATGTACTGAATACTACAGAGTACACAGTAACTATAGCTATGAACAATAAATGTAGCACATATTTCTTCCTGTTTTAGAGCCTTCACTGGATTCATAATCCTGCCAAAGGTTAAACATTCCCCAACTGAATCACGCCAAGTTTGAATAGCTGTTAATTTGGCTAACTCAATAGTTTTAAAGTTTAACTATCTTCAAATTAAATAGCTAATCCATAAATTTAAAAAAATCTCATGGCTATCATCAAAAAGACCATAAATAATAAATGTTGGCAAGGATGTGGAGATATTGCTTATACACTGTTGGTGGTGATGTAGATTGGTGCAGCCACTATGGAAAACAATATGGAGGTTTCTGAAAAAAACTAAAAATAGAACTAGCATATGACCCAGCAATTTCACTCCTGGGTATTTTTCTGAAAAAAAAATGAAAACACTAATTTGAAAAGATACATGCACCCTAATATGCATAGCAACATTATTTACAATAGCCAAGATATGGAAGCAAACTAAGTATCCAACAACAGGTGAATGGATAAAGAAGATGTGGTACACACACACACGCACACACACACACACATACACACAGACAAACACACACACACAATGCAATAGTATACAGCCATAAAAAAGATTGAAGTTTTGCCATTTGCAACAACATGGTTGGACTTGGAAGGTATTATACTATGTGAAATAAGCCAGACATAGAAAGACAAATATTGTATGATATCACTTATATGTGGAATCTAAAAAATAAAACAAACTAGTGAATATAGCAAAAAAGAAACAGTCTCATAGATATAGAGACTAAACTAATGGCTACCAGTAGGGAGAGAGAAGGGGGGAGAGGCAGTATAGGGGTAGGGGATTAAGAGGTACAAACTACCATGTATACATAAATAAACTACAAGGAAATATAGTACAACACAGGGAATATAGCCAATATTTAGAATAACTATAAATGGAGTATAACCTTAAAATTGCAAATCACTGTGTTGTAAAATTACAAATCACTTGAAATTTATATAATATTGTACATCAATTATACCTCAATTAAAAAAATTCTTAAAATCTTACTTGTACCATTGAGAATACAAATGATTTCCACTTAAGATGATTTGACTTAACAAGTTTTCAACTTTACAATGTTGTGAAAGAGATATATGTTCAGTCAAAAGCTTAAGTTGAATATTTAATTTTGATCTTTTCCCAGGCTAGCTACATGCAGTAGGATACTCTCATATTGCTGGGTGGTGGCAGTGAGCTGCAGCTCTCACTCAGTCATGTGATTGTGAAGATAAACAACTGATACACTTACAACTATTCTATACCTAGACAACTATTCTCTTTTTCACTTTCAGTACAGTAGTCAATAAATTACATGAGTGGGACTTCTCTGGTGGCACAGTGGTCAAGAATCCGCCTGCCAATGCAGGGGACATGGGTTCAATCCCTGGCCTGGGAAGATCCCACATGCCGCAGAGCAGCTAAGCCCATGCGCCACAACTACTGAGCCCGCATGCCGCAACTACTGAGCCCGTGTGTTGCAACTACTGAAGCCTGTGCGCCTAGAGCCCATGCTCCGCAACAAGAGAAGCCACTGCAATGAGAAGCCCCTGCAATTCAATGAAGAGTAGCCCCCACTTGCCGCAAGTAGAGAAAGCCCGCACACAGCAAAGAAGACCCAACAAAGCCAAAAAAAAAAAAAAAAATTACATGAGTAATAAATTTATTTTAAAATAGGCTTTGTGTTAGATGATTTTGCCCAACTGTAGGCTAATGTAAGTGTTCTGAGAAAGTTTAAGTTAGGCTAGGCTAAGTTATGATGTTTAGTAGGTTAGGTGTATTTTTTAAAAATAATTAATTAATTAATTAATTTTTTTGGGCTGTGTTGGGTCTTCGTTTCTGTGTGAGGGCTTTCTCTAGTTGCGGCGAGCGCGGGACACTCTTCATCGCGGTGCACGGGCTTCTCACTGTCGCGGCCTCTCTTGTTGTGGAGCACAAGCTCCAGACGCGCAGGCTCCGTAGTTGTGGCTCACGGGCCGCTCCGTGGCATGTGGGATCTTCCCAGACCAGGGCTCGAACCCGTGTCCCCTGCATTGGCAGGCAGATTCTCAACCACTGCGCCACCAGGGAAGCCCAGGTTAGGTGTATTAAATGCATTTTGACTTAAGATATTTTCAACTTACAATTGGTTTATCGGCACATAACCCCACTGTAAGTCAAAGAAGATCTGTATGAACGATTTAGAATTGCTGGAACTGTAAATCTTATAATGACTTGGGGAATTTCTGTAATTTAAAGCTTGATGAATTTGTTTTTCTCCTCTGTGGCAAAATCCAATATGATCTTTGCTTATTTTTCAAATTTGATTTCAATTCTTCTACTTAAATGAAACCAAAAGAATTATTTGCCTTATGTTGATTTGCATTTTCATGGAAAGGCTGTTTCTATGTCCAATCATATGTGGTTGTATGTGTGAATACATGAGTTTGAGTACATCAAGTTGTATGTTTATTTTAATACAGTTAAAATCTAAACATTTTTTACCCTGGAAGCTAGAGAGTTCTGAAATTTATTATTTTTTTTTAATTAATTTTTATTGGAGAGTAGTTGCTTTACAGCGTTGTATTAGTTTCTACTGTACAGCAAAGTGAATTGGCTATACGTATACATATATTCCCTCTTGTTTGGATTTCCTTCCCATCTAGGTCACCACAGAGAACTGAGTAGAGCTCCCTGTGCTATACAGTAGGTTCTCAGTAGTTCTCTATTCTATACATAGTATCAATAGTGTATATATGTCAATCCCAATCTCCCAATTCATCCCAACCCCCCTTCCCCCCTTGGTATCCATATACCATATGTTTGTTCTCTATGACTGTGTCTCTATTTCTGCTTTGCAAATAAGATCATCTATACCATTTTTCTAGATTCCACATATATGTGTTAATATTACAATATTTGTTTTTCTCTTTCTGACTTACTTCACTATGATAGTTTCTAGGTTCATCCACATCTCTACAAATGACCCCATTTCATTTCTTTTTTATAGCTGAGTAATGTTCCATTGTGTATATGTACCACATCTTCTTTATCCATTCCTCTGTTGATGGACATTTAGGTTGCTTCCATGTCCTGGCTATTGTAAATAGTGCTGCAATGAACATTGGGGTGCATGTGTCTTTTTGAATTATGGTTTTCTCTGAGTATGTGCCCAGTAGTATGATTGCTGGGTCATATGGTAGTTCTGTTTTTAGTTTTTTAAGGACCCTCCATACTGTTCTCCATAGTGGCTGTATCCCATCAACAATGCGAGAGGGTTCTCTTTTCACCACATCCTTTCCAGCATTTATTGTTTGTAGATTTTTTAGTGATGCCCATTCTGACGGGTATGAGGTGATACCTCATTGTACTGTTGACTTGCATTTCTCTAATAATTAGTGATCTTGAGCATCTTTTCATGTGTTTGTTGGCCATCTGTATGTCTTCTTTGGAGAAATGTCTATTTAGGTCTTCCACCGATTTTTTGATTAGGTTGTTTTTTCGATATTGAGCTGCAGGAGCTGTTTGTATATTTTGGAGATTAATCCTTTGTCTGTTGCTTTGTACGCAAATATTTTCTCCTGTTCTGAAGGTTATCTTTTTACCTTGTTTATGGTTTTCTTTGCTGTGCAAAAGCTTTTAAGTTTCATTAGGTCCATTTGTTTATTTTTGGTTTTATTCTCATTACTCTAGGAGGTGGGTCAAAAAAGATCATGCTGCAATTTATGTCAAAGAGTGTTCTGCCTATGTTTTCCTCTAAGACTTTTATAGTGTCTGGCCTTACATTTAGGTCTTTAATCCATTTGGAGCTTATTTTTGTGTATGGTGTTAGGGAGGGTTCTAATTTCATTCTTTTACATGTAGCTGTCCAATTTTCCCAGGACCACTTATTGAAGAGGCTGTCTTTTCTCCATTGTATATTTTTGCCTTCTTTATCATAGGTTAGGTGACCATAGTGGGTGGGTTTATCTCTGGGCTTTCTATCCTGTTCATTGGTCTGTATTTCTGTTTTTATGACAGTACCATACTGTCTTGATGACTGTAGCTTTGTAGTATAGTCTGAATTTAGGGCACCTGATTCCTCCAGCTCTGTTTTTATTTCTCAAGATTGCTTTGGCTATTCAGGATCTTTTGTGTTTCCATACAAATTGTAAAATTTTCTGTTCTAGTTCTGTGAAAAATGCCATTGGTAACTTGATAGGGATTGCATTGAATCTGTAGATTGCTTTAGGTAGTATAGTCATCTTCACATCATTATTGATTCTTCCAATGCAAGAACATGGTATACTCTCCATCTGTTTATGTCATCTTTGATTTCTTTAATCAGCATCTTATAGTTTTCTGTGTACAGGTCTTTTGCCTCCTTAGGTAGGTTTATTCCTAGGTAATTTATTCTTTTTGTTGCAATGGTAAAAGGGATTGTTTCCTTAATTTCTCTTTCTGATCTTTCATTGTTAGTGTATAGGAATGCAAGATTAATTTTGTATCTTGTGACTTTACTAAAGTCATTGATTAGGTCTAGTAGTTTTCTGGTGGCATCTTTAGGATTTTCTATGTATAGTATCATGTCATCTGCAAACAGTGACAGTTTTACTTCTTTTCCAATTTGTATTCCTTTTATTTCTTTTTCTTCTCTGATTGCTGTGGCTAGGACTTCCAAGACTATGTTGAATAATAGTGGCAAGCGTGGATACCCTGGTCTTCTTCCTGATCTTAGAGGAAATGCTTTCAGTTTTTCACCATTGAGAATAATGTTTGCTGTGGTTTGTCATATATGGACTTTATTATGTTGTGGTGGGTTCCCTCTATGCCCACTTTCTGGATAGTTTTTATCATAAATGGGTGTTGAATTTTGTTGAAAGCTTTTTCTGCATCTATTGAGATGATCATATGGTTTTTATTCTTCAGTTTGTTAGTATGGTATATCACATTGATTGATTTGCATATATTGAAGAGTCTTTGCATCCCTGGGATAAATCCCACTTGATCATGGTGTATGATTCTTGTAATGTGTGAGTTCTGAAATTTAAATCATTGGATACATTAGACACCATAGCAAATGCAAATATTCATAGTCTCAGTATTGTTTTTTTTTTTTTTTTCCTGTGGTAACTCAAGTATCGAAACCAACTTAATCAATTAAAAAGCTAGATATTGTGACAGAGTGAAAAATATATGTTTTCATTATCAATGTGCCTACACTCTAGTTTGGAGTAATATTGAACAATTAAAGGATAATTGAAGTCTGCTGTAATCAGAGTTGAGAGGGGCATAGAGTCCCATGAGAGGCATGAGATTTAAGCTGATTTTAAAGAATTTGAATACATGGAGAAGAATGGAGAAGCAAAAGAAAGAAGTGTATGCAAACATCTTGAAGGGATTTCCATCCATCAATGGATGCCACTTAGATTATTTTTATAGCATATTGTACGTAATGCTACAATGAATATGGGCGTGCATATATCTTTTGAAATTAGTGTTTTCATTTTCTGCAGATATTATAAACCATACCATTTGTATTACTATAGCTTTGTAGTATAGTTTGAAATCAGGGAGCATGGTTCCTCCAGCTCTGTTCTTCTTTCTCAAGATTACTTTGGCTATTCAGTGTCTTTTGTGGTTTCATACAAATTTTAAGATTGTTTGTTCTATTTCTACGAAGAATGCCATTAGAATTTTGGTAGGAATTGTATTGAATATGTAGATTGCTTTGGGTAGCATGGACGTTTTAACAGTATTAATTCTTTTAATCCATGAACACAGAATACCTTCACATTTGTTTGTGTCTTCAGTTTCTTTCATTGGTGTCTTATGGTTTTCAGTGTATAGTTCTTCCACCTCCTTGGTTAAATGTATTCCTATGTATTTTATTCTTTTTGATGTAATTGTAAATGGGATTGTTTTCTTAATTTTTTTCCCGATAGCTTGTTATTAGTGTATAAAAACCCAACAGATTTTTGTATATTGATTTTGTATCCTGCAATTATACTGAATTTCTTAATTAGTTCTAACAGTTTTTTGATAGTCTTTAGGGTTTTCTATATATAATATCATGTCATCTGCAAATAGTGACAGTTTTCCTTTTTCCTTTACAATTTGGATGACTTTATTTATTTTTATTGCCTAACTGATCTGGCTAGGACTTCCAATAATATGTTGAATAAACAATGGTGAGAATTGGCATTCTTGTCTTGTTCCTAATCTTAGAAGAAAAGCTTTCAGTTTTTCACTGTTGAGTATGATATTAGCTGTGGGCTTGTCATATATGACCTTTATTATATTGAGTTATGCTTCCTCTATACTGACTTCATTGAGAGTTTGTAGAATCATAAATGGATATTGAATTTTGTCAAATGCTTTTTCTCAATCTATTGAGATGATCATATGATTTTTATTTTTCATTGTGTTAACGTGGTGTATCACCTTGATTGATTTGCTGATGTTGAACCATCCTTGCATCTTGGAATAAGTCTCACTTGATCAAGGTATATGATCCTTTTAATGTATTGTTAAATTCAGCTTGCTAACATTTTGTTGAGGATTTTTGCATTTATGTTCTTCTGATATTGGCCTGAAATTGTTTTTTTCTTGGGGTATCCTTGTCTGGTTTTGGTATCAGGGTAATCTTGACCTCGTAAAATGAGTTTTGAAGAGTTTCCTCTTCTATTTTTTGGAAGAGTTTGAGAAGAATTGGTATTAATTCTTCTTTGAATGTTTGGTAGAATTCACCACTGAAGCTGTCTGATTATGGACTTTTGGTCATGGGGAAGTTTGTGATTACTGATTCAACCTCCTTACTAGTAATCAGTCTTCAGATTTTCTAATTTTTCATGATTCAATCTTGGAAGATCATATGTTTCTAGGCATTTATCCATATCTTCTAGATTGTCCAATTTGTTGGTGTATAGTTGTTCGTGGTAGTCTCTTATAATCTTTTGTATTTCTGTGCTATCAGTTGTGATGTCTCCTTTTTCATTTTCAACTTTATTTATTTGAGCCCTCTCTCCTTTTTTCTTGGTTAGTTTAGCTGAAGGTTGGTCAACTTTGTTGGTCTTTTCAAAGAACCGCTTTAGTTTCATTGATCTTTCTATTGTCTTTGCAGTCTTTGTTTCATTTATTTCCACTCTGATCTTTGTTACTTCCTTTCTTCTACTAACCTTGGGCTTCATTCTTCTTTTTCTAGTTCTTTGAGGTGCAAAGTTAGGCTGTTTATTTGAAATGTCTTGTTTCTTGAGGTAAGCATGTATTGTTATGAACTTCTCACTTATATGCTTTTGCTGCATCCCATAAATTTTGGTATGTTGTATTTCCATTTTAACTAGTCTCAAGGTGTTATTTGACTTGTCTTTTGATTTCTTTGTTGACTTATTTGTTGTTTAGCAGCATTTTGTTTAATATCACATATTTGTGAATTTTCCAGTTTTCTTCTTTTAATTGATTTCTGTTTTCCTATCATTGTGGAAAAGATGCTTGATATGATTTCAGTATTGCTCAATTCATTAAGACCTATTTTGTGGCCTAACAGATCTATCCTGGAGAATGTTACCTCTGCACTTGAGAAGAATATGTAATCTGATGCTTTTGTATCTGCTGCTTTTGAATGTTCTGTATATATCTGTTAAGATGATCTGACCTATGATGTTATTTAAGGCCAGTGTTTCCTTGTTGATTTTCTGACTGGATGATCTATCCATTGATGTAAATGGATATTAAAGTCCCCTAATATTATTGTGTTGCTGTCCATTTCTTCCTTTAGGTATGTTAATATTCACTTTATATGTTTATGTGCTCCTATGTTGGGTGCATAAATATTTTCAAATGTTATATCCTTTGGTTGTATTGACCCCTTTATCATTATATAGTGCCCTTCTTTGATTGTTATTACAGTCTTTGCTTTAAAGTCTATTTTGTCTGATGTAATTATATAATTATAGCTAGTCAAGCTTTCTTTTGGTTTCCGTTTGTGTGGGACAACTTTTTCCATTCCTTCACTTTCAGTTTATGCATGTCCTTACATCTGAACTGAGTCTCATGTAAGCAGAATTAGATGTTCTGTTTTTTAAATTCATTCAGCCACTCTATGCTTTTTTTGTGTGTGTGTGGTACACGGGCTTCTCACTGTTGTGGCCTCTCCCGTTGCGGAGCACAGGCTCCAGATACGCAGGCTCAGTGGCCATGGCTCATGGGCCCAGCCGCTCCGTGGCATCTGGGATCTTCCCGGACCGGGGCATGAACCTGTGTCCCCTGCATCAGCAGGTGGACTCTCAGCCACTGTGCCACCAGGGAAGCCCCACTCTATGCTTTTTGATTGGAGAATTTAGTTCATTTACATTTAAGGTAATTATCGATAGATATGTACTTACTGCCATTTTGTTAATTGTTTTCTGGTAGTTCCTCTCTGTTTTTAAATTTTTCTCTTCCCCTCTTTCATTGTGGTTTGATGACTTTCTTTAGTGTTATTCTTAGAATGCTTTCTCATTATCTTTTGTGTATCTACTATAGGATTTTGCTTTGTGATTACTATGAGCCTTATATGAAACTATCTATATTTTATAACAGTCTATTTAAAGTTGGTAGCAACTTAAGTTTGAATGCATTCTACAGCTCTAAATTTTTACTCTCACCCCACACACAAATTTTATGTTTTTCATGTCCCATTTTACATCTTTATATCTTGTGTATCCCTTAAATAATTATTGCAATTATAATTATTTTTTTACCACTTTTGTCATTTAATCTTCATACTAGCTCTTTAAGTGATTAATCCACTATCTTTACCAGTGATAGGTATACTTTCATATGTTTTCTTGTTGCTAATTAGCACCATTTCTTTTCAGCTTAAAGTAGTCCTTTTAACATTTCTTGTAAGGCTGGATTAGTGGTAATGAACTTCTTTAGATTTTGCTTGTCTGGAAAATGCTATTGCTTCTTTAATTCTGAATGATAACTTTGCTGGAAAAAGTATTCTTGGTTGGTAGCTTTTTTCTTTCAGCACTTTGACTATATCATGTCACTCTCTTCTTGCCTGCAAAGTTGCTGCTGAAAGATCTGCTGATACCCTATGAGGGTTCCCTTGCATGTAACAAGTTGTTTTTCTCTTGCTGCTCTTAGGATTCTCTCTTTGTCTCTAACTTTTGACATTTTAATTATAATGTGTCTTGATGTGGGTATCTTTGAGTTCATCTCATTTGGAATTCCCTGAGCTTCCTGGCTCAGAATGTCTGTTTCCTTCCCCAAGTTAGGGAAGTTTTCAGCCATTATTTGTTCAAATAAGTTTTCTGCCACCTTCTCGCTTTTCTTTCTGGGACCCCTATAATGCGAATGTTAGTTTGCTTGATGTTGTCCCATACGTCCCTTAAGCTATCTTCACTTTTTTTTGATTCTTTATTTTTTTTGCTGCTCTGGTTGGGTGAGTTCCACTCTCCTGTTTGAGTTCACTGGTCCTTTCCTCTGGTTCATCTAGTCTGCTGTTGAACCCCTCTAGTATATGTTTTAGTTTTATTTTTGTATTCTTCAGCTCTGTGACCTCTATTTGGTACTTTCTTCTATTTTCTCTTTGTTGAAGTTCTCACTGTGTTCATCCATTCTTCTCCCAAGTTCAGTGAGCATCTTTGTGACCATTACTTTGAACTCTTTATCAGGTAAATTACTTATTTCCATTTCATTAAGTTTTTTACTGAGTTTTTATCTTGTTCTTTTGTTTGGAACATATTTCTCTGTTTTAGATGAAGAAACCACCTCTCCTAGTCTTGAAGGAGTGGCCTTGTGTAGGAGAAGAAACTTATCATTCAGCTGTGCCCTAGCCCTTGGTTGTCTCCCAAACCTTTGTGATTGTCTGAAAGCTTATTTTATTTTTAGTAGCTCCCAGTTTTTGAGGTTGTGCCTAGGCTTTCCAGTGTGCCACAGTGGGGTATCTTGGTCAGCATCTAGATTTAGGCTGATTGGAAGCCAGACACTCAGTCAGCAGCTGTTAAAGTATGCGAAAGTATACTGTCCTGTGGGACCATAAGCATAAGCCCTGATGGCCAACCAGGCAGGTCATCTGGAGTTGTCCCCTGGACAAGAGTCATAAAAGTTGGGGCTCCAGATGAATGTATAAGTTTATTTCTGGGAGATACCGGGGCACTGTAGTGAGGCAGAGGGAGAGCACAAGGATGACATCCCCAGACTATTTTCCTGAGAGCCCCTTTGCAGACCTCTAGATGTGTGCCAAACCTGAATCCTGTCCCTCAGGCTGAAGCTCCAGAACAAGCAGATAGGCCTCTTTCACAAAAAGACTGGAGGTGTGTTTCAGTCTGCTGTCGGTTTTGTGCCTGGGGGTGATAGCCTGCCAAGGACTGTCTTTTCTATTGTTATAGTCCCATGGGACCCAGGAATCCCTGGACACAAGAGCCAGGCGTTCAAGGGGCATCCCATGGGCAGCAGCTGCAAAAACTGGGGCACCAGCTATAAATACTGAGGCACAAGATGTGAAAGAGCTTCCCTCCAAGAGATGCTGGCACTTTGGAGTGCAGCAGAGGGAGAGTACAAAGGTAGCGCCCACCTTCTGAGGTCTCTGGAAAGGTTTACAGTCAGCCTTTATATGTGTATTTAATTAGAGGCTTGCCCCTCGGGCTGCAGCTATGGTGATTAGCTAATAGGCCTCCTTCACAGAAAAACTGAGCTCCTGTGACTGTTGCTTCTTGCTGAGCCCTGATGATGGTAGCTATTTAAGAACTCTTTCTCTGTTGGTTACAGTCTTATGGGACCTGTGACCGTAAGCCCTGCTGGGCACCAGAGCAAAGCGATATAGAGGTGACCTCTGGAAGCAGCTACAAAAATCAGGATGTCAGACGAAGGTATAAATTTCTTTGGGAGATACAAGGGAGCTGGAGTGAGGTAGAGAAAGAGTGCAGAGATTGAATCCACCAGCCTCTGTTCCTTGAGAACAGGTCTGGAAGCCTCTGGAAGTGTGCCAGACCAGGGAGGCCTGCCCCTCAGGCAAAGCTGCTGGACAAGCAAATAGGCCTCTTTCTCGGAAAGACTGGGGGTGTGTTTTAGTCTGCTGTCTGTTCAGTGCCCTGGGGCTGTAGTCTGCTAAGAACTCTCTCTCCCATTGTTGCAGTCCCGTGGGACCCATGAATGCAAGCCCACCTGGCCTCCAGAGTCATTCTTTGGGAGGAATATTCTTTCTGTGCCATTTTATCACCAATATTTGGATCTTTTAGGGGTTCATGGCTATCTTCCACTCTAACTTCACTTAGAAATAAAGCTATAGTAAGATTTTAAAATATTACTTAAATTTATATTGAAATATAAAGGTCTTTCGATAGCTAAACAATTTTGAAAAAGGAATATAGAGTAAGAGGAGTTATACTAACTGATTTGAAGACAGTGTGATGTAGGGATAGACACTAAAGACCAGTGGAACATAGTGGAATCCATGCATATATGATTAAGTAACTTTTAGAGTACAGCACCTAAATAATTCAATGAGGGAAATGATAGTATTTTCAACTATTAGTGCTGGATGTTTTAACATGCATATGGGGAAAAATAATCCGGATCATAACTCATGCCATATATTTAAAAAACTCAAATTGGAATTTAGACTTACACTGGAAGTTAAATATATATACAATTCCTAGTAGAAAATGTATGATAATCTATGTGACCATGGGTTAAACAAAGATTTCTTATAACACACAAAAAAAGCACACAATATAAAATAAATAAATAAATGGGAAAACATAAAACTTAAAAAAAAATGCTTTATAAAAGACACTATCCAGAAAATAGAGCTACATGCCTTAGCTTTGGAGGAAATATTTACAAAATATATGTCTGGTATAAAATTTGTTTTTAGAATATATGAATAACTCCTACAAATCAGTAAAGAGAAAAACAACCAGATAAAATTATAGACAAAAGATTTGAGCACATAATTCACAAAAGAAGATACATGAATGAATAGTAAACACGTGAAAAGATGCTCAACATTATTAGTAACTAGGGAAATGTAAATCCAAACATGTTAAGATACCATTACCCTCCTCTTAGGATAGCTAAAATAAGAAAACAAAAAAATGCTGATAATAGCAAGTTTTGGCAAGTATGCAGAACGTTTGGAAGTATGATACACTGCTAAGGAGAATGCAAAATAGTTTAGACACTGGTAAACAGCTTGGTAGTTTTTTAACCAAGTTAAATACACACTTACCAAATGACTCAACTATCCTAGTCCTAGGTATTTACCCAAAATAAATGAAAACATACATTTTCTTTTTTTTTTTTTTTTTGCGGTACTCGGGCCTCTCGCTGTTGTGGCCTCTCCCGTTGCGGAGCACAGGCTCCGGACGCGCAGGCTCAGCGGCCATGGCTCACGGGCCCAGCCGCTCTGCGGCATGTGGGATCTTCCCAGACCGGGGCACGAACCCGTGTCCCCTGCATCGGCAGGCGGACTCTCAACCACTGCGCCACCAGGGAAGCCCCATACATATTTTTTAACAAATGTTTTATTATATTTGAATGTTTACTGCAGCTTTTTTCATGGTAACCCAAACCCCAAAACAACTCAAATGTCTATCAACTGGTTAATGGATAAACAAATTGTGGTATATCCATATCATGGACAATTATTCAGCAGTAACAATAAAACTATTGATACACATGACAACATGGATTAATCTCAAAAGCATTATGCTGAGTGAAAGAAGCTACACATGAAAGATTACATGCTGTATTATTTTATTCATATTAAATTCTAGAAAAGGCAAACTTACAGAGACAAAAAATATATTGGTGGGTGCCAGGAGCTAGTTGTAGGAGAAGGGATTTATTGCAAATGGGCAAGAGAGAACTCTTTGGGGTGAGGGAAATATTCTATATCTTGATTGTGTTGATGTTATAGAACTTTGTACATTAGCTAACTTAAAGTTAGTGAATTTTAACAGGTTATTTTTACTTCAGGTATGTTGATTCTTAAAACGGCACTTTAACAATTGGATAAATATTGGAACAACATGACCATTGGTCCTGTCTCCTACCTCATACAGACATTAATTTCATATGGGCCATAGTATTTAACATAAAGAGTAAGATTATAAAACTTCTAGAAGAACAAATAGAAAAAGCTCTTTGTGCCTTTGGATAGCAAAGATCTTAGGAATATAAAATACACTAAATGTAAAAGAAAACAATGTATAATTTGAGTTCACTAATATTAAAAACTTCTCACTAAAAAAACACTTTTATTAAACTGAATAGGCAAGCCACAAACTGAAGGAGATATATCTAGTAAAGGACTTGTATCAATATATAAGGAACGCTTATGAAAATTAATAATGAAAACACAAATAACTCAGTTAAAATAGTCAATGTATTTGATCAGACTCTTCATAAAAGATGATTTGCCAAAGGACAATAGCACATGACAAAGTTCTCAGCATTACTAATTATCAGGGAAATGCAAGTTAAAACCACAATTTGATACCACTTCAAACCTTGTAAAATGTCTAAAGTACAAAAACAAAAAACCAAAAAACCCCCAAAACTGATACTTCCAAATGCTGGTGAGAATTTGCAGCTACTGGAATTCTCATATATTGCTGGTTGTCATGTGAAATATTAAAATCATGGTGGAAAACTGCTTAGTAGTTTCTTTTTAAATTTAAGCATACTCTATGATTATATTCAGAAATTTCACACTTAGGTAATTCCTGAGAGAAATAAATATATGTGAACAAACAAAAACCTGTGCAAAACATTTTTAGCAGTTATATTCATAATATACTCCCGTTATATTCATAATACTCCCATAATACTCCCCAATACTCCTGTCAGTAGGAGTGTTATATTCATAATACTCCTACTGATAGACAACTCAATTGTCTATCAGTAGGAGAAAAGATAAACAAATTTTGATATATTTATAAAGTGGAGTACTTCTCAGCAATATACATTAAAAGAAAGAATGAACTGCTGGTAGATGTGACAAAACAGATGGAACTCAGTGACATTAAGTTGAACAGAAGAAACTAGACACAAGAGAACAGCCTGTATGATTGCTTATATGATACAGTGATAAAAATGTTTATTTTTAGAAATTTTATTAGTGGCTTAATTTTTTTTACTAGAATCTACATTTTTTTACTCAATTCTTTTTTCATTTTTGAATCTATTAACTTTACTAAGATATGATTGTTATTGGTCACTTTTTCCTGGACCATACTGTATATCTATTCATTCTTCTTCAATGTTCTTTTATTTCTAAAAAATTGTCTTAAATTATACCTTTAGATATTGTCTCATATTAATGCTTCCTTTTTTGGGGGTTCCTTTTTCAGAGATGCTAATTATGTGTTTCTTCTTTCCTTTATTTGTCATTATTTCTCTAATTCCTTTAAACCCTTTGCTTATTTCCAATTTACTTAGCCTACTTTAAGTGAGTCTGTTACCTAATATGTTTCTAACATCGCCAGTTTGGCTTTTTGCTGCTTCCAATCTGGCCTTTATTTTTATGTTGATTTTATTATGTACTTCACGTCTTCATTAAACTTTGCCAATTCATGTATTCATGTTTATCTTCTTTTGTTGTTTTACAGGTCATTCACTTGACAGATATTTATGGAATGTCTTCTACCATGTATTAGACACTTCTCTCAATTGTTGTATCTCTTCTATGTGATCTTATTTTATAGAAGTGATCTCTCTCTCTCGCTCTCTTTCAAGCACATGCTCGCTCTTTACACGCACATACACACAGACACAATTTAATAGCAATGTGCTTAATTAAAATTTTTATTTAGTCTCATGATAGTATTTTTCTAGTGGTATTCTTTCATTTACTTACCTCTTTATTCTTTTATTCATTCATTGGTTTGCTCCTTCATTCATTCATTTGCTTGCATAGATCTGTGTTCTTTCCTTTTTGATTCTCATTTATCTTTGAGTAAAATGAGCTCTTCTTGGCCAGTCATTTGTTGGAGGTTTGTATGAGGGTGGAGTCAGTACTTCGTTCTAGGAATAAAGAAATCCTCCTTTTGTCATAGGGTTGAGTGTATGCCTGATTTATTTTAGACTTTTTTCTTCTCAGCTAACAGAAATTGGCTCTTCAGTGTTGTTTTTATTTTGAATCCCACATGGGGAGACACTCTAATCTTTTCAGTGCTCTGGGCTTCCAAAGATGTTAATCTCATCCTTTAGACACTCAAATCAAGCTTCTATCCCTCTCACTTTTTGAAGCCTCTTCTTTTCAAAGCTGGTTAATGACCAACTACTTTCTCTGTTTAGTGATTACTTCTCAGTTCTTATCTTGCTTGACCTTTCTGTGTCATAAGACCATGTCCATTGTGCCTCCTCCTTAAAGCTCCTTGGTTTCTGTCACTATTGATCCCTTGTTATCAGTCTTCTTACTATTCTTTCAAAATTCTTCTCTTCAGCTTACTTTCTTCTTGCCATAAGAATACATTTTCTAGAGTGCAGAGCTGAACATTTCAATCCTCTATTTACATTCTTTCAAAACATTTCCCACCTCCATTTAAAGTCTTACCATTTAGCATTACTTTAAAGATTAACATGTTTTGTGTCTCTTCCACATTTCTTAAGTTGTGTTTTCTGTTGCTTTTCATCCTTCAGATCCTATTCTTCAGAGCCATATAAACTGGATATACTTCACCAAACATACCATAATGTTGAACATCTCCGTGATGTGTCTTCCAGTTGGATTATTCTTCCAGCTCTTTTGCTCTGAGGAAATCCATTCATCCTTCAAAACCATGATCCTATAAATCTATAATACTCTTATTTACATTAATCAATCCTTTTCATGTGTTTCTTCTCTACATAATGAATAATAATGCTCATTATCGCCATTCAGCACTGCAGTGTCCTAGACTGTGAACTCTTTGACAGGCAAACTGGGGATCTTCTGCTGGTAGCAGTGCCTGTCAAATAGTAGACCTATGCTACTTATTTTCTTTAAGTAAATGAATAAAGATCTCATAAGATTTAGGCTTGAGACCATTGCCTCATTTCCTGTCTGGCACTTAAAAACATGGCTACTTGATAATGAAACAGGAGAACTCACAGACAGAAATTGTAGACTTTGAAGGTAATTTTCTCTCTATTCAGTATTACTTAATATAGTCCTAGATTTAACATGATTAATGAATGATAATGGTAGTTGTTTTATTATCATCTTGGCAAAGATAAAAAAGAAAATAACAATACTATCACAAATTATCTATAATTCCCTAAGAAGGAAGACCTGTGTAACCTTTGCATTCTGTCATTCTGTGTTAGAAGTTCATATTTTTACAAAAATTTGATCTGTATTTTCATTATACACACACACAAACACACACACACACACACATACCCACAAAACCTGTAAAACAGAGGGAAGGCCAAGAGACTTTTTGTGACCCAGATGATGTCGTTTAGCTTTATGATAGAAGAGAGAAATAGGTACTGCTTCTTATTCATTAAATACTGAGGAATAGTGTTCTATATTACATTCATTGTTGTATAATAATTTTTCAGTATTGTTATTTCCCACAATCATCTATGAATGGACTGTAGTTTAAAGGACTTGGGATTAATGCCATTTCAGACACTATATTATTTCCTCATCTTATGATTTGCCCTTTTGTAATGTTTGTAGTATTTACCTTGTCAGATTCATCTTGACTCTCTGCTCAGATCCCTGGAGACTGTCTTTCCCTTGTGAAGCAGTTGTTATATTCTCTTGATAATAAAATTCAGGCATAAATAGCTCTAAAGCACAGTTATATAAGGTCGTGTTATTTCAGTTGTGTTTTTTAAAAGGAAAGAAGTTGAAAGAGGGCATCTTTGTGGTGAGGTGTTAAGAGATAAGACTTAACTGAAATGTTTTGATGGGATTGTGATTCAGCAAGCCACTTAATGAGGACCTATTACATGCAAGACCCTGCTAGGCATTGCTTACTATTTCATTTAATCCTCACAATAACCCTGTGAGATAGGAGGTGCCTGTTTTTACAAGGAAGAACACAGTCTCAGAGAGGTCACTCAAATTGCTAATATCCCACAGTTAGTATCGAGTTGGAATCTCAACCTAGAATTGGCTGAATCCAGTTTCAGAGAGCTTTCCTTTATACAACTGCTGGCTTGCATTGAATGTCGTTTATATTGGAGAATCTACAAATGCCTATCACTAAAACCAGAAATCTTACTGCTTCTGTCATTCTAAAGCATGCAACATTTTAACCACATTTAATATTTGTTATATGATTGCAGCCATATCAAAAATAGACACAGCAAATTGTTTTTCACCAATAGAAGTACAGGATTAGAAAGATCAAATGACTTAATAAAGATTCCGTAGTCACTAATTGGGCTCTTACTGGTAGCTAAAGATCAGTGAGAGGAAGTCTCGTTTTGTTTTGAATGAACTGCTGTCCTTCACCTTCCTGATAAAATTTTACTTATCCTACAAGAGCATGGTTCAGATGTATCTTTGTGATTCCTTTCCTGGTCCTCCTAGGCAGTCTTATATAACCTTCCTGTATGCTGTTGCCACCCCTATAGTTACATCAATTGTCCATTTCCACTCTGCTACTCTACTTAGACTGTACAATCCTTGAAGACAGGGTTCATGCCTTTTCATCTATGTATTTTCAGGGCCTATACAGTACATGGCCCTCAGTAGTACTCAGTGAATGATTTTCAGATAAATGAATGAATAAAAGAGTACCTGAGTACATGCATATATGAATTCATAAATGAATTGCTTTGTGCTGAAGCCTCTTGTGTGTGTGCTTTAGCATGCTCTTTAATGTATAAAGTTTTGCTAAAACAACAACAAACAAAAACAGACACAACCCTTTAATTTAGAGGTAGCAAATGTAAGCACTGAAGTAGAACCAAATCCAGGTTACTGGAAGTTTTGTCCTCCTTGTGCCGTCATTAGGTGAATGACAAATCAGCTTTTATAGGGTCTATATTTCATCTGTAAAATGAGGGAATCCCATATGGCAAATGTTACAGAGATGGCACTCGAATAAATAAACTTTGAAAAACACTGCTCTAAGGAACTAATGGGGGAGGGGTGTTATAGGCAGTTCTGGTTTTCAAACTTTTCTAACTGGCAGAACTTCTTGTCAAATAAAATCTTCCATAGAGCCCCAGAATATAAAATAGGTAAAAATTGAGATTTTGTGGCTGCCAAGCATCTTTGTCTTCTAATACCTGCTCAGTCTGTTCACTCATCACTTCTATATCAGATGTATTAGGTACTTGTCAAATTCATGAGTGAGTCCATTCTTAGGGTGAGGTCTAATTTTGCATCTTTAAAAATAAACAAAGAAATTATAGTTTCTGAATATGAAGATATTTAAAGACCAATAAAAGTATTTCCATATATTCCTTTATGCTCTATCAAAATAATATTGCACAACATTCTGGTATTGCCATATTAGTTTCAGCCTTCTGTTTTTGAGAGATTTCCTCTTTTTTTCATATGTTCACCTCGATCTGGACCCCCAAACTTTTAGTAGGGCTGGGATAGACTGTTTGGCCCAAAACTGGGTGTCTGTTTCTAAATAGGTGGTAGTCATTGCCAGAATTAATATCCCATTAATTCAGTTAAGCCAGTAAATGGCACACCATCAATTCATTTGAGGTCCTCAGAAGATTCCTCACATTTTTTGCATCTTTCTCGTAGGAAGTCTGTAATGATGTAGTATTTATATTTCTGAGAAAGGAGCACACAGAAATTGTGTGTGCTTGCTTGCTTAAAATAATAATGAAGTTTGCTATTTCAGTCTTCTTCCCAAGAAAAGAAGACTTTTACACTGATGATGAGCATTTGGGGTTTTTGAGCCTAAGAAGAAGACTTTGACCAAAATCTTTTCTATCTCCCACATGTTTCATGAAACATGTTTGAAAAGCATTATACTGTTGGACAATTTTAAAAAGCCTAAAGACATAGCACTTGTGAATGAACATTAAGAGTCTTCTGCATGAACTTAACATTATTTTAGGTATTGAAGCAGAGACCTAATTTAGAAGAAGAAAATACTTGTGAATTCTTGCTCAAGCATAGGAGAAAGCAGAGGCAAATTATTATGCCATTTTAGCTGTTTTAGATCTACAGTTGTTTCATAGTCCAGATTTTTCAATTTGATGTAAATTTGTATGAGATTACATAATGGAGTAGCTTTTCATAGGCTCCATATGTTCTGCAAACTACAATGCAAAATTACTCATTCTTACAAATAAATATATAATTATGATGAATAGTATGAATAAGAAAAAAGTAATGATGTGATAAGGCCCCGTGACACGTAGGGGAAGTCAGTAAAGTATTTTTTGAAGAAATGACCTGTAAGCTGAAGGCTGAGGAATGAGTTCACCAGGCAATATGGAGAGATTCACCAGGCAAAACGGAGAGATTATTACAGCGCAGGAACAGTCCTGCGGCAAGGAAGCCATGTTGGGTAAACCCTAAATGCAGTTTGGTTAAAGATAAATGAGTTAAAGGGGACAGTGATGTGGAGTAAGGTGGGGAAGCGAGGAGAAGCCAACACAGGAAGTTGAGGCTGAAAAGGCAAGCTGGGACCAAATCTGTAGGGACTGGTATGTCACATGAAGGGTTTTGGCTTATCCTAAATGTAACAGGAAGCCATGAGGGATGTACAGCAGGGAAGTATATAAGGAACTTTGCATTTTCAAAAGATCATTCTGGAGAATAGATAGAGGGGGAGCAGAGGGCTTCTTTCTTTGTCCCTTAGTTACAGTACCTGTAAAAGGACTGGAACCTCTTCTGTGAAGCTTTCCTTGATGATTTTTACCCATAGAGGTGGCCTTCACTAATTTGTTCACCTAATGAACCCATTGTTGTTCCTGTCACAGCACTTATCACTCTGCTCTGTGAGCCTGATGTGTGCCAAGGAGGCATAAGTATTGCAGAATGAAAAACTGTTGATTCATCTCTCTGAAGACTAGACAGTGGACATTTTAAGGTTGAGGATTATGTCATATTCATCTTGTATTACTCACAGCATCTAGCAAGTCTCTGTCACACACTGGGTTCTCAATGGATTTTGTTGCTGCTCTTGGGAAACTGAAGAAAAAGAAGTGTCATTATTTATTTTGGGTGGAAATGGGAATTTTGGATCATAGATGCAATTTAATTTGTTATACTATCATTGAAATTTGGTAACATTAATTGGAGTCTTAGAGCAGCTGTAATAGTTTTGTGAAAGTTACTAAGTAGCTATGAAGGTAGAATTAAAATATTTCAATTTGAGCCTGAGCACATACCCCACAAATACTTAAGGGAACTGAAGATCCTTCATCCATACTGGCCCTTTACATTTGTTTGTAGACCTTCTATGGTTCACTTCAGGAGGTAGTAAAAATTCCTCATGCTTCCTAAATCTTCCTGATCACATCATCACTTTGGTACAATGATAACTCTGAGATGGAAACCCTCAGATGTTGAGAGAGCTTACAATATCAAATTGTTCATTGATCTGAATATACGGCTTGAATATGTCATTTGAACATAGGGCTTCTTTGTTCTTTCCCTCTTAGTTAAGAGGCTGAAAAAACAAAGCAGTTTATATAATGTCTTATGGCACTTTAAACTATAAAAAATTAATCAGTGTACCAGTTACTTTTTTTAGAGTAGGAAAAATAATTCAACACTTGAAAATTTTTCCATTTAGACTGTTTTTATTGGAGAGAAACTCATTAATAAACCCATTGAGGCATTACAATATTTATACAAGTAGAAACATGGGAATAGTTTGTCACTTTCTCTCTGTTCTGTTGTTGTCAGGAATTGACATTCATCCAAACAAATTGTACAGTAAGAATTATTTCTTTCTTGTCAACATGTGTATTGATTTCAAGTTTGTGTTCTATTAGTAAGTTATAAGGAACACATTTTATAGTAGAAATTGTTTTTAAGTGGTTGTTTAGGAGACATGTTTTACTCAGAGCAGAATTTAGCCTAGCTACTTTGCAGTCTGACAACTATTAAAAGAATGCCATTATTTCTTTGTTACTTATAATTCTCTCAGGCTAAGCTAATGGTTTAAGTTCATATTAATTTTTAATACTTCTCAATTCTTATCTCAAAAGCCCTTGATGCTTATTGCCTAATTAAACAAACATTTTTCCCTCCCAGAAATGCCATATCTAAATGTTGGGTGCTTATAGTCTTAAGAAGTTTTACATAAAACATGTCTTTTTGTATTACATACACTTTTTTTTTTATCACTTGTTTTTTGCTCTCCATTATTTGCATCCCATTACAAGAGTTTTTGGGAGGAAGCACATTTGTCTCTCCTTTTTATCTCCGCAACAGTCAAATCCAAAATCAGCTCTAACTGGGCACAGTAGCCCTGAGTTTCTGAAAGTGTGATGAGACCAGTAGATATAAACTCCAGGGAGGACTTTATATTTTCTGTATTGACTTCTGGACATGTTTATCCATTTGCTGAGTCTAGAGAGTTGGTTTTATGGTTTGTGTTTACTTATGCTAGTTTCCTGGAATTTCATTAGATTCATAAAGTTTGTGGATAATTATACCACAACCCTTTTACAAGACCCAGAGCGAGGTTGATAGCTCTGCTAGGCAGCTGTGGGGCTGTGAATGCGGATAGCACGTCACACTCCTCTTTGGCCAGCATTTCTTCCTTCCAGTCATACTACCTTAGATCCTAGCCCCAAACAGAAAACCCTTATCTTCTTCAACTAGACTTTATGCTATTTATTTTAAAAGGTTAATATCCACTGGTCTAGTAAAGAGGTTCTTAGACATTTGTACTTTATGAATCAGTGAAATTTCCAGAGAACTAGAGGAATGACATAGAAATTGCCGATGTCTAATTTTCTCAATTGAGGCCATTAAGAAACGGAAGAAAGAAATGCTCATGCCACATTACATTATCATCATCATCTCAAAAATGGACATTTTCACATCTGAAAGAATGATGAGTAGGACTTTTCCTGTTTAAAAAAATGGGGACTGTAACCCTAAACAGAGGACCAAGAGCCATCCAAATATCCCACATTCTCCACGGAGAGCTGTATATAAAAGTGCTCGGGCAGCTCCCTCTGAGAGGGAGCCAGGTGGGTTCTGACACCAGTCATCACCCCAGCAACCTTCCAGCCCTCATATAAACTGACTCTGGGTGGGGGTAGGATGGTATGTGAAGAGGTGTTGGGGAGGTGAATTGTTGGCCTACTGAAGATGAAGAACCACTTCTAGAGATTGGGGGTGCCGTCAATAAAAAGAAGGTTAGATCCTATGTACTTTAGGGAAACAAAAGGGATGTAATATAATAAATTGATTACATAAATATGAATAATGAAAGTGAAAACAGGCCAGCCAGGTAACACAGAGATTAGTGAAGCAGCTACCACTCCTAGTGCTGAGGGAGAAAGGGAAGGTAGTACTATGAGAGTCTAGCAGTGGAAAGGAGGGGTCACCACCTTAGGAGCTGGAACCACCAAGGGGTGGCTCTGAAGCTAGTGAGCAGACATCTGATGGGGTATTTTATGGCTGCTTCTGGGTCTGCCTGGAGGGAGGGCCAGTGTTGTTTATGCTCCTGATAAAAGGAAGAGTCCCTTCTCTCCAACTCTCTTCTTCCACTTTCCTCCTCACGATTCCTGTTGTCAGCACCTAAAGGAAGCCAGCTGGGAAGAGAATTTGTGAAATACAGTTTGCAGTGTCTCAACCCCAGCGTCACAGAGCAGAGTAACTGAATGGTTGGCTTTGGTCTGAAAGACAATGATAAAACAACTGACACAGTGTCTCATTTCTCCATTGATCATTTATGCAGAAGAATTTCTGATTGGTTCTTTATGTCCCCTTGAGCACGGGAAAGGGGAAATGGAGAGAGAAGAGATGGCAGCAAAGAAGCTTAACCTTTGCCACTTGGGGTAACAAGGATGCTTGAGCTTATTCCGGATAAGTACATTGTGGATTGAGCCATCTTGTCATTACTTTAATCAGAACAGACTTGCTCAAGGGAACCTTACCAACAAGTTTCAGTGTGTACCAGTGGAGATGGGAGCTGAGGAGATGAGAAAAGTTATTTTTTCCCCCAGTGAAAGCTCCTACTTACCCCTAAGAAGAGAGCCAGCATTTGGACACCTGCCTTAGAGAGGGCATCAATATACAGTCTCTTTTTGTCAGAGAAGCAATGACACTTAACAGAGGACTGCAATTAAATGCCCAGTGACATAAGAAGACTTTCCTTTTCATTAACTCTTCCACTCTGCTGCAGTGTGGAAACAGCTAGAACCTAAAGAAAAGAGGAGGGAGGAGGAATAAAAGAGTAGACTATTCCTTCTGGCCATTCCAAGTCCTACACACCGGCCACCAAGTGGCCCCACAGATCCTGGCCACTGAGCAGAGAAAAGGGAAGGAGATAGGATTTAAAGCAGGTATAAGTTATGGACTCAATTTGAGCTGCTGTTAAGGAAGAGGAAAGAGATTTAACATTGCAGATGGAAAACAGTTATTAGAGAAAACTTAAAACATGTGCAGAATGTTCAATAAATCAGTTATACGAAAAACAAAATGAAACTTTTTTGAGCATCATCTCAGAATAAAGGGCGATCTTTAAACTGGAAAAAACAACTTTCTTAAAAACTCAGAGTATTACCCTTATTTTTTTTTTTTATCTCTTCAGGGTTTGGTCATTTCATCATGGTTTATATCCATAATGTAGGATTTTAGAATGATTATCATTATTCATTGAACTTTCTGTCAATCAGGGATTACTAGTACTGATAACTGAAACCTGCCGAAGGAGAAGTTTACACTATAGCTATAGCAGTCAGTCAGGGTCTTTTTCCTCATTTTAGCTTTTATATCTCTGTGGAGAAAGAGGGAAATACATAATTATACGAAGAATACTGTAGTCTTAGAAAATAACAGAATGTTGTGAAAGATTAATATAAGTTTAAAAGCATCTTTTAAGTGGTGAAAGATAAAACCACAGGAGAACTATTCATATATGCCAGAAATGGAATTTATAGTCATCATACTTACTCATAACTTTGAAATTCTTAGAAACACTTTGTTTTAATGAACCAAATGGCATTCTACATATTGAGAAGCAAATTTTGCTCATGGAAGAATAATCTCAAATTAAGAGAGCCTGACTTCTTCTCTTGTTTACATTTGCCTTAAATTTGAGGCGCTTAAAAACGTCAGTATCGGGCTTCCCTGGTGGCACAGTAGTTGAGAGTCCGCCTGCCGATGCGGGGACACGGGTTCATGCCCCAGTCCGGGAAGATCCCACATGCTGTGGAGCAGCTGCGCCTGTGAGCCATGGCCGCTGAGCCTGTGCGTCCGGAGCCTGTTGCTCCGCAACGGGAGAGGCCACAACAGTGAGAGGCCCGCATACCACAAAAAAAAAAAAAAAAAGTCAGTATCTTTTAAAAATTACTGCTTTTTGTCCTTACATGATTAGGGAGCATGATTCCAGAAAACCGATCAACTTAACTTGTATCCCAGTATCAGAAAAATAAATAAAAATCACTTCGTTCACTTCTACCTTGAAAAGATGTGAATAAGACCCAATCAGCTGCATAGTGATTGGTTAAGAGACTTGGCCTTAGAAATAAAGTTCTAGTCTGAACCAGCAGAGTGTGTGACTTTGTGCATATTTTATTACTGTTCCGAGACTTGATTCCCTCACCTGTTGTGATAATTGTGCCCACTTTATTTGGTTGGCTGCTCTAATGAAACATAATTGAACTCTTATATGTATATTACAAACTGGTACAAGATAATTTTTCCATCCATGTTAGCCTAAACGAAAGGCAACTGACACTAGCAATCAGCAATAACATGGCATAGATAATCTCTATTCTTCTATTTCATAATATTATAACACAATATATTACAATGTTAAATTATATTGTATACTATTATATAACAATAGTATAATACAATAATATAACAATGTAATATTAAACATGTTATAACATTTCTTTGAACTCCCAAACAGAGTCACCATTGCCACCCACGAGTGATGACATAAAACTATTTCTGCCTCACAAAAGCAATTTGAGATAATGCCTGCTGACCTTCTTTTCTAAAAGCCATAAAACCATTCTAGAACTCCAACTAGATTTTACTTATTCATTCTCTAACAGTTATTTATTGAGACCCTGCTTTGTGTCAGTCACTGTACGAGGCACTGAGGGAGGATATTTTAAAATTGCCCTCTGGCTTTGTAAAGTTTTTGGAGCAAATCTGTTATCAGTCAGGGTCCCAGCAGGAAACAGATTGCACTCCCACAGGGAGTGAAAGAGAATTTAATGTAGGTACTATTTACAAAAGGTGTGGACAGGGTTGAGGATAACCACAAAGGCATCATGCAGCACCATGAGGCTAGCAACAGTGGAAAGTTGCTACCAGCCTTATGTCTGAAGGGTCAAGTGGAGACAGTAGTTAATGGAACCCAGGGAAACCTATCTCCTTAGAGAGGGGTGACTGCAGGAGCTGTGATCTAGAGTAGAGGGCTTTTGCCACTATTACACTCTAGCCAGCAGAGAGGAACCTTTCTTTCCTCCTGTCTTCCTGCTGCTTCCAGGAGCCAGAGGGCTAGAGAGCCTATGGACTCAGTCTGTGAGGACCAGCCTCCTAGGGCACAGCCAGGATGGAGAAGGTGTTGGAGTGGATCTTGAGGGGCAAACGTAAACTATCTAGAAAACAATCTCTCCTCTCTTTTATTTGGTTTTATCGGTTTGGCCAAAAAGTTCGTTCGGGTTTTTCATACCATCTTACGGAAAATCCGAACGCACTTTTTTGCCAACCCAATATATAATGGATGCTGGGTTTTATTTCTGAATGTAAAAATAATATATTTTATTTTCTTTTTATTTTTTTTGGCGGTACGTGGGCCTGTCACTGTTGTGGCCTCTCCCATTGCGGAGCACAGGCTCCGGACGCGCAGGCTCAGCGGCCATGGCTCACGGGCCTAGCCGCTCAGCGGCATGTGGAATCTTCCCGGACCGGGGCACGAACCCGTGTCCTCTGCATCGGCAGGCGGACTCTCAACCACTGCGCCACCAGGGAAGCCCAAAGTAATATATTTTAAATGTAGAACATTTGGAAAACTTCCTTGTAACTTGAGATCTTGCTTTTTCCTAGCCAGGACGTGCTCCCAGTTGGAAGCACATGAATTTATCCAGTCATCTCTCACACTCAAAGTGTTTTAAAATGTAAGTTTATTTTCATGGCTAAGACCTCACAAAAATACTGTTGCATGCCCCAAATCTACTGATGTTACCCTGGAACATGTCTTTCTGCCTGCCATAAATTTCCTTAGCATGGCATCTTCCTGCATGTGTCACACCCTTAGCACATTAAATTTTTTCCCATATTTTTGCACACCATATACTTTTCTATTATCTCCACTAAACAAATTCTACTTATTATTTAAGGCTAAAAAGAAACGTCATTTCCTTCCCAAAGTCTTCCCTGAAACCTAAGCATTTTAACATTTAATTATATTCTTTGATTCACTCATTTTACAAACATATTTGAGAACCTACTCTGTACCAAGTGCACATTTAATATATGTAAGTCTTCCCTGCCAGACTAGACCTAAAATTCTTGAGGGCTGGGTTTGCACTGAGCTTCATCTGGATCCTAGAATGCCTTGTTCACGTCTAAGAAGCTATAGCTAAGGTCTTACTCTTCATTTCTGCTGGGGAAACTTGATCCTTGTTTCTCCCTGCTGAAGACAGCCTAGAGATTTCTACTCCAGTTGTGTTGTTTTATCCTATTTTTAAGTGCATTTCCTGCCAAGCAAAATGGATCATTTTCTTGGCTCAGAAAAGAATACACCACAAAAATTTGGAAAATATGAAAAAGAAAGAAAAACCTCCAATAACTCTTATATAATGTTCACTGTTTTAATTTTACACAGCTTCTTTAGTAATTTTCTATGCTCATATTTTTACAGAATTATACTGATTGGGGATATCTAATCCTATATCCTGCATTTGAAACTTACATCTTTTAATCTTGCTTTTTCTTTGCTTAGGAGTATAAACATTTGTTTTCAGGTTTGGCCTTAGAGGGGCACTTAAGACTGAACATAACAGATAAAATGCCTGTTATTTGTTGACTTTTGTTAAGTTTCAAGCAGCCTTTGAGTAAAAAGCTCTAAAATTCTGCCTATTCCTCTTTGGTCAGTGTTAGAGGAGTTCAGTAATTGTAATCATTCCTTGGTGTATGCTGAGGAAATTCTTTTCCTTGGCATATTGAATTGAACACCTGAAAGGCCTGTGGGGTTCTCTCCCTAGAAGACTTATAAAGGCAAAGTTTCTCCCTCCCCCCACTCTCTTATCCACTCTGTCAGTTTCACTGCCAACTCCTGCATAATGTCATCAAATTATGTGTTAGAAATTCAACCCTGGTTTCCTGGGTGATGGGACAATGCCACTACTTAGTATTCCTAGTCACATAGCTACAATTCCATCACGCTCTTAATCTATATATATCTTCGTGTTCGAGAAGCAGACTTTTCAAATCAGGCCTGTATTAAGAATTTTAAATGTACAGAGTGAGAAAACATAGGAGCTTCTTGAGCTCAGCATCGATGCAGGCCATTTTTGATGTTAAGATCTTGAGACTCCGCCATGTGGACCAACGCTTCTTGGATTCAATGGTTTCTATACTGTACCTTTTCCAGTTCAATTCTGCAAACTCAGAATTCTTCATATTCTCTTTTAGACTACTGTATGTCTGAACTTTAAACTTGGGCCTGTTTTAATAGCCTGATTTTTCATAAACCAGTGACTCTTTTTCCTCTGGAGCTGGCACAAGTGGGGTGCATCCTTAAATTTTGGTAACGTTTTTGAGGTTCTTTGTTGCTGTAGTGGCTTCCAGTGATCTACACAAAACAAATGTCATGAACTGCAGTGTCTCTGCTTCAGAATGGCCAAGTTTGTGTGATTTAAACCAGGGAATACTAGCTCTTTCGAACTATTGGTTGCTAAAATTCTCTGTGATGAATACTTGCCTATGTACTTATACGTGTAAGAGGTTTAAACTGATGGTACCATTGAAATTAAGATTTTTTTTTGGTCATGCATATTTTTGTATTGGTTTTCTTTCTTTTCCTGTTTTCCTTGACAATAGTATCAATGGATCATATTCGTTAAATTCTAAATCTGCCATGTTTTAGCTCTGTTACCTTGGCCCAATTATTTTTCTGATCCTCTGTTCTCTCATTAGAAAAAATAGATGAAAATAATCTCACAGATTGTGATGGGGATCAAATGAAATATTATATGGGAAAGTACTTTGTAAGTTTAAAGCCTTTCACTAATACATATTATTTCTGTATTCTTAAGGATCATTGATTATTTGGGAGCCTAACTGTTATCCTCTATTCTTTTTCTCTCCTCTCAAATACCTTTGCACTGATGTCTTGGATTTTTGCATTTTGTGAACCTCTTTCCTCACATGTTAGATTTAATTGGCTTGGTAAATTGTGATATTTACTTATACACGTGCCTTGTGTACATTCAAATATTAGTGTGGAGAATACAACTAAGCTACTTATTTGTATTTAAGGATACCGAACTGTTCTTTTTTGTGTGTGTCTTGTTTTCCCCTGCAGGTCTTAAAAATTGTCAGCAAAGCTGCACTGAATAACAGACGCCCTAAAAGGGGCTGCTGTTCCCCTTTATAATGAAGAAAAGCAGGAGTGTGATGACAGTGACGGCCGACGATGTAAGTTCCAAACATCAGAGTTGCCGATTCCACCCACTCTTTGCTCAATAAAGAAGTCACTCCATAATTCTGTTCCAAGGGCAGGCAAGGTTGTCTAATAGTACCACTCTGCCTCTAGGTGCTTCTGTGACCTGGACATTGCCAACCCTTGGACCCAACACTCTGCATGCTAGGCAGCAGGCACACTGCCCTCTCTGCAGCTTGGAGATGGGCTCAGTTTGAGCTTTGTGATTTTCATTTACAAAACCACCAATCCGTGGAAATTTTTCTTTTCACCCTGTTTTCATTTCTTTTTTTTTTTTTTTTTTCCCACTACACAGGCCTCTCACTGTTGTGGCCTCTCCCGTTGCCGAGCACAGGCTCCAGACGTGCAGGCTCAGTGGCCATGGCTCATGGGCCCAGCCGCTCCATGGCATGTGGGATCTTCCCGGACTGGGGCACGAACCCGTGTCCCCTGCATCGGCAGGTGGACTCTCAACCACTGCGCCACCAGGGAAGCCCCTGTTTGCATTTCTTGATGACTTTCTTGCACCCTTTTATCCAAGTTCAGCTGATCCTTGAGTCATCTCCTATGGTGGGGTCTTTGACAGCTGTTTGAAACCCATCCTCTAGGACTTGGCTCAAGTGTGGGCCTCAGACCAGCAGCACTAGCGTCACCTGTGTATTTATTAGAAATGAAGAATTTCAGAACCATCTCTCAGACCTAAAGTTCAGAATTTATTCCCAAGGTGATTACATATGTACATTATGTACATAGGTAAATTTCCATTATCTTCACTAAACAAATTCTACTTATTATTCAAGGCTAAAAAGAAACCGCATTTCCTTCCCAAAGCTTTCCTTGAAACCTAAGGATTTTAACATTTAATTATATTCTTTGATTTACTCATTTTACAAATATTTTTGAGGACCTACTATGTACCAAGTACATTTTTAATATACGTAAGTCCCAGGCTGACTACATATGTACATTATATTTGAGAAGCTCTGCTCTGGGTCATTTGAAGAAGTCTGTAGACTCATCATTTTTAATAGCTTTGCCTCTTGGTCAGCAGATATTATCTTTTTTGCTTTCAATTGACCAGTCCCCCATTAGTGTGTTTTTAATTGTCCAGTGTTTACTCAGCTTCTGTTTGTAATTGAGCCAAAAATTATATGCCACTAATCAGATGTGCAGAAGGAAGGAAGGGAGGGAGGAAGGAAAAAGAAGTCATTTTCCTTGCTGTCTGTAATAGCTCATCTTGTTAAACTTCTATTTCACAGATGGGGGAGGGGCTGGGAGGAACTTGAACTTGGTAATTAATAATGTAAACTGGTATCTTTTGAGTAAATGCCCAGTTTATGAGTATTTCTCCAAGTTCTTACTCCTTCCCTTCCATGTAGGCAAGTGGGAAAACATTGATATTATAGTCACAGGTGTGTGGTATTGTCCTTGTCTTGTATTTCCACTGGTTCTTACTGTTGTCCTATTGAGGAATAGCTCATTTCCCCAGATATTTGGTTGTCAGTCTCTGCCCTTGATCCAGTGTGCTTAGGCACATGGTAGGTATAACAGGTGATGAGTGCTCTCAGCCTGAGCAGGGGACCTTCTCAGCTCGCTGTAAATTTGACATTCTCCCCTGCTACCTGGGCTCTTCACCTAACCTTTCAGTGGAGCTCTGATTGTTTAAAAGACTCAGCTTTGCTTTCTGTGCAGCCCTTACGTTTGGGCTGCTCACCCCATGAACCCCTGGTCCCTTTACCTTATGCTGCAGAAAACCCCTTGAAGAGCAAGCTGAGGCTAATTCTCAGTTTCCTTCTCTGTCCCTATCTGGGTTTGTAAGAACTTCTAGGACCCGCAAATGCAGAGTGAGACTTAGTTGTGCCATGAGGCTCTTGCCCACCAAAGCACACTCCTTTGCCATTGCCTTTTCTACTCTTTTGTGTTGAGACACTTGGTTAGTGATCTAGTCTCATCGCCTGTGCCATATTTCCTTTTCTTCTTTCCCCCTTCCCTGCTCCTTGACCACAAGGGAACTGCCCTTAAGTCATATTCTAAGTCCTCAGTACCAGTGGTAAAAAGCTGTGTTCAGACCTTCATGCTCTGGTTAGGATATCTAAGGGGAAACTTCTGGAATTTGGAAATTCTGTTTCTCTTAAAAAAAAAAGCTTGGGGTTGTCCCATAATACTATTTGTATACTGTGTGCTCCAGATTCTATTTCTTTGGAAGAATAAAACTAAGCAATGCATCCTGTCTATAAAGGATGATCAATGATTTTTTTCCTTTTCATTCTATCATTGCAGTAATAATCCTAATCCTCTCTAATGGTTACCACAATCAAAAGACAGGGAAGGTTGCATAGAAAAATGTACAAAAAAGAAAAGCACATTTGAAGAATACTAACCCCACCTAGACTGGTGAGGTTAGTATTATTACCTAGATTTGCACTTCCGACATGGTAGCCACTAGCCACACGTGACTATTAAGCACTAGTACGAATGGGGAGGTGCTGTAAATGTGAAATACATCTTGGATTTTGATTACATAATAGTACAAATAGAAAAGAATATAAAGTATGTTAGTAATAATTTTTGATATAGATTACATGTTGAAATGACAATATTTTGGATATACTAAGCTAAGTAAAATATACTATTAAAAGTAATTTCACCTGTTTCCTTTTTTTTTTTACTTTTTTAATGTGACTACTAGAATATTTAAAATTATACATTTGGCTCCCATTTGTGGCTTATACTTTATTTCTGGTGGACAGTCATAACCTAAAACTTTTCACCATGCACCTCAACCTTTCCAGTATACTACAGAAGATCATATCAAATGTTACACACAGTATCTCTTCCCTTACAACAAAAGCAAATTGGCAGATATTACATTTTTTTATACCACACTCTGAAGAAAGGTTCACCCTTAAGTCAAGGATATTTTATTATATTCTCATTATTTCAGCTCAACAAACAGTTACTCAGCGATTTAAATATTCACCTAATATTAATTTAGCACCTATTATACACTCCACACTGGTTAGGTTCTAGGGATTAGAGTCCTTGTCCCTTTGTAGCTTATATTCTAGAGGGGAGGGTGTACATCAATCAATAAATTATAAAATAATCCCAGCTATGATAAGAGCTGTGGAGAAAAATGAAGTTGGTCAGGGGGCAAAAAATGGTTGGACGGTGACAATAGGTGTTCATAGAAGGATAACATGAAGAGAGGAAATATGGACAGTGAGGACATATAAGCATTGAGGGAGTGAGCCCTGTGAAGACCTGGGGGAAGAGAGTTTCTGGCAAAGGGAACAGTGTGATTTCCAAAAGTAACATTCAAATTAATGTTTTTTCCCCCCAAATCTTTGATCTGATGTGTGGTGTAGTTGGCCAGTATCATGCTGATAAAAATAGGAAAATAAGTCCAAGATCACCAATTCAGTAGTTTAGAATTGACTGAATTAGATTTTGCCTTTGAGGATGTTAGCAAATTTGGGGCAGTAATTATGAGTATGAATTAGAAAGTTTGAGGTCATTATGAATAACTCAACTTAGGTTAATGTGTTTGCATAACAATGTTACTGTTCTTAGTATTTAACTTAATTTCTAAAAAGCTATTCCATTAAGCTCTTTTGTGGCAATGCATTTGCACATTAACTGAGGTCTTTTGAAACAAATTCTTCAAAGAATGGCTACAAATCTGTAAATTCAAGCTTGTTCACAAGTCAGTATGGGATATATTTTGTGATAGGTGTGACTTTGTTACTTTTCAAATAACAAGTACCAAATAAATACCCATTTAGTTTATTCACTGCAATTAAACCTGGTTGGTAATATTTCCATTTCTAAAAGAGGAAAAATATCCAATAACTTTATTATAAGACTATTGTGGTTGGTGGTTTAACTAAGTGACATCTCATTTCTGTTCTTTGGTACAGTGTTTCTTGTATGGGTGGTAAAGTATATGCTTTACCACCCATACAAGAAACACTGCTTTGCTTTCCAGATAATCAGTGCTTTCTTTACATGCATATTTGGAACAAACTGAGTTATAAAAGTTCTGACTTTTAGTTTGTTCTTGAATCTCTTTAGGAAGACTTTGTCTCTCCTAAGACTTCCTGTCTCCTCAACTAGTCTCTAAGTCTTTTGAGAAAGAAACTTACATATACTATGCTTTCTCCTCAGCCTATTTCTAACACATACACATGCGCGTGCACACACACACACACACACACACACGCACACACATATAAGTGCTATGCCTGCAGTAGATTTAATATAACCAGTTACTAAACAGTAAAACACTGGCCACATTCCAGAATATTTCAAACTCTGGACAATTGTAAATTGTTTTGTCTCCTTCCTGTTACTGAATTGTGGTTCTACTGAATTTTAAATAAGTGGTATTCCAAAACCATAAGTCAAGCACAACAAATATGATGATATCCCATTTCCAGGTGGAGTGGGGCCCCTGAAAATTGTCAGGCCTATTCATGCCCAGATTTTCATCATGAAAATGTGGTTTTGCATGGATGAGATAAGCATAATCACTAGAATACAGGTTCTGTCTCTTTTTGCTGTTGTATCCTTTCTTAAGTAGCACAGAGCAAGACTTTAATAGGTGTGCAGAAAATATTTGTTGAATGAACCCAGCTAGACCCTTAAACTTGAGTTAATTATCCTTGTATGAACTAGTATAGGGATGGGTGGAGGAGTGGTGGGCGGAGAACTTTAGTTTGTTTAAACCTAAGGCAGTCTAGTCCCAGGCTCTCCTAAGTCTGTTCTGAAGGGCTAGTAGGAAATACCTGTCTTTTTAGGGCTACAGAATGACTTCCAGGTGAGAGACCTTGGCCTGGTGTTAGGACTTCCATTATTACTTAAGATACGAGTGGAGAGTGACAGTTACAACTTTTAAATTCCAAGTTGCTATCAGTGGCTACTTGCATTGCTGTAACATTTCTTGTCTTCAAGCCGGTATGAATGGTGATGCAGGCAGAGGTTCTTTTGGGGCTTCCACTCCCCACAGTACCAGGAACCAGAGTCACCAAGAGATATAGGAAGAATGAATAACTCTTATTATTGGTTATAATACAATGCCTCTATCTTCTCACAAGTATTTCATTCATGTCAGCATTAGGGCATATATTGAACACATGGCAGTTCAATTCGGGACCAGATAAAGTATATTCTTCTTTTTCTGAGCTCTTATATGTTTGACCAGAAAAAAAAACCCACCCCCAAATCCCCTCAACCCGGTTACCCACAATTATGAGTATCTTGCTGGCCTGAGATAGAAAATATATTTACTTTAAAACATTGAACAAGAAATGTTATAATTTAGCTAGTATAGCTTGTTCCCGTGTTGCAGAATGATGACCCTGATGTCCAAAATATATTTTCTATGAAAAGCTTTCGTTTTAGCAAGTGAAAAAAGAGAAAGAAAAAAAGAATAATTTAAAAAAAGAGAAAGAAGATAAAAAGCCCTGCAATCCACATGCTTCTAACGGGAAAATATTATCAACAGTCCTGAAGATCACCAAGGCTATGCAACTAATGTGTCTAAAATTTGAGAATTAGCCCCTTGTGCCTACGTGTTTTCTCTTAAGCTTTTGACGTCAGCGTTCGATTCTGATTGTGAGATAATGAATCAGGACTTTATGAGTGACAGCTTGATCATTTAGCTTATTTTACTCCATCGTGCATCATTTTAAACATTTGAATTTCATTTTCTTTTTCTCTTTTTTCTTTCCCTGTGGTTCCTCTAGAATGTTAAAGATTATTTTGAATGCAACTTGAGTAAATCCTACAGTTCTTCTAGTAACACACTTGGGATCGACCTCTGGAGAGGGAGAAGGTGTTGCTCAGGAAACTTGCAGTTGCCACCACTGTCCCAAAGACAGAGCGGAAGGGCAAGGACTCCTGAGGGAGATGGCATTTCCAGACCGACCACGCTTCCTTTGGTGACACTTCCAAGCATTGCTATTACAACTGTGAGCCAGGAGTGGTGAGTAGCCCCCAACTTAAATGTCAGTTCTAAGTTTTATTTTCCAGTTACTCCCGGTACAATTTCTTGTTATTAAAATGTTAGTTATCGGTGGAGTAACTAAGGCTTTTGACATTTTGAGAATTTGTTTCCCTTTGGGTAGCAAAATGAGGAGTGGAGGTATCTCCTACCTCTTAAGATTGGAAGGGGCCTATTGAGGAAGGAATGAGATGCATTTTTATTAATGACAAGGAAAGCAAAATTACTGCCTATGATCTTTTTTTTAAAAAAAAACTATTAGTGTATGTCAATATGATGTTTTAATTTAGAAAAGCAAAATTATATGAGTGCCTAAAGGAAGTAAAACATATATATTATATAGATGAATGACAGGAGATATTCTTATTACTGTACTCAAAATATAATTATTCTTAGCTTCTTTTTATTATAATCCCACTTTACTAATTTCAGTTTGTGGTTATCTAGAAAATAAAACACTTCATTATAAATCAAAAAAGGAATGAAGATTGTACTATGAGAGATGCTTGGACTGTTTTGCAGAGTCTATGTTTGTGAAACAGGCTATTTTAATCTAGTGTTGAAACGTTAATTGAATACGTATAATTTATAACTGTGGTTAAAATTGTGCCATGATATTTCTTCAAATACGTGTTTTTAATCACATATTTAGTTTTTAGCACTTTCTCTGGTTTTTCTTTTTGCTCTACATAATTTCCAAATATTTTCCAAGAATAGTCTGCTTACATAACAGGGAGGCTTATTAAAAAGAAAAATATCTTCTCTATTTTTTATGTAATTTTAAATTATAATAATATGGTGCTTTAAAAATCACTTTTCATTTAACTCATTTGTTAAGGAGAAAAACTAAATATATTAAATCATTGTGCAATATTATCACAGTAAATCCTTAAAATATGAAGTTTTTCTGGTGTGCTGTATATCCTTGCCACATGCTGAGCTGTACAGTGCTGATGAGTAGTCCATTATGTGCTCATTGAATGATGCAGGAAATCTTTTAGCTGGTGGTTATCAAATACACTAAGAATTAGATCAGTGAGACTTCAGCTATCACAGTTATTAGCCTGAAATGGTTCATCATTCTGTATGTGATAGAGAAGCATGTGAACATGTTGTAGGGGGAATGGGTTAAAAATTTGAAAAGCACTGACTAACATCTGCTCCTCAGCTGAATTAACATTAGAATAGTCATAACCAATCATTGAGCACTAAAATGGGCATATTGCTTCTGCATTGCTTACTCAGTCACATAACTTATGTGTTTAGTCTTGGTTTGCTTCTGCATGATGGCAGATTTGGAGTTCAGAAGATTTCCACAGAGTTATTTTTCAGCAGGTTGGCACTGGTGCAGTATTACCAGTTGTTACAATATTGAAATGCTTCCATACCAGTTGGTAAATACGTGCTTTCTTGAGCTCTCTGATTGCCCTTATTACTATTCCAGACGCTTCCCCAGAAGCAAATTCCTTACAAACCAACAGCTAAAGAGGTGATGACTGGCACAGCAGGAGTCCAGTTTTGTTGGTCGTTGGTGTTTTATGTGTTAGAATAACACTCCAGATAAAATGTACCTTGCAATGTTAGAGTACCTTGCGATGCTGGAGTTCATTTTACTCAAAGACCCTTTGGGAGTTGCAGAATTGTTCCTTCCTTAGAAGTATCGAATCTAGACTCTGACATGTGGGGCACACTTGTCTACCTTTCTAAATTGAATATATTCATCTGTACAAAGAGAGTAATTGTACTCACCTCATAGGCTATTGTAAGGATTAAATATGGTAATATCTCCAAAATACCTAGTTTAGTAAAAAGCACATGTTAGGCAATCAACAAACATTAGTTTCTCTTCTCTTGATCATTATCCATTAGAGCCTTTTGGAAATTAGAAACCATGTTTCAAGTATCACTAGCCTCATGCTGAGTGAAATGGAAGATTTAGCCATTATCCAGTTTGTCATGAAGTCAGCCAACACCACATATTAGTAATTCATTCATAATATGTCCGTTTTTTTTCAGTTACCTGGATAGTTTTTAAAGTGTGAGAGTATTCAGTCATTGACTCCACATTTATTTTTAAGTATAAGCAGCTAAAAGCATATCAATGCATCCCTTAAAAATACTTCCTTTGCAATATTGATGAATACTGGTGGAATTGCTGGCAGAGGAATCTAATTGAAAAATCATTTGATTAGAAGTGAGGAAGTAGGGTTCCAGATACCATCATTGCCATCAACTTGATGAAAGGTCCTAGAGGTAAAGGGTGCAGCCTACAATCATGTGTGAGAAAGAATTATACTCACTACTTAGAACACGGAGAATGTGGAATCAGTCTCCAGGTCTAGACAAGGGGTCAATAAGCTTTTTCTGCCAGTTAGTAAATATTTTTGGCTTTGTGGGCTTTATAGTCTCTGTTGCCACTATTCAACACTGCCATTGTAGTGTGAACATGGCCGTAGACTGTACATAAATGAATGTGTAGCTCAGCTCCCATGAAACTTTACTTACATAAACAGGCAGCAAGCTAGATTTTGCCTGCCAGTCAGTTTGATGACTCCTATTCTAGACTAGTAAAAATCTCTAGGATATGACTCCTGCTCTGATAATTGCTTTGACAATTTTTTTGTAACTGGGTGAAACTGACCTTGAGTTCCTGGTTGGTGTTCTAAATATGTCAACAGTCTGGGAATATGTGCTACAGATCAAGTATTTAAAGCCAGTGAAGGAATTTGAGCAAGAACAAATGAAAGTTACTGCCCAAGGTATATAAAGTTAAATAGAAAAATATTGATATAAATTTAGCCCTTGTTTGGGGAGAGTATATTGGTGAAGGGAGGTGGCCATCACTGCAGGCAAAAGGCCTGGAATGGAAGGACAATGATTTGATTTACTATGGAGAAAGAAAGAGTGAGGACCTGAGTCCAGTTGGGTGGACTTCCATCTTGCTACCTTTGGATGAGTTTCTTTATCCTACAAAAACTCAAATGAATAAACAGTGGAGATGTTACAGCTTTTCAGAGTTGTGTGAGAAAGAAAATGTAATATATGTAGCACTTAGTGGTTATTTTGATGTTATTGTTATTATTGTTTTTTTATTGTTATACCTGGACTGAATAGCCAGAATTATGCATTTTCTATTATTGGGGGTTCTGGAGGAACTTCACCACTTGAGTTATTGGAACCATCTTGGAAATATGATGAAAGAAGAAGTCAGATATGAAAACAAGATGTTATTCTCATTACTGATAACGTTAATATTGGAATATGTACTCTGTGTCTGTGGGCAAGTAGGCTGCTAACGCTGTACACCGTAATCATACAGACTTACCACCCAGTAATAGGAGGTGCTGGGCCTGTGCAGGGAGCCCTCGTCCTCAGAGGGAGAATCTACCTCTATGAAATTTGAAAATGGTGGAGTTGTAGAATCATGCCCCGGTGAGACAGTACGAAGGAAGGACTGAGTTGTGCATGTCTACTTTCTCCTTCTGGAAAGACCAGTGCAGATTCAATTACTCCTTCTTTCCAGGGAAGACTGAGTAAAAAGGCAGAAGGAGGTTATGAATCTTAAGCTGGTGGCATCCCTGACACTTGGAAGACACATCAAAAAGTGGGAAAAATACATTCTTCCTGACATTCCCCAACTTTTTCCCCCCTCTTTTCACCTTTAGTCTGGGGTCATACTTGGGATGTGGCCAATGCCAAGCCTCTGGTGGTCTTCACTTTTTGAATAATTAAAGCAGTTTATTGATCTACCAAATTTATCAAAGCAATGTCACCACAACCAGATTAGGAAAATAAGCCAATACTCAGCCTTGAATGTCTACAGTTAATCTATAATTTTAACTTTCCTCCATGAGGATCTTTTAGCTCTTTAACCCCTTCTAACCCTTCCCTGTTTACAGTTTTTAATTATCTATATATTTTAACCCCCAAATACACTAGCTCTCTGTCTGGGATCACTTGCCTTTTTGCTTGAAGTAAGTCCTTTAGAATTTATTCTTATTTTTTGGTTTGTTTCTCTGAAAATGTCCTTATTTTGCTCTCATTCTTGAAAGTGTTTTCTTTTTCATTATGTAGCAGTTTCTTTATTTCAATACTTTATCCCTTACCTTTTGGCTTCCATTACTGTTGTTGGGAAAATGGCTGTAAGTCTAATTGTTTTTCTGTGTAAATAATCTGCATTTTTTTGGCGGGGTGGGCTCTTGATTTCTGAATTCCATCTTTGATGTAACTAGGGGTGGATTTCCTTTTATTTATCCTATATGAGATTTACTGGACTTCTCAAATATGTCAGTTGGTATCTTTCTCATCAGATCTGGAATATTCTTTGTTATTATCTCTTCAGATATTTTCTCTGCCAGTCTTTTGCTCCTCTGCTATTGGATTTATGATTAAATGTATTTTGAATCTACTTCTTTATCTTCCATTTCTTTTCATGTCTTTCATATATATGTAATTAGAAATTTTGTCTTTCCGGGCTGTATTCTGGTAATTGCTTTTGGTCTGCCTTCTGGTTTGCTAATTCTCTTTTCAACTACATTAAATTTGCTGTTAAATCTATTATATTGAGTATTTCAATTTTGATGATTGTATTTTCTGTTTTTAAAGTTTGTATTTATTTAGTTTTTAAACATGTGAGGTAATTTTATGTAGTTTTCTTTTCCCTACATGTGTTAGTTATCTATTGCTGTATAATGAATAATCCCCAAATTTAATGGCTTAAAGTAACAAACATTTGTTATCTTATATTTTCTGTGGGTCAGGAATCTAGTTGTGGCCTAGCTGGGTGCCTCTGACTGGGTCCCTCACAAGGCCAAAGTCAAGTTATTAGCCAGTGTTACAATCATTTCAATGGTTGACTGGGTGGGAGGGATCTGCTTCCAAGCTCACTCACACAGTTTTGGACAGGTTCACCTCCTTACTGACTGATGACTGGAAACATCAGTTTTTTGCTATATGGGCCTCTCCATTGTGCTACTCATAATATGACAGTTTGCTTTTTATGGAGCAAGAGTTTTTGATAGAGAAAGACGGACCAGTAGAAGGTGAGCAAGAGAGAAGTCAAAATCTTTTTAGTGACATCCCATCACTTTTACAAATTCCGTTCATTAGATCTAGCCTACACCCAAGGGGAGGAACTGTGCAAGGGCCTGAATATGAGGAGGTGTACATCATTGGGGACAAATTTAGAGGTTGCCTGCCACATTGCAGATGTTTTCAAGCTTTTAAAATTTTCTTTAAATATAGCAAGAGTAAGGAGAAATAGACAAATCCACTATTATACTTGTGGACTTCAACACTGCAGAAAATTGATAGACCAAACAGGGAGAAATCATTACAGATATATTTGATGTGAACAGCACTATCAATCAACTTGATTTAATTGAAGTTTTTTAGAATACTTCATCCAACAACAACAGAGTATACATTCTTCTCAAGCTTGCATTGAATGTTCACCAAGATACATCTATCACACACACCTTAACAAATTTAAGAGTAAAAATCATATAAAGTATGTTCTCAGACCACAGTGGAATTAAATAAGAAATCAGTAACAGAAAGATAACTGGAAAGTCCCAACTATTCAGAGATTAAAAACCCAACTGTAAATAACAGACCAAATGGGCCAAAGAGAAATCTTAAGAGAAAATTAAAAGTATTTTGAACTAAGTGAAAATAAAATTAAAATTTACTATTATTTATGGGATGCAGCAAAAGCAGTGCTTAGAGGGAAATATATATCTATACCTATATATATGTCTATATATCGATTTCTGTCTATCTCTATATAGAGATATATTTGACAAGAACAAAAAACTAAATCAGTACTTCTTCTATCTTAGAAAACCATAAAGAAAAGGAGTAATTTAAGACTCGAGCAAGCAGAAGAAAATCAATAATTAAATTAGAGCAAAAATCAGTGCAATTGAAAACAGGAAAACAGTAGAGAAAGTCAGTGGAACCAAAAGATGGTTCTTTGAAAAGATCAATACACTGATAAACCTCTGGCCAGGCTCACCAAGAAAAAGAAGAAAAGACATAAGTTACCACTTTAAGAAATGAGAGAACATCACTATTGATTCCCTCGAGATGAAAAGAATAATAAAGGACTACCCACATATTTGAAAATTTAGATGAAATGGACTAATTCCTTGAAAGACTCAAAAGGACCAAAACTCACAGAGGGGAAATAGATAACATGAAAGGTCTGTATCTATTAAAGACATTGAATAGAAAATTATTAACCTACCAAGAAAAAGAAAGCTCTAGGCCTAGATGGTTTTCTTACAAATTTTACCAAACACTTAAAACAGGAATGATACAATTTCTCCACAATCTGTTCCAGAAAACTGAAGTAGATGGAACACTTCCCAACTCATTCTATGAGGCCAGTGTTGCCCTAACACCCAAACCAGACAAAGACATTATAAGAAGGGAAAACTGCAATATCTCTCATGAGCATAATAGATACAAAAGTCCTCAAAAAATTTAGCAAATAAACTTCAACAATATATAAAAAAAATTATACCCTATGGCCAAGTGGGGTTTATTCCAGGTTCAACATTTTAAGGTCAGTCAATGCAATCTACCACACCAATAGATGAAGAACAATCATATAATCTTATCAGTTGATGCAGAGAAGGAATTTGGCAATATTCAGCACCCATTCATGGTAAAAACTCTCAGCAAACTAAAAATAAAGGAGAATTGCCTCAACTTGAAGACCTCTACAAAAAAAACCTATAGCTAACATACTTAATGGTCAGAAGCTAGATGCTTTCGTTTAAGATTGGGACCAAAGTAAGGGTGTTCTGTCTGACCAATCCTATTCAGCATTACACTGGCAGTCCTAGCTAGTGCAATAAGCAAAGGAAAGGAAATAAAAGACATACAATTTGGAAAGGAAGAAATAAAACAGTTTCTGTTTGCAGATGACATGAATGTCTATGCAGAAAATCCCAAAGAATTGGCAAATAAAACTTCTGAAACTAATAAATGAGTAGAGCAAGGTTGCAGATTACAAGGTTATTATATAAAATTCATTACTTCCCTATACATTGGAAATGAACAATTAGAATTTGAAATAAATATTATAATAATATTATTTATAACTGCATGAAAACAAAAAGAGGAGCATTTAGATATAAATTAAAAATATGTACAGGATATGTATTCAGAAAACTATGAAATTCTGATAAAAAACCAAAGGAATTCTAAATAAATAGATATATGATGATCATGGATTAAAAGATTCAAAATTGTTAGGGTGTAATTCTTCCTAACTTGATCTATAGATTCAATGCAATTCCAGTCAAAATTCCAGCAAGCTATTTTGTAGATATTGAAAAACTGATCCTAAACTTTGTATAAAAGACAAAAGATCTGGAATAGCCAACACAATAAATACTGAAGAAGAAAAAAGATGGAAGAGTCACACTACCTGATTTTGACTTAATATAAAGCTACAGTAATCAAGATAGCTTTATATTGACAAAAGAACAGTGGCATAGATGAATGGAACAGAATAGAGAGTTCAGAAGTAGACCAATAAAATACAGTCAACCGATCTCTGATAAAGGAGTAAAGGCATTTCAGTTGAGAAGACATAATCTTTCAACAAATTGTGTTGAAAAAATAGCCATTCATATCAAAAAATTAATAATAATCTAGACAGAAGCCTTACATATTTCACCAAAATTAACTCAAAATGATCATAGACCTGAATGCAAAACTGCACAACTCCTAGAAGATACCATAGAGAAAACCTAGGTGACCTTGGATTTGGCCATGAGTTTTTGATAAAACACCAAAAAAAAACCACCCCATGGTCTATGAAAGAAAAAATAATGATATGTTGGACTTCATTAAAATTAAAAATTTCTGCTCTGTGAAAGGCACTATTAAAAGAATGAAAAGACAAGCCACAGATTGGGAGAAAAGATTTGCAAAACACATATCTGATAATAAACTTGTATCCAAAATATACAAGAAACATAAAAAATTCAACAACAAGAATACAAATAACCCCACTAGAAAATGGGCATATGATCTGAAGAGACAACAAATCAAAGAAAATCTACATATGGCAAACAAGCATTTGAAAAGATGTACCACATCATTTGCCATTAGAGAATTGTCAATTAAAACAATGAGATGCCATGACACAGTTATTAGAATGGCCAAAATCCAAAAAAAAAAACCAGAAAACAATTGCTGGCAAGAATGTAGAGCAAGAGCTCTCATTCATTGCTGGTGGAAGTGCAAAATGGCACAGGCACTTTGGAATACAGTTGGGCAGTTTCTTACAAAGCTAAACATAGTGTTATCATATGATCTGGCAGTCATGCTCCTAGATATTTACTTAACTGATTTAAAAACTTACATTGTCACAGAAACCCACACGAACATATTTATAACAACTTTATTAAAAATCACCAAAAGCTGGAAGCAATAAAGATACGCTTTAATAGGTGAATTGATAAATTGTGGTACATACACACAGTGCAACATTAATGATGAAAAGAAATAAGCTGTCAAACCACAAAAAGACATGGTTGGATCTTAAATGCATGTTGCTAAGTGAAAGAATCAAGTATGAAAAGGCAACATACTGTATGATTCCACTTATATGGCATTCTAGAAAAAAAGCAAAACTAGAGAGATGGTACAAGATCAATGGTTGCCAGGGGCTCAGGAGAGAGTGTTGAAAAAAATGAATGAATCTTTAAAACCCACAGATGTAGTGAGAAATGTAGATGTAGACAAATTAATATAATACAGTATATTTAGTTCTAGAATAAGAATACAGGTGAGGAGCAATGAATTCTTCCTTGGAGGGGAGAAGCAACAGTGAAAGCTGTTATTTGTCCTTGACTTGAAGCTGAGCAAGCATATATCTGCTGGACAGAAGTAGAAGTAACATTTCAGATGCAGGAAATAGCATGGACAAGACCATGACTCCTTGAGACAAAGTGACATATTCAAGGAATGCAAGTATTCATAGGGCATGTAGGGTATGTGAGATGGTATGGGTGGAGATATGGCTTAAGTAAAAGGCGGGAAATCTGAGTTTGAAAAGGTGGGTAGAGGTCAGAATGTGAAGGGTCTTACACTTTTGCCTTTATCCAAATTAATAAATTGAAGCCATTGGATTTTTTAAATAAATTGAATATAGATCTGTAAGGTAATAAGATAATGAGAGACAATGTAGAGGCTATTTGGAAAGAGAAAGGTTGAAGGTTGAAAATCTAGAGAGGAAGATTTCAGAGTGAGGTGGGTGATGGATGCTGAGGGATTTGAACAGGCAGTAGGTGTGGGAATAAGAAGGAGGAGGAGAACTGAACAACACTGGGGTTGAATGGATGGGAAGTGGTGCACAGTTGAATGTGGATTAGGAGCAAGGAGGAGAAGCCATGAACATGCGGCAGTTTCTTGTTCAGCTGGATGCATGGAAATGCCATGAACAAGGACAAAAAATGAGGGGTTAAGGTATAAAGGGAAAGATGGTGGGTTTAGTCTTGAATAGTGTGAGTTTAAAGTACTACTTTAAACATGTTACTAAGTAGATATTGTCTGGGAGCTGTTAAATGTGTGTGTGTGTGTGAATATCATAGTTTGGGGATCATAGGTGTACAGGTGGTAATGAGGTAATGGAATGAATGAGATTACCCAGACCAAGTATGCAGAGATTAGTCAATATCAATTTGTCTTGAACTAAGGATATAGCCCTAAGGAATAATAATAACATGGGGTCAAATAAGGGGGAAAGAGGAGCAGGGAGAAGGCAGAACATGAACAGAGAAATAGGAGGAGAATTAGAATAGAGAATTATTATAAAAGGACAGAAGTTAGGCCATAGGGAAGGTTTGGTCAGCAAAAACAGAAGTTGCACAGAGTACAGGTAAGATGTGGATGGAGAAAAGGCCTTCGGATAATTCAATTTAGTGGACATTGGTAACACTAGTGGAAGTCTTAGTAGACTCATGGAATCAGAATGCATGGGATTAAGAGTGAACCAGGGAGGCAGAGGGATGCAGAGAAATGCACAGCAATGCATAGGTCCTGTGCTAGTTCTGTTGGGCAGGTACATATGTTCTTTTGTATATCAGATACTATATTAAAAGTGATACTGGAGGACAAAATGCAACTTTAAAGAAGCAAAAATTAGAGCTGAGGATGAAAGGATAGCAATAAAATATTACTTGTTGAAGTCTTTTGTTAGTGAAAAGAGTAAGAATGGAAGCTGATTGGGGTAGACAAGATTACGGAAAAGTGTTATAATGTGGAGACATTTTTATCTATGCTGAAGAGAAGGAACTGGTAGATGGGGAGAGATTGAAGCTAAGAGAGATGGGCAGTAATTAATATAGAATATAGTAGGAGTAGCACAAGGAAAGATAAACTTTAGACAAGATTAGAAATATCTTCTTTTGAGACATGTAAATCCAATGCAGAAAAGAATGAATATATTGGAAATGACAAGGAGAGAAATAGGAGAACCTTATTTCCAAAGGTAGAGATCAGTGGTCGTCAAATATTAGAGTGGTTCAGAATCACTTGGACAATTTATTGAAAAAGTTGGTTCAACTTATTGCTGAACCCCAACCCTAGAGGTGGGAGTCTGAGATAGGGCTGGGGATCTGTAGTTCTAATAAGTTCCTAGGTAAAACTTGTGGAACTGACCTGGGGACCACATTTTGAGGACTCTGGCCTAGATTTTCTCAGAAGTAGGAGGTTAAGTCATCTGCTGAGAATAAGGGGGTGCGGACCCTCCACTGTCCTTTCAACAAAAGGCATACATTGTTCCTGGTCACCAAGCATGCGTTTCTGTCTGGGGGCATTTCTTTTTTCTGTGCCATGCCAGCTGACCTGTGGTGGGACTGAACTCTCAGGTGTGAGATAACAGTACTGCTCTAAGAATGCTCACATCTTAACGATGCAGTAGAACTATTGTCAGCTGCATTTTCAGTTGAATAGGAAGAGCTCAGAGATAAAGTAGGCAGGGAATCTTGTTTCAGGGTTTTCCTAATGGTGCACTTTTTCATAAGAAACAGTTCTGGCTTCTCCTTTGTTATTCCCTCAAAGAAGATTATAAATGTCAGTTTGCTTGTCTCCCACCTCTTTCTGCCTGAGGGCTGCGCTTTGCTTCTCTAAATGTTTCAATTGTGAACATGATGATTCTATTTGGGCATCTATTAACTTAGGTGTGATGTCCTTAAAGTTCGCTGTCCCAACTTTCACCTACACTGGGGAGAGTGGTGTCAGTTGCCCTGTTGCTGTCTGGAAGGCTGGGAGCAATTTCAACTGTTCTCATTATCACGGAAGGGAAATGCGGTCAGTCCGCTGAGGTGGTGGTTCAGAAACATGGGCTATGCTTTATTGCTCCCACAATCTGTAACAAGTTTACAGTCTGATGAAGTTTTCAATAAAAATATTTTATGCTTTGGGGTTGCCTCTCAACTACAGAGCCTAAGGCGCTGTTTTAAAGATCAAAATACCCACAAATGCTGTGCACAAATGCCATAGATTCAACAAAAGCTGGTGTGAAGATGGGAAATTGACGGCACATCTGTTTAGCTCCCACCAGGCTTTACCACCCACTGAAATCTTTTGGCTACAGAAACTGCATTTGTGACTTCTGCATCAGGCATTGCAATCTACAAGTCAGCAATTCACAAAGTTCCCCCTGGATTCCCCCTGTCAGGTATGTGAGATAATAGACAGTGGATATTTAAAACCATGCATCATCCACTCCATACCTTGTTGCTTATATATTCTCGATAAGGTCAAAATTGTATTAGAATTTTAGGATATATATTAGGATATATACTATATAGAAGGTACTTAGGATAGGATCTGGTCTATATGATTATAATAATTGGTATAATACTTTAATATTGGTATTAAATATAATACCAATAATATAATATTATACAATAATATAATAATATAATAGTGTAATGTTGGTGTAATATAGATAATATTCTCACTATAATACATTATAGTATATAAGGCCCTTTCCAACTCCTATTTTATTTAAATTTAACTCCCACAACAACCTTGCAAGGTGGGCACTTTTTCCTTAAGGTAAAACAAAAATAAAAATGACTTCAACCTAAGTATGATCATGGGCATGAAAGGTGTCATAATAGAGAAAGACTTCATTTTTGATGATTGGTGGCTGACAGCTTTCAGCTCTCCGCCTCTCCCCTTTCCTCTTTGCCCCACATCTAGGAAGGATAAGTAAATCTGCACACTCCCTCCCTTGGTGCCTGTGAGAATTTCAAAAGATGCAAAACTCTGCTCTCTCTGGGAATCCTCATCCCAGCCCTACCCCCCACCCCTTAATCATAATAAAACCCTAAGCCACCTTCCACCTCCCTCTCAACTTTGTTTCACCTTAGGCGGAACCTGAGCCCTTCTCCTTGGGGAATCCTTTTGCTGTTTATCATATGAGTAGTAAACTAATTTCATATCTATTAGTCCTGTGTGTCGTTCATCCTGACATCCGTAAATTCCTGGGCAGGGGCTGCCCAGAATCCTGCAGGGGATGTTAGGTGCCCGGATAAAACAGGTTTCTTAGTTTTAAATAAGCTAATAGTGCTTTATTCCTTCAGATATGTGGTCATTTCAGACAACAAAAATAGTGAAAAAATATTGTGGTTAACTCAGGGCTAAGAACTGAAAGATGAACAGGACATGGTCTCTGTCCTTCTCGTCAGTAGTTGTAGTCTCATAGAAGAGGCAGACATGTAAATTAAAAAACTACAAAATTATGTCATATGTAGTATGTACAAGGTACTATGGGAATGCAGGAGAGTGAATGGCTGTGAATCTTCCTGGATTGAACAACACGTGTGTAAAGTCATAAAAGCATGAAAGAGGATGGAATGTTGAAGGAACTGTATTCATATTTATTTGGCTGTAGAACAGGGTGAGTGTGGTGAGATGCAGTTGGCAAGGACCTTGAAGGCTCTGCTCGCATATTGAATCTTATCTTAAGGATATTGCTGAGCTACTGGAGGGCTTTAAGAAATGGAATCAAAGAAGAATGTTTTTATTTTAAATAGTTCACTTTGATGGTAGTGTGGAAGATAGATTGGTATTGAGACACAAAGATAATTTAGACTTGCTTTAGTCCAAGTGAGCAGTGATAATCGCTGCTGAGTCAGGACAAAGGCAAGGAAAATGGTCAGAGGAGGACATATTTGTGCCAGACACTGTTCTAGGAGCTGAGATACAATGGGATGTAATGGAGAAATCTGTTTTTTTGAAGTTTATGTTCTAAAGGGGTACATAGGAGAGAACCCCTAATGTCCACCCTTTCCTTCTCTCTAACAGTAAGAAAACCTTAGAATTGTAACTGAGTACAAGGCTCCCCAGAAAATAGATGGTTCTTTTTGGCCTTTCTTGCAGCTTCGTTTTAAGTCTAGCTAGAACCTAATTACACTAGATTCTGGCCAGGTCATGCCCTTGAAATCAAAGGGCATCCTTTTCTTTCCATTCTCCCCCTTTCTATGGGCAGGAATGAGTATGCAGCGGTGAGGCTGCTTGCACTTTGTGGCCAAGGTTAACACCACGGGCCTGATGGAGCATCAAAACTGAAGGGCCCTGAGTATGTGACAACTTCATAGAGAGCCACCACACCACACTGGGTTTTAATGTGAAGTAAATACCGTTCTATTGTTGTTTTATGCTTCTCTCTGACACGGCATCTGAACCTGTATCATAAATAATACTGGGAGAGACATACGATTGTAGTGGAGATTTACATAAAGGGGATGCCCAGATCATGAATCTTACAAAGGCAGTCATCTAAAAGTATAACTAAGTTATATAAATATGTTGTATACAGTTGGATCTGTTATGCTTAATATATTATTCAAAATAACTACTAGCTGTAATTTGCATGCAAGGAAGAGGTTTACAGAATGCCCAAGCCAGTTAGTTGGTTGTTCTTCAGACAAGAAAGACCCACTTATACAAAGTACTTACATCTGAGTATGCCAGCCAATGTGATGAGAGCTGAATATCCCTTCATTATGTCTTCTTATTATCTGATGTACTTACTAATCCAATCTTAAGTGAAATGGTTAGTTAGTTGATAAAGGCATGAGTCTGTTCATTGAGGTGCAAGCTGATTACAATAGTGATTACAATAATTAATAGAAAACTATAGACTGAAATAATGTGATGAAGGAAATAACCAGGGTGATGTGATGGAGTAACTATGAGCTGAGCAAAGGAATGGTACTTAGATAAGGTAGCTATGAAAGACCTCTGAGAGGAGATGATATTTGATTGATACCTAAATGATAGAAAGCAGTTAATCTATTCAAAAAGTGGTGGTGAGGGGGCGCAGGCTCTTAATAGGCAGAGAGAATAGAAATATAAAAGCCCTGGGATGGGAAAGAGCCTAGTATATTTGAATAGGAGACCGGAGACCAGTGTGGCTGGAGCACAGAAAGCAAGGGGGAGGAAGGAAGTTGGGATTTGAGAGGCAGGGAGCAGTTAGATCACCTAGTTACTTGTAGGCTATAGTAAGGAGTTTTGTTTTGTTCTATAAGCAATGAGAAGCCATTACAATGTTTTAAAAACATGACAGGATCTGACTTTAAAAGAATAGTGTTTTGGGTACAGGTACAATGAATTGCAGGGTCAAAGTGGAAGCAGAGACTATTGCAGAAAAGTGATTTGAAACAGGATGATTCCAGAGGAGCTGGAGAGAAGTGAAAGGATTTTAATTGCTGTTTAGAAGTATATTGATAGGGCTTGCTAAAGGGAATGCATGTAGAAACCAATCCTATGCTTTTTGCTTGAGCAGCTGAGTTGATAGTGGTGCCATTTGTTGAAATTAGAAACACCTGGGGAAAGATTTTGGTGGCTATAAACCAAAAGACCCATTTTGGACAAGTCAAGTATGAAGGTGGCCATGGTTTGTGATGGCCATGGGCAGTTGGAGGTATATGGGTCTGGAGGAGAGTTAGAAATTTGATAAGTCATCAGAATAAATATAGCATTAATACTTTAAAAGTTCATTTGGTTTATAAGTACCTCAAATAAACTAAAAGTACAGAAAATAATTCAACAAATACTCACCATCTATTGCTATACCTGCTATCCAGATTTAACAAATGTTGACACTTTGCCTTTTGTTGCTTCAGTCCTTTTAAAAACATGATGTTGCAGATAAAGGAGTGAGAGCATTCTTAAAGATGGTGGGAAGACAGTGGCTTAAATGCATTTCAGTTCTCATTCACTCTGAGCTCTTCCTCTTCTGCCAGTAGACAGGTCCTGGAGGATAAGAAAGAAACCTCAGATTCTTTCACAACCTTGCCAAAGATAGGACAGGACTTTCTCCCTTCTGGCAAGGGGAGAGCCTGGAAATCGGCAGTGAAGAGTCCCAGAATGAGGATGAGCATGCCCGTATCCTGCGACAGCTTAGCCCTCAGAAACTCGTGATCTCACGCAAATTTACATGCATAGGAATATATCTAATATTCTACTTCTGGATTCCTAAACGCTGAGAAGTAACCTAACCAGTTGCTGGATCCTTTCTACCTTTTAGGTTGGGAGAGCATGAAGAGGCCAAAGCAAGAATATGAGAGAGGTTTCCTCCTGATGCCTCGACATGATACCAGTGAGGTACCAACCCCCACACTACTGAATTATAAGAACGGAGGTTGGCAAGACTGCTACTGCTTAATGAACCCCATCACCTTAAGCCCCCAGGAGAAGACCAGGAAAAATATCAATGCAACTAAGGGCATTAAGTTACCGGAGAAATGAAGAGCAAGGAGAAAACACAGAGGAAGTTCCTGTGAAGTGAAGACACTTGGGGAAGACAAAGACTTAAGGCAAAAACAAAGTACTTGACATTCAAGTATTGAACAAAGAAAGACTTTTTGAAACCAAAATCATTTAAAACATTCAACAGATGAATCGAAACAGCATAAAATCTTTGAGATTAAAAATAGCACACACAGGGCTTCCCTGGTGGCTCAGTGGTTGAGAGTCCGCCTGCCGATTCAGGGGACACAGGTTCGTGCCCCGGTTTGGGAAGATACCACATGCCACGGAGCGGCTAGGCCCATGAGCCATGGCCGCTGAGCCTGCACATCCAGAGCCTGTGCTCTGCAACAGGAGAGGCCCGTGTACCGCAAAAAAAAAAAAAAAAAAAAAAAATAGCACACACACACAGACACATACAAACACACAACTTGCGTACACATACATAAACTAATGTTCTGAAAGATCAAGTGGTAGAACTATCTCAAATGTCAGAGAAAAATACAAGGATGTAAAAAAATCTTTAAAGAAAAAAAATACTCGAAATTTGGTTCAATAAGCCCTAACGTGTAAATAATAAGCGTTCTGGAAGAAGAAAAAGACATAGATGAAAGATAAGCAATAGTTAAATAAATATCAGACAAGTATTTCCCAGAGTTTAAGAAAGACCTGAGTCTGAAAATTGAATGCACTTACAATTCCAGGCAAGACTGATGACAACAGACTCACATCTAGATATACTCTAGCAAAGTGCTGGGATTTCAGGTACATATAAGAAAAATGTCTTTAGGCTTTCAGCAAGAAAGAACAATTCAGTTACAAGAAAAAAATGTAAAATGAAATTTGACTATTAATCTTCAACATGAGAAACTAAACTAAATAGAAGGGTACAACCTACAGACTACTAAGAAAAAAGGACTGCAACCCAAGAATCCTCTATTCAACCAAGATACCAAGATGTAATTCACAACTGTGTTAAGGAAAATGATGGGTTTGATTAATATGAAGGATCTTGAGATGGAAAGATTATCCTGAATTATCCTGGTGGACTCAATCTAATCACATATGTCCTTAAACGTAGAGAACATTTCCTAGTTGGAGAGAACCAGAGAAATGGTAGTGTGAGAAGGACTTGACCTGCTGTTGCTGGCTTTAGTGATGGAGGAAGGGGCCATGGACCACGGAATGTGGATGGCCTCTAGAAGCTGAAAAAGGCAAGGAAACAGATTTTCCTCTAGAGCCTCCAGAAAGGAACCCAGCCCTGATGACACCTTAATTTTAGCCTGGTGAGACCCATATCAGACCTCTGACCTACAGCACTGTAATGTCTTAGTCAGTTTGGGCTGCTATAACAAAGTACCTTACACTGGGTCACTTATAAACAACAGACATTTACTTCTGACAATTCTGGAGGCTGGAAGTCTGAGATAAAGGTGCCAGCATGGTCAGTTCTTGTAAGAGTCCTCTTCTGGGTGGCAGCCTGTGAACTTCTTGTATCCTCACAAGGCAGAAAGAGACCTAACTAGCTCTCTGGCCTCTTCTTATGAGGATACTAATTGCATTCATGAAGGCTTCACCCTCATGATCTAATTACCTTCCAAAGATCCAACCTCCAAAACACTGGGATTAAAGTTTCAACATATGAGTTTTGAGGGGACACAAACATTTAGTCCATTGAATATAAAATAAGTTTATGTTGTTTTAAGCCACTACATTTGTGGTCATTTATTATGGAAAGAATAGAAAATGAATATAATCTCTCTTGGGAAAGAAAGGGTATTTGTAGAGATAGAATGGTTTAGAGCGTATATCATCTACATACCCAATCTGAGGAAAATACTTGATAAAGAACTTTAACAAGTAGCAGATTATAACAGAAAACTCCACATAGTTGAAGACAAAGAGTAGAAACAATGATTAGAAATGAATCTTGCAATATGTAAAGTTAAAACTAAGTGGACAATTATGGACTATAAGGGAATATGTAGTACAGGGGATAAATAAGAATTACGGATGGGCAGCCACTATGAAAAACAGTATGGAAATTTCTCAAAAAACTAAAAATAGAACTACCGTATAACCCAGAAATTCTATTCCTAGGTACATATCCAGAAAAATGAAAACACTAATAAGAAAATATACATGCATGCCAATGATCATAGCAGCACTATTTACAAATAGCAAAGTTATGGAAGCAACCCAAGTGTCCATCAACAGATAAATAGATAAAGAAGATGTGGCATATATATATATACAGTGGAATACTACTCAGCCATAAAAAGAATGAAATTCTGCCATATGAAACAACATGGATGGACCTGGAGGGTATTATGCTAAGTGAAATAAGTCAGACAAAGACAAATACTGTATGATATCACTTATATGTAGAATTTAAAAAATAATACAAATGGATGTATGTAGCAAAAGAGAAACAAACTCACAGATATAGAAAACAAACTAGTGGTTACCAGTGGGAAGATGGAAGAGAAGTGTATGGGATTAAGAGGCATAAACTGCTATGTATAGAATAAATAAGCAGCAAGGATATATTGTGTATAGCACAGGGAATTATAGCCATTATCTTTTTTTTGAGTAACATTTTTTTAAAAAATATATCTTTATTGGAGTATAATCACTCACAATACCGTGTTATTTTCTGTTGTACACCAAAGTGAATCACCCATATGCATACATATGTCCCCACATCCCCTCTCTCTTGAGCCTCTCTCCCACCCTCCCTATCCCACCCCTCTAGGTCATCGCAAAGCACCGAGCTGACCTCCCTATGCTATGCTGCTGCTTCCCACTAGCTAACTATTTTACATTTGGTAGTGTATATATGTCGATGCTACTCTCACTTCACCCCAGCTTCCCCCTCCCACCCCATGTCCTCACGTCCATTCTATGTCTACATCTTTATTCCTGCCCTGCAACTAGGTTCATCAGTACCATTTTTTTTTTTATTTCATATATATGCGTTAGCATACAGTATTTGTTTTTCTCTTCCTGACGTACTTCACTCTGTATGACAGACTCTAGGTCCATCCACCTCACTACAAATAACTCAATTTCGTTTCTTTTTCTGGCTGAGTAATATTCCATTGTATATATGTACCACAACTTCTTTATCCATTCATCTGTCAGTGGACATTTAGGTTGGTTCCATGTCCTGGTTATTGTAAATAGAGCTGCAGTGAGCATTGTGGTACATGACACTTTTTGAATTATCGTTTTCTCAGGGTATGTGCCCAGTAGTGGGATTGCTGGGTTGTATGGTAGTTCAATTTTTAGTTTTTTAAGGAACCTCCATACTGTTTTCCATAGTGGTTGTATCAATTTACATTGCCACCAACAGTGCAGGAGTGTTCCCTTTCACCACACCTTTTCCAGCATTTATTGTTTCTAGACTTTTTGATAATAGCCATTCTGACTCGTGTGAGGTGAAACCTCATTGTAGTTTTGATTTGCATTTCTCTAATAATTAGTGATGTTGAGCATCTCTTGGCCATCTGTATGTGCCTCTTGGCCATCTGTATGTCTTCTTTGGTGAAATGTCTATTTATGTCTTCTGGCCATTTTTAAATTGGATTGTTTGATTTTTTTGATATTGAGCTCCATGGTTTTTCTCTTTCATCACTTTAAGTATATCCTGCCACTCCCTTCTGGCCTGCAGAGTTTCTGCTGAAAAATCAGCTCATGACCTTATAGGGATTCCTTTGTATGTTATTTTTCATTTTTCCCTTGCTGCTTTTACTAATTTTTCGTTGAATTTAATTTTTGTTAGTTTGATTAATATGTGTCTTGGTGTGTTTTTCCTAGGGTTTATACTGTATATTTTGGAGATTAATCCTTTGTCAGTTGCTTCGTTTATGAATATTTTCTCCCATTCTGAGGGTTGTCTTTTCGTCTTGTTTTCGGTTTCCTTTTCTGTGCAAAAGCTATTAAGTTTAATAAAGTCCCATTTGTTTATTTTTGTTTCTATCTCCATTACTTTAGGAGGTGGGTCAAAAAAGATCATGCTGTGGTTTATATCAAAGAGTGTTTTTCCTATGTTTTCCTCTAAGAGTTTCATACTGTCTGGTCTTACATTTAGGTCTTTAATCCATTTTGAGTTTATTTTTGTGTATGGTGTTAGGGAGCGTTCTAATTTCATTCTTTTACATGTAGCTGTCCAGTTTACCCAGCACCACTTATTGAAGAGGCTGTCTTTTCTCCATTGTGTGTTCTTGCCTCCTTTGTCGTAAATTAGGTGACCATATGTGTGTGGCTTTATCTCTGGGCCTTCTATCCTGTACCATTGATCTATATTTCTGTTTTTGTGCCAGTACCATACTCTTGATTACTGCAGCTTTGTGGTATAGTTTGAAGTCGGGGAGCCTGATTCCTCCAACTTCGTTTTTCTTTCTCAAGATTGCTTTAGCTATTCAGGGTCTTTTGTGTTTCCATACAAATTGTAAAGCTTTCTGTTCTAATTCTGTGAAGAATGCCATTGGTAGTTTGATAGGGATTGCACTGAATCTGTAGATTGCTTTGGGTAGTATAGTCATTTCACAATATTAAGTCTTCCAATCCAAGAACATGGTATATTTCTTCATCTGTTTATATCATCTTTGATTTCTTTCATCAGTGTTTTATAGTTTTCTGAGTACAAGACTTTCACCTCCTTAGGCAGGTTTATTCCTAGGTATTTTATTCTTTTTGTTGCAGTGGTAAATGGGAGTGTTTCCTTAATTTCTCTTTCTGATTTTTCATTGTTAGTGTATAGGAATGCCAGAGATTTCTGTTCATTAATTTTGTATCCTGCAACCTTACCAAATTCATTAATTAGTTCTGGTAATTTTCTGGTGGCATCTTTAGGATTTTCTGTGTATAGTATCACGTCATCTGCAAACAATGACAGTTTTACTTCTTCTTTTCTAATTTGTGTTCCTTTTATTTCTTTTTCTTCCCTGATTGCTGTGGCTAGGACTTCCAAAAATATGTTGAATAAGAGTGGCGAGAGTGGACATCCTTGTCTTGTTCCTGATCATAGTGGAAATGCTTTCATTTTTTCACCATTGAGTATGGTGCTTGCTGTGGATTTGTCATATATGGCCATTATTATGTTGAGGGAGGTTCCTTCTATGCCCATTTACTGGAGAGTTCTTGTCATAAATCAGTGTTGAATTTTGTCAAAAGCTTTTTCTGCATCTATTGAGATGATCATATGGTTTTTATTCCTTAATTTGTTTATGTGGTGCATCACATTGGTTGATTTGCGTATACTGAAGAATCTTTGCATCCCTGGGGTAAATCCCACTTGATCATGGTGTATAATCCTTTTAATGTGTTGTTGGATTCTTTTTGCTAATATTTTGTTCAGGATTTTTGCATCTATGTTCATCAGTGATATTGATCTATAATCTTCTTTTTTTCTGATATCTTTTTCTGCTTTTGGTATCAGGGTGGTGGAGGCTTCATAGAATGAATTTGGGAGTGTTTCTCCCTCTGCAATTTTTTTGGAAGAGTTTGAGAAGGATCAGTGTTAGCTATTCTCTAAATGTTTGATAGAATTTGCCTGAGAAGCCATCTGGTCCTGGACTTTTGTTTGTTGGAAGATTTTTAATTATGCTTTCAATATCATTACTTGTGATAGGTCTGTTTATATTTTCTAATTCTTCCTGGTTCAGTCTTAGAAAATTGTACCTTTCCAAGAATTTGTCCCTTTCTTCATGGTTGTCCATTTTACTGGCATATAGTTGTTTGTAGTAGTCTCTTATAATCCTTTGTATTTCTGCGGTGTCAGTTGTGATTTCCCTTTTTTCATTTCTAATTTTATTGATTTGCGTCCTATCCCTTTTTTTCTTGATAAGTCTGGCTAAGGGTTTATCAATTTTGTTTATTTTCTCAAAGAACCAGCTTTTAGTTTTATTGATCTTTGCTATTGTTTTCTTCATTTATATTTCATTTATTTCTGCTCTGATCTTTATGATTTCTTTCCTTCTATTGACTTTGGGTGTTCTTTTTTTCTTCTTTCTTTAGTTGTTTTAAGTGTAGGGTTAGATTGTTTATTTGAAAATTTTCTTGTTTCTTGAGGTGAGATTGAATTGCCATAAACTTCTCTCTTAGAACTGGTTTTGCTTCATCCCATAGGTTTTGGGTCATCGTGTTATTTGTTTCTATGTATTTTCTAATTTCTTCTTTGATTTCTTCAGTTATCTCTTGGTTATTTAGTAGTGCACTGTTTAGCCTCCATGTATTTGTGTTTTTTTGTTTTTTTTTTTTGGTGGTACACGGGCCTCTTACTGTTGTGGCCTCTCCCGTTGTGGAGCACAGGCTCTGGATGCGCAGGCTCAGCGGCCATGTCTCATGGGCCCAGCCACTCTGCGGCATGTGGGATCTTCCCGGACTGGGGCATGAACCCGTATCCCCTGCATCAGCAGGTGGACTCTCAACCACTGCGCCACCAGCGAAGCCCTGTATTTGTGTTTTTTAACAGTTTTTTTTTTTCCTGTAATAGATTTCCAATCTCATAGCATTGTGGTCAGAAAAGATGCTTGGTATGATTTCAATTTTCTTAAATTTTCTGAGTCTTGATTTGTGACCCAAGATGTGATCTATCCTGGAGAATGTTCTGTGTGCACTTGAGAAGAAAAGGTATTCTGCCACTTTTGGGTGAAATGTTCTATAGATATCAATTAAGTCTATCTGGTCTATTGTGTCATTTAAAGCTTGTGTTTCCTTATTTATTTTCTGTTTGGATGATCTGTCCATTGATGTAAGTGGGGTGTTAAAGTCCCCTACTATTATTGTGTTACTGTCGATTTCTCCTTACATGGTTGTTAGTATTTGCCTTATGTATTGAGGTGCTCCTCTGTTGGGTGCATAAACAGTTATAATTGCTATATCTTCTTCTTGGATTGATCCTTTGATTGTTATGTAGTGTCCCTCCTTATCTCTTGTAACAGTCTTTATTTTATTTATTTATTTTTATTATTTATTTATTTGTTTATTTTGCGGTACGCGGGCCTCTCACTGCTCTGGCCTCTCCCGTTGCGGAGCACAGGCTCCAGACGCGCAGGCTCAGCGGCCATGGCTCACGGGCCTAGCCACTCCACGGCATGTGGGGTCTTCCCGGACCGGGGCACGAACCCGCGTCCCCTGTATCGGCAGGCGGACTCTCAACCACTGCACCACCAGGGAAGCCCAACAGTCTTTATTTTAAAGTCTATTTCATCTGATATGAGTATTGCTACTCCAGCTTTCTTTTGATTTCCATTTCCATGGAATATCTTTTTCCATCCCTGCACTTTCAGTCTGTTTGTGTCCCTAGGTCTGAAGTGGGTCTCTTTTAGATAGCATATATATGGGTCTTGTTTTTGTATCCACGCAGCCAGTCTGTGTCTTTTGGTTGGGGCATTTAATCCATTTACATTCAAGGTTATTATTGGTATGTATGTTCCTATTACCGTTTTCTTAATTGTTTTGGGTTTTCTGTTGTGGGTCTTTTTCTTCTCTTGTGTTTCCTGCTTAGAGAAGTTTCTTTAGCATTTATTATAAAGTTGGTTTTGTGGTGCTGAATTGTCTTAGCTTTTGCTTGTCTGAAAAGCTTTTGATTTCTCTGTCAAATCTGAATGAGATCCTTGCTGGGTAAGCTTGGTTGTAGCTTTTTCTCTTTCATCACTTTAAGTATATCCTGCCACTCCCTTCTGGCCTGCAAAGTTTCTGCTGAAAAATCAGCTCATGACCTTATAGGGATTCCTTTGTATGTTATTTTTCATTTTTCCCTTGCTGCTTTTACTAATTTTTCGTTGAATTTAATTTTTGTTAGTTTGATTAATATGTGTCTTGGTGTGTTTTTCCTAGGGTTTATACTGTATGGGACTCTCTGTGTCTCCTGGACTTGGGTGACAATTTCCTTTCCCATGTTAAGGAAGTTTTCGACTATAACCTCCTCAAATATTTTCTCAGACCCTTTCTTTTTTGCTTCTTCTTCTGGGACCCCTATAATTCGAATGTTGTTGCGTTTAGTGTTGTCCCAGAAGTCTTTGAGATTGTCTTCAATTGTTTTCATTCTTTTTTCTTTATTCTGCTCTTCTGCAGTTATTTCCACCATTTTGCCTTCCAGCTCACTTATTTGTTCTTCTGCCTCAGTTATTCTGTTATTGATTCCTTCTAGTGTATTTTTCATTTCAGTTATTGTGCTGTTCATCTCTGTTTGTTTTTTCTTTAGTTCTTCTAGATCTTTGTTGAATATTTCTTGTATTTTCTCAGTCCATGCCTCCATTCTATTTCCAAGATTCTGGATCATCTTTACTATCATTACTCTGAATTATTTTTCAGGTAGATTGCCTATTTCCTCTTCATTTATTTGGTCCTGTGGGTTTTTACCTTGCTCCTTCATGTGTGACATATTTTTTTGCTCTCTCTCTCTCTCTGTTTTTCTTTTTTAATGAGTGGGATTGTGTTCCTATCTTACTGGTTATTTGGCCTGAGGCTTCCAACACTGGAGTTTGTAGGCTATTGGGGAGAGCTGGCTCTTGGTGCTGAGATGAAGACCTCCATGAGACCTCACTGCAATAATTATTCCTTGGTATCTGAGGTTCTGTATTAGTCCAGTGGTTTGGACTTGCAGCTTCTACTGCAGGAGCTTTGGCCAGACCCCAGCTCGTGAACCAAGATCCTTCAAGCTGTGTGGGGGTGGCAAAAAAAATAAAAAAGAGAGAATGGTAACAAAGTAAAAAATAAAATTCGACTAGGAAACTAACACATATGTTAGAAAGAATATAAAAATAAAAATATACATGAATCAACAACTGGAAGGTACAATGGTACCACAATAGTGAAAAAGAGGAGGAGGGAAAAGAAAAAAAAAAGAAAAACGGGGGAAAAGGCCTTGGCTGTGGAGGGCAGGGCCTAAGCAGGGGTGAGGTTTGGGCAGTGGGCGGGGCCTATGCTCAGGACCCACAGGGCTGGAAAATGCCCTGGAGGCTGTGGGGGGTGGGGCTTAGGCTCAACGGAACAGAAGGGGCCCAGGTGTTCCCCTCATTCCTGGTCTCAGAGGGCAGGGGACCTCACATGGGAGCCCAGCAGGCTTCCTGGGCTTGAGTGTGCAGGGCAACCGACCTCCTCTCCTCTCCTGCTCTGATCCCGGAGGGCCACTCCCACCTACCTCTCCTGTTCTCCCCTCAGCCTCCTTCCTATGCCCTCAGGACCAATGTGGCCAAGGGGAGGGGGGGCCTTAGAGAGTGGGGGACCTCACCTGGGAGCTCAGCAGATTCCTGGGGCCCAAGTGGGCGGGGCAGTCACCCTCCACTCCTTTTGTAGGGCCCCTCCTGCCTGCTTCTCCTTATCTCCCCCGCCTCGGGAGCTGATCCTGTCTGGCCTCCACTTCTTCTCCCCACTCGGTCCCACCACGTCCTATCGGTTCACTTGGGGGTTCCTCCTGTCTACTTGGGCATCAGAGTCCCCCACCAGTGGCTGGCAGGCACCCTAGTTGTGGGGAGATGCTAACTAGGCGTCCTCCCACACCGCCATCTTGACTCCGCCCCCTTGAGTCTATAGCCATTGTCTTGCAGTAACTTTTAATGGAGTATAAACTGTAAAAATACTGAATCTCTAAATTGTATGCCTGAAACTAATATAATTACTGTAAATCAACTATACCTAAATAAAAATAAATCAACCAAGCAACCAACCAACCTGGCCTTAGAGCAAAGGCAAAAAAAAAAAAAAAAAATCTGGAATAAAAATGACATGATGAAAGGAAAACCTATAATAATCCAGAAATAAATATAATAACCATTTTAGCATAGCCTGGGACTTGGGGGTTTCAATGAAAGCCCTGCAAAATTTGCTTCTGAGTAGTTGAGGGGTAGGGAAAATATTATAAAAGACCAACTGTATTTGGGAGAAATGAGGGAAGAGCATATAATGGTAAAGGACATAACATATCTTGTGGTCACATAACAGTAGAGAAGCTGTTTTGATTATAAGCACTGGGAAAGGGAAAACAGCTATTAATGGAATACAAAAGTATAGTAGTCTTTTCAAATTAAAATGGGGCAAAAAAGAAATAAAAATCAATGTAATCAAACCAGAAAAAAGAAAAATACAAAGAGGGTACAACAAAGTGAAAAAAATGTCCTCTTGCTATTTAGCTTTATAAGGTTGGTAACTATAAGGAGAATTGGAAGTAAAATATACATGGTATAACACTAAATGTGAATAGACTGAATGATCTCACTGAAAGACAGAGCCTGTCAGATTGGATCATATGACCCCTAAGCCTCATGCTGTTTTTAAGAAACACAGTTAAAATAAAAGATTAAACAATCTTTGAAAATACATATATAGGGAGTTTTGATAAAATGTAAGTTCTGCTTGAAAAACACAGCAGTTGCAGATTACAGAAATTCTCTAGACCTGAAATGAAACAGAAAAACAAAACAGGGGAAGGTTGAAGCCATTGACTGGCTGGGCCCAAGGAGTGGAAACAGAAACTGAAGAAAACTGTTGAAGATGCTCATCCAGGGCCTTAGGTTTTCAGCCTAGTTCCAGAAATGGTGGAACCAGAAAGACTGGAGGACAAAAACAGTCTTACCTTTATAAGGTACACATACCATTTGGGAAGTGGTGAAAGTTATTACTAACTATGGTGTTAAACTTAAATCAAGAATGCCTTTGTAATTTCAGCAAAGATTATACAGTTTGGATAATCGAAATAACTCATAAGATTTCCTCATCCCATATTCATGGAAGCCTCTTAATAATGACAAAGTATAAGTGATTGCAGGAGAAAAAGTGCAGAAGACTTCCAAGAGGAGTCCCCAAGGTCCTTTCTTAGTTGTACAGAATGCACTTCATCTCTGGATCATGAGCCACCAAGATGCAAGTGAGGAATTTTTTTTTCAGGAGAGCTCTGGTAGAAGTTTCCAGGCAGATCTCTCTCCTATAGTTAAGTCAGTCTCTTTAATTGGTTACAGTAGTTGTAAACCATCAACAATCAAGCTGGCCCTGAGTGCCATCAGTGGTGTTAAACTTTAAACAGCACATTATACATTGTTAGTCTATTCATTGTTATCTTGACCAAAAATCAGCTCCTGATGTCCGGTTGTCCCTGGAGATAACCAAAAACTCTTCCAGTCCAGCTGCAATGTAACTGTATTTTGCAGTCCACCCACCTGACTTTTGGTCAAGCCTCTTAATTATAACTTGCTTGTTATTGTTCTTTTTTCATGCATCTTTTGCACCATTTATAGAACCCCCCCCAAAATAAGCAGAAATGCAAATAACAAAATACTAATTACTTGTTTCATCTAATAGAGTATAGGTATTGTTTTAAAGAAATATTTTGGTTTTCCAAATATCCAGCACAGGTTTATTTGTAATCTTGCACATGTTTGTCAACCCCTTTACCTCCTTTTATCACCAAAATATGACTTTTATGTAAGGCATTAAAAGATTGATTTAATGTAAAGATTAATTGATTGCCAAGTAAATCTAGTTCCTCCTCTAGCCAATTAGCTACAATTGGGAGAAAATTCTATAGGGATTTTAATTCAATTTCCTAATACATTTGATCATTGATATTAGTATTATGATAGGATTTTTAAAAAAATAAATCAAGTTATCCTTACCAATTTCCTCATTATTATGTAGTTACATTATGTATTAGACTACAATCATTACAAAATGTCAGTTAGAATTAACTTCCTAACAAGAGCAGCTCTTGTCCATATAATAGATGTTGTAATGGACTGGAGTATAAATTAAGTGCCAAATCTCAGCAAGTTCTGATTTTGGGTCTCTTATGGGTATAGCCATATACCCTGTTTCATACTACACGATCTCACTGATACAGGTCCCCAGTGGACTTTAAGTGATACCCATCTTGCCGCATCTGTAAAATTATAGTCAATTGCAGTAGGTTTCCAATTCTGACACTCCTATTAGTATATGTTTAGTTTTTGTTATGTGTAGAGACTTGGCAATTACAGAGCATTCTTCTCTATGAACTTCCATAGGCTAGGGCGCCATAAGTGTCCCCAAACTTTATTCCTTGTACTTTTACTACCAAGACCTCAGGCTAGGGCAGGGAATGTGAATTGAGTTTGACAATTTGGAGACCATTTATGACTTCACAGTCCCCCACTTTAGGCTCTGTGAGTCTAGTGGTGCTGGTTCCCAAGAGGGGCACTCGAAGCATGTTAAGAGTACTTAACATGTACAGTGCCCCATGCCATAAGGGTGTCTCCTTCAAGCTAGCACCTCGATAATGACTTTAAGTCCACTACATTCCATTCTAATGCTGGCAACCTCTAGATGGTATGGTGGTAGTAGGATTAGTGTATCCCTTGGCGTTTCCTCTCCACCATACCTCCTTTGCTGTAAAGTGATCCTTTGGCCCAAGTTGATAATATGTGGGATTCCAATTTGGTCATTATACAATTTGAGTCCTTGGCTAGTGGGCTGGCTGAGACACTGTTGGCAAGAAAGGCAAACTCAGACCAAGAATACATGTAAGTCCTAGCTTGATTAAACATAGATCAAACATTCACCATTTTACTGCGTGAAAAGTATCTTATGTAATCAAATTGCTGCCAGGTGGCAGGTTGATCTCCTTGAGGGATGGTCTCTGCATTGCTCTCTGTTGCTGGCAGGCCCAACCTTAAGCAGCAGCAGTTACTAGATAAGCTTTGAAGAGGCGGAGCCCATGATATTAGGTCCATTCATATTATCCATTGCTACCACTCTGGCTACTCTGTTCAGAAGACCATTGACCAGGTTTCAGGGTAGCTACGTGCAGAATCTGGCTGATACCTACTCTCTGATTCATCCTTGGTGTTCTTTTCTCTTCTTCTGCAATGGATTCTCTCTGGTAGGCATGAACATGTGCTCTAACAATCCCCATACTTTGTGCCCACCTTCATAGGTTCATCCACATGCCTCTTATCCTGACCTTCCTATACCCATCTTCCAAAGTTGCATATTCCAGGGTCCGGACCAGCCAGTCAGCTAAGTCCTTAGTTCATATATCCCAGTCTCAGTCCACTTCTCTTTTTCTTCCCTTAACTGCAATTTTCCAGGGCTGCTCTGTAGCACAATAGCAATTCATTTTTAGCTTACACCCACATACTGAGTTGACCTAGCCATGTACCCATCTTGGGCTTTTTCCTCCTCACCTCCTCACAGGAAGCCTTCCATGAGTTCATAGGTGTGAAATGAGGGAAAAGCATTGCTGTCACAGTGACAGATGACATGGGGGTTTGGGACATATATTTGTGCAGCTCCCTGCACAAATATATTTCTAGGCCTGCTCACATTTGATCCCAGATGTATCACATTCATGTTATGGTGGATTGCTGCTGGGGACGCACATGAACTGTCTCTAGCGTACCACTGCATACAGCGAGTGGTGGGCAATTCTGGCTATATGGTCCGCTTGATGTCACTTGAGATCCCATTGTTTGATGCTCGGTTTCTAATGGGGCCCCAAGACATTCCCGGTGTTGTTTATCAATAGTTCAGAGTTCTCTGCTATAGATGTCATAGCTTTTCTCTAGAGACCTAGGAGTGTGTACTGTACATCATGTATTTTGCTGCCACAGATATCAATAATTCCAGTACCATGGGTGATGTAGTCCAAGCAACCTTCCTAGACCTTATACAGAACCTTTCCTTGCCCTGAGCTCAACTCAATGGCTTTCTATATCATCTGAAAAATGGGTCATAGCAGTATTCTCAAGTGTATTATATGCTGCTTCTCAAAAGCAAAGATGCCCATCAAACATTATGATTCTTTTTTACTGCTAAGAGATGTAAAGTAATAACTTATCCTTTACTTTCAAGGGAATATCCCAGGATGCCTATAACACTGGACCCCTAGGGACTTTACCTGTGTGCAAACTTCTAAATCTTTCTGGGTTTTGTCTCCCTCTGGAGCACGTGTGTCTTTCTAAGGCATCCTTCTAAGGCATATGATTAACATGGCATCGTCAATATAGTGGACCAGTGTGATGATCTGCAGAACGTCCACAAGGCTCTTCTGGCAATATTATGACAAGAGGAAGGAGAATTAAAACAGCCCTGAGGCAAGACTGTGGATGTGCACTGTCGTCTGTCCATGTGAACGGGAACTTACTATTCTTCTTCCTGATAAGAATTAAAAAGAAAACATTTGTCAAGACTGTATTAATCTGCTTTGGGAGAGGCATGGACATATATACACTACCAAACGTAAGGTAGATAGCTAGTGGGAAGCAGCCGCATAGCACAGGGAGATCAGCTCGGTGCTTTGTGACCGCCTGGAGGGGTGGGATAGGGAGGGTGGGAGGGAGGGAGATGCAAGAGGGAAGAGATATGGGAACATATGTATATGTATAACTGATTCACTTTGTTATAAAGCAGAAACTAACACACCATTGTAAAGCAATTATACTCCAATAAAGATGTAAAAAAAAATCTGCTTTGGTAAATATACCACATGTGGTACAGCAGCTGCAATTGAAGTGACTGCTTGATTAACTTGTGGTAGTCCATAAGCTTCTATGGTCTACCTAACTTTTGCAGGGGCCAGACTAGTGTATTAAATAGGGTTATGCTGGGGACTACCACTCCTATGTTCTTTAAGATTTTGAGGGTGGCACTGATTTCTGTCACCCCTTTTAGATGCTGTTATAGGTTGAAATGTATCCCCCCAAAGATATATTGAAGTCCTACCCTCTTGTACCTGTGAATATGACCTTATTTGGAAGTAGGGTCATCGTAGATGTAATTAGTTAAGATGTACCCATACTGGAGTAGGGTGGGCCCTTAATCTAGTGAGACAGGTGTCTTTATAAGAAGAGGGAAATTTAGACACAGATACAGATACAGAGGGAAGACGGCTAGAGAGAAGACAGAAGGAGGCAGATTGAAGTTGTACTACCACAAATCAAGGGATACCTGGGGGCTACCAGAGGCTGGAGAGGCAAGGAAAGATCCTCCCTTAGGGGCTTTGGAAGGAGCATGGCCCTGCTAACACCTTGCTTTCAGACTTCCAGCCTTCAGAACTATGAGAGAATAAATTTCGGTTGTATAAAGCCATCCAGTTTATGGTACTTTGTTATAATAGCCCTAAGAAATTTATATGGATGCAATATAAATATTAAAAAAAATTATTATTCTCATGGAATGGTTGTAGGGGCGCTTTCAGGATCTTCTCTTGGCTTTCCTACAAAATATCTCTAATTTTACCATTCAAGGAACAAAGTTAGGGTTCTGCCAGTTGCTAAGTATACTCGTTCCAATTATGCATTTGGAAACCAGGGAAATGACCACTGTGAGACAAACATGGTTAGGATACCATTTATCAGCTGACTTCCACATACGTCTGCTCTTAAAGGGAAGGCCATGATGGTATTTGGGATCTCTGGTTATCAGCATCAATCTGTGTTCAATAGCTTTGAAAGGTCTGCATAATCCACAGGGCTAGCTGTGGTGTTGCAGGGACTTCCCTTTAGATGATGTGTTCTGGGTCAGAGAACTGGGCATGTGAACATAGTTTTTCATGGAGGGTGGCTGACCTCAAACTTTTTCTCATCAGTTCTTGATCTCTATTGTATATGTATGTGTCTATACCCTTTTTGGCTGCCCATCTATCTTGTTCCTAGGAATACTGTGTTCTATGGGCCATTTCCATAAATTTTGTGGGTTAGGCCTTGCTGACTCATTCTGAACTTGCTACAGTTTATAGTAATTCTGTCCAACTCTCTTCTAATGGTTATGTGCTGCCACCTGGCATCTGCTATTCCCAGTCTATCATCCGTACCACTACTGGGGAACACAGTACTATCACAATATCTCCTGATGGTATTCCCAGCCTATTGAACCATGCAGTTGTCTCTCTAACATCATTGCCTTTATAAAGGGAGTGTCTTCTGGGCCTTCCTAAGGATAGCTTCAGGGTTTTCTGTCTAATAGAGGGCCTATACATGCTTCTGTCTGATTTTTAAACCCTTCTTCTACACTTTGCTACAGCAATTCTGGCATCTCTGTTTTGTCTAATATAGGCCGTTGGTTTTTTCAAGCTTTTAAGAGCCTCTGCAGCATTCTGTTACAACTGCCACCAGGGTCCCTACTAGGACATTAAATCCTGTATCAGTGGAAAGTACTATCATATTGCAAAACTCTCCCCAATCCAGGTTTATATTCTGTGCCCTCTTGATCTAGCCCATCAGGGACTGCTCCTAGTTCCTGATGGTAATGTGTTATCCAAGTCCTGAAGCTTTCTAGGCATATACTTTCTCTTCTGCCTTAGCTGGCCCAGCACTTCCTGAGTTAGGTTATGCTAACATTTGATTCTAGTTATGAGCCAACAGAGGAGGTAGGGCAAATCTTGAGAAGGATAAGAAATGTCGGGACTTCCCTGGTGGTGCAGTGGTTAAGAATCTGCCTGCCAATGCAGGGGACACGGGTTCGATCCCTGATCCGGGAAAATCGCACATGCTGCAGAGCAACTAAGCCTGTGCACCACAACTACTGAGCCTCAGCTCTAGAGCCTGTGAGCCCCAACTACTGAGCCCGTGCGCCACAACTACTGAAGCCTGCACGCCTAGAACCCGTGCTCCGCAATAAGAGAAGCCACCACAATGAGAAGCATGCACACCGCAACGAAGAGTAGCCCCACTCACCACAGCTAGAGAAAGCCCACACACAGCAATGAAGACCCAACGCAGCCAAAAATAAATAAATAAAATAAATATATTTTTTTTAAAAAAAAATATCGTCTGAGGCACTTGCCTCATTTGAGGCCTTTGTATAACTTCAGGTGTGTGTGTGTGTGTGTGTGTGTGTATCTAGCTCTATCTTCTGATAAGGGGGAATTGGCTATTTCTTCAGGCCCATAGGGTTCAGAATAACCTCAGGATTTGAGGTTCTTAACTGTATCTTCACAGATATCTCCTTCCAAGTGTCAGGATGCCTCTCCTTCCCTGCAGGACCGAGTTTGTGTAATAGACTTGCCTAGGCTGAGATTCAACCTTTTCTGAAGCTCTGCTAGCAATTAAGTTCTGTCCTTGTTTTACTATGACTGCCGTCCCGTTATACATATACGTATAACTGAAATTAACTTTGCTGTATAGCAGAAATTAACACAATATTGTAAATCAACTATACTTCAATTAAAAAAAAAGAATGTGGTCTCAGTAAAGACTGGCTTCAGTCTGATCCCACAAGATACTCTAGAGCATAAATGGCATGACAGAGCTAGTCTCACATTCAGGCAAGGGGGCCGACCTTCTCTATTTCACGCCAGCAGGTCACTGACGGAGTCAACCCTGGTGGAGAGTGGGGAGAGGTATAGCCTCCCAGGCAAGGTGCTTCCATTTGGTCCAGGGCAATTCTCTATATTGTTATCTCCAACAATTACAGCAAACAGGTTAGGGGTGCACCAGCCTGAGGAGGGGATCTGGGTGGACATAAACAGTATTCAGTACAACAGGGTAGAGCTATTCTGAACTCTACACTCTTTATGATCAGTAAACTCTTTCTATTCTGTATCCAAGGTAAGAAATATATTTCTTTGAACTATTTGGAAATCTTCTTTATGCTTGGGTAGGAAAGTTATGTTTATCTTTCCTTCCTTTTAGCAAAATTACACTCAATCCCATTGACCATAAGTCCCAAATGCCTAATCCACCGTCTTTGAACTAGGGACCCGCATGAAAATGAGGTGTTCCCTCCTGGTCTGCTATCAACTCAGCATCCTCAAATTGAGAATGTTATTCCCCACTGTGACCCTTGGTTAATTTCATCATTTCCCCCTCCTTCTTATCCTTACTTTTTTTTTTTTTTTTTTTTTTTTTCTTTTTGCTGTACGCAGGCCTCTCAGTGTTGTGGCCTCTCCCGGTGCGGAGCACAGGCTCCGGACGCGCAGGCTCAGCGGCCATGGCTCACAGGCCCAGCCGCTCCGCGGCATGTGGGATCTTCCCAGACCGGGGCACGAACCCGTGTCCCCTGCATCGGCAGGCGGACTCTCAACCACTGCGCCACCACGGAAGCCCTTATCCTTACTTTTACTCTATAGTAGTTGGAGTGAGAGATTATATGAGGACATTGTCCCATTTGGAATGACATGATTGTACTGTGAACAATGCTTTACCCTTTTGCTTTCCATGTACAAGTGAAAATGTCTCTATACCAGTACACTATTTATGAAAAGGGAACAGAAAGTAAAAAAGGAAAGAGAATATAGAAGATCCAAAGGTAGTGTACAAATGGATGAGAGTGAGATTTTGATTTTCTGTTATTTCAGTTTGAGTTCGGGAATTTCTACTTTTTTGCCAGCAAAACAATGTATAACCTCGCTCAGGACTTCAGTCTTCTTGAAGGGTCTGGAAATAAGTCATTGTCTCCCAAGTTGACAAAAAGCAGTTTATGGTTAGGACCATCCTGTTCTTCACTCTACAAAGCTTAGAGTACACCGCGGAATGAGTAGTCCCTGCGCCGTAAACACTTGAAAAATGGTGATGCATGCTAACGTGCTTTGAAAACTGTGAAAATCTACATTAAAAAAATAGGGTATTATGGTTTCCTTAAGCGAACCTCTCCAAAGTCTGCACTAAATTGTCTTTCAGCTTATATTCCATTTCCCCCATACATAAATTCCTTGTTCTAGCTTGTGATTTTTTCCTTCTACTTGCTGCAGAATCCCCTTTTCATCTTCTCCTTCCTAGCTGTCAAAATTCCACTCATAATTCTAAGCTTGGTTTGAATCTCTGCTCTGAGGAAACAAATCCTGATACTCCAAGATTTGGCAACAGAAGGTGAATCTCCCTGTGGGAAACCATGGCAGAAACCTGTGGTTCACTCTTATCTACTGAGATTCTCTTTCCTTAAGGGAACCCCTTTCCTTAAGATGATGTTCTCAAAGTGTGGTCTCCAAGCTAGAGTATTAGCACTGGAGAATTTGTTAAAATGAAAATTACTGGCTCCACCCCAGACCTATGAAATTAGAAACTCTAAGTGTACGGTCCACAATCTGTGTTTTAATAAACCTTCCAGGTGATTCTGAGGTCTGCTAAAGTTTGAGAATCACTGTCTGAGGGAGTCTTTTACTGATCACCTTTGATAACATCCTTCTGACCTCAGGGAGTACTTTCCCATGTACCACTGAAGCCAAATAAACCCTTAATTGCCATGACACAATTGTAACATTTAAACAACTTTCCTAATGGCTTGTCCATAATAAAAAGAAAATGAACTTCCCCAGTAATATATAATTACATACAATGATTCATCAAATATAGAAATGCATTATAGTGGCTAAAAGCACCAGTTTTATAGTTAGACAAACTAGACTTTGAATCCAACTTGTCACTTAATCATGTTGATATTAAGGCTCTGCACCCGTAATAATAATACCTACCTTTTAAAGCTATTGTGAAAATTAGGTGAGATGATGAGAGTTAAGCAATTAGCAGAGCACCTGACTCATAGAGGGTGTTCACTAAAGGGTAATAAACTGGATTTTGCTTAGTCGTCATCAGTGCATAGCCCCCTGTTGGCAGTGGATCTCAGCAACTAGCTCTCAGGCCACCTCCATAGGGCTTGGAACATTTTTCACCCTTGGAATTCCAAAGCACCTTCAACAATATCTAGGGTACTTGAAGTCTAGGCCAAAAGAAGTACAGGAATTCTCTCTTCAGCCCCAATACTAATTTATCAACTCAGTGCCTTCCTGTTATCTAGGCTGTCATTTTGGGGGAACATCAGGCCCACCCCCAACATTTACAGGGTTTGGAACAAGAGTATAAATTGGAGTCCCACACAACATACACTTACATTTATAATTTAACAGGGCAAGATTTAAAAAAAGCTTTATCCTCTGTGTGGGCAGAATAACAGCCCCACAATCCCTGGAACCTGTGGATACATTACCTTATGTGATAAAGGGACTTTGTGGGTGTGATTAAAGACCTTGAGGTGGGGAGATTATCGGGAATAATCAGTCATGTAATCACAAGGGTCCTTATAAGAGGGAGGCAGGTGAGTCAGAGAAGGACATGTGACAACAAGCAACAGTCATGGTTTGGTGCCCATGAGTGAGGAATGCAGGCAGCCTCTAGAAGATAGAAAAAGAGAGGAAATAGATTCTCCCCTAGAACCATCAGAGAGAACACAGCCCTGCTGACCAAGTTTGGGTTTCTGAACTTCAGAATTATTCAGTAACACGTTTGTGTTATTTTAAGCGAATAAGTCTGTGATAATTTTTATAGCAGCATTAAGAAACTAATAGCTCTCCTACCTTCATAACTATGAAATTAAAAAAAAAAAATGTATATGTGCTTTTACAAGAGTACACATTAGCAAAATATCAATGGTGATTAAACTTAATGATTATTTTGCATAGTGAATGGTCTGTGAATGATCCAGTGATATTTGAATGAATAATACAATTAATGTATGTCATTAATTATTTTTATTCCATTCTATTTATTTTTCTTACCTTTATTTCAGCATAATTATGAGTTATATTGTTCAGAGAACTTGCTTTTAATAGAAAGTATTGCCAAATTAGATCGCCTTTTTTGAGTTATTGTAGTTCTTAGAAAATATTTTTTATTAATTACAACATTTGGTTCTGCTGAGGCAGTGGCAACTGAATTGTCATTAAAACTCTCAATGAATACTTAGATTAAAAAATAAACTATTAGTTTATATATCATGTTCACACATTTTAAGGGAATTACATATCATAAATTATTATGATCTTGGAAAAAAACCCCCAAATATTTAACTTAAGGAAATAGTTTGCTGTCATATATAGCTGTGATTTTTCACATCTGTAAAGCAATATCTAGATGCATAGAGCTTTTCTTAAATTCTTTTTTTTTCTTATTTTTTAAAATACTGGGATATTAAGAGAAAATTAAAAAAATAGAAATATAATGCTTAATTTGTTCAAGCCTCTCACCTCAGCTGAAACTACAGCAAGACCTAGAATGGCCAGAATGAGTCTCAAGTTTATTTGTATACACATCTTATCCTTCATGCAAGTTTTTCATTTTCTTTTTCCAGTTTCTTTATATTTTATTGGAATGTCACTTTGTTGCATATTTTACATGCAGTTTTTTTCAAGTTAGAAATTTTTTTTCAAAAAATTTAAAAATCCTTTTTATTCTTTTTAAAGTAAAGTAGCCAAACTCATGTCTGTTTGTGTTTTTGTTGAAAATACTGTACAATTTGTGAGTACCTCAAAAACCATGAGCAGGAACACAGATGTAAGATAATGGATGTTTGGCCCGCTGGAAAATGATATGTTATGAGAGAACCTATTGCATTCATTCTATAGGAGAAGATATATTTAAGTGATTTACGTTGTCTTTTCCTTAAATCCTTCCCCATACTCTGAAGCCATATCCGTCTCAATGTCAGTTATGGCACAGCCCATATACCTGGTATTAAGACACAGTGACTTTCTATTTTGAGGACTGGGACAAGAAATGTAGACAAGTGCTTCTCCAGGCCATGGACAGTTTATGAAATACCCTCTAAAGTCAAGCATGGCATTGGGGGAACATCTACCCGTTTAGGGGATATTCTATTCTCTACCCACAGAAATGTGTCTTCCCCCTATTGCCTAAAAAAAAAACGATGACAACAGCAAAGACATAATCCATTACTACAGTATAAGTGGCACATGTGTGCAAGCTAACACACACATACACATACACAAGTGAAGCATTTAAGTAAGTTGCTCAAGCTTGTATTAATAACAGTGAGACTTGTGATTCAAGCCCAGGTCTGCTTCACACAAAGCTCATTCTGGTACTCTAGGCTGTTTCCTGAAGAGTAGGGATTTATGCCTCTTTCTCTCAGTTAATTGTCTAGTATCTTAACCATAACCTTTGTCACTCAAATCCAGCTCACATTTTGCTTCTTTGGGGAATTCCTCCTGATCCCCTTTTGAATTTTGTAAACATAGTTCTGATGTTACAAGTAACACATCTATTAATCACCTACTTCAAGACCGACTGTTACTGGCATAAGGATAGACATACAGATCAATGGAACAGAAGTGAGTCCAGAAATTCACCCGTGGTCGATTGATTTTTGGCAAGGGTGCCAAGACCATTCAGTTGAGAAAGAACACTGTTTTCAATAAACGGTGCGGGAACAACTGGATAGCCACATGCAAAAGAATGAAGTCGAAACCTTACTTTACACCATATACAAAAATCAACTCAAATGGATGAGAGCCCTAAGTGTAAACACTAAAACTATAAAACTCTTAGAAGAAAACACAGAGGTCAATTTCTGTGACCTTGGGTTTGGCAGTGGATTCTTAGATATGACATCAAAAGCACAAGCAACAGCAACGACAACAGCAGGATAAATTGGACTTTGTATAAATTTAAAACTTTTGTGCTTCAAAGAACACTATCAAGAAATTGAAAAGACAGCCATAGAATGGAAGAAAATATTTGCAGATCATATATCTGATAAGGGACTTATAGCAAGAGTATAAAGAACTCTTACAACTCAATAGTAAAAAGAAAAATAACCCAATTTTAAAATGGGCAAAGGGGAAGGGAATGATGGGAGGAAAGAAATAGGTGAGAGAGATTAAGAGGTATAAACTTCCAGTTGCAAAATAAATGAGTCATGGTTATGAAATGTACAGTGTGGGAGTATAGTCAATAAATATATAATATGTTTATATGGTAACATACAGTAACTAGACTCATGGTGATCATTTTGAAATATATAGAAGTATCAAATCACTATGTTGTATGATAGGAACTAACATAGTGTTGTAGGTCAATTATACTTCAAAAAAAAAACAGAAAAAGAGAACAGACTTGTGGTTACCAGAGGTGTGGGCGGGGGTGGGGGGAGAGGCAACTGGATGAAGGTGGTCAGATGGTACAAACTTCCAGTTATAAGGTAAATAAGTGCTAGGGATGTCATGTACAACATGAAAAATATAATTACCACGGCTGTATGTTATATATGAAAGCTGTTAAGAGAGTAAATCCTGAGAGTTCTCATCACATACAAAAATTTTCTATTTCTTTAATTTTGTATCTATATAAGATGATGGATGTTCACTAAACTTATTGTGATAATCATTTCATGATGTATGTAAGCCAAATTATTATGCTGTACACCTGAAACTTATACAGTGCTGTATGTCAACTGTATCTCAATAAAACTGGAAGAAAAACAATCACCTACTGTATTGCATGCTAGTCTATTGATCTCTGAGTTTCTTGAGGACAGGGTGTGTCTTATTCATTTCTGTATTTCTGAGACCTCATAGCATGCCTGGAATATATTAGGAACTGAACAAATATGTTTTAACTAAATTAAATGGAATAATAAGCAAGTTATTGATCTAGAAAAAGAAATCTATCTCTTATAATTCAGCAAATACAGAACCATAAGTATGTCATGGCATACAGAAGTCACTCAAATGTCTTTAGGTTCCAGACTGATTAGGTGGCCTCTCCCATTGCGGAGCACAGACTCCGGACGCGCAGGCTCAGTGGCCATGGCTCACGGGCCCAGCCGCTCTGCGGCATGTGGGATCCTCCTGGACCGGGGCACGAACCTGTGTCCCCTGCATCGGCAGGCGGACTCTCAACCACTGCGCCACCAGGGAATCCCTAGCTCCTGGGATATTTTAAGAGGGATCCAGAGAAGATTCCACAGTTTTCTTCAAGGCTATTTCATGCTGTCAGCAAATTCCTCTTGATATTTAACCTGAAGCAGTGCTTTCTAAATGATGTGCTGAAACTCAGAGAGCTGCTATAATTGCCAAAGTTTCATTCTTACCACTGGGGCATATTTAAGGTTTGAGAACGTCATAACTCAGCACATTTTAAAGAGCAGTATTTTTAGTTTCTTGGTTGAATGGTCCTGTTTTAATTCAGGAAATGAAAGGTGTTGGTTTTAGTAACAGTGATAGCATCTCATTGTTTCCCCTCTGAGGCCTTTCCATCAATTATTCTCCTTTCCAAGCATAATAGTTCACTCCTTCCTCCATGTTCTCAAAGCCACTTTATTTAAAACACACATACACACCTGCTGGCACATACATATGCACACAGAGTATTACATCGTGCATAGATGCTATTTTAGATATAGATATACAAAGCGATATAGATATAGATTGTAGTTCCTTGATTTTCTGAGGGTTTTCTCCTTGTGCGGTTCTCCGGTGACTTTCCAGTGACTTTCAGTAAATGTTTGTGAAATACCTGAAATAATGAGTGAGATAAAGTAAGGTGGAGCTTGAAATAAACTTGTTACCTTTGTTTCTATTGTTGTGAATGTTATGTATACTTGTCTCCCTGGTACATTTGTGCAAGATTTTCTCTAAGAAATATGCACTGGTGACACTGCTGGCATAGAGGGTGTACACCCTGAACTTTACCAGGAAACACTGTTATTTTTCAAAGAGGTCGAAAATGTACATTCCTACCAGCAGTGTGTAAAAGTTCCTATTTATCTATTCACTATCTTACCCTTGATATTTTCAGACATCTTGTTTTTTGCCAATCTAGTCAGTATGTAGCGATATCTCATTGTGGCTTTAATTTGTGTTACATAATCACTAATGAATTTCAGCAAATTTTCAAGGTTTATTTGCCATTTTTTGACTTTATTTTTTAGAGCAGTTTTAGGATTACAAGAAAGTTGAGAGGAAAGTACAGAGATTTCCCATACATCCTCTGCTCCCCGCCTCCACATGCAGTCTCCCTCATTATCAACCTCACTCTTCAGAATGGTACTTTTTCTTTTTTTTGCCAAGGATGAACCTACATTGACACATCATAATCACCCAAAGTCCACAGTTTCCTTTAGGGTTCACCTTTGGTGCTGTACGTTCTATGAATATATATTCATCTCTATAATATAATACAAAGTTTTTGTCCTAAAAATTCTCTGTGTTCCACCTATTCATCCCCCCCCCAAAACCATTGATCTTTTTATTGTCTCTATAGTTCTGCATTTTCTAGAAGTCATATATTGGAATCATATGTACGTATCCTTTCAGATTGGCTTCTTTCACTTAGTTATATGCATTTAAAGTTCCATCATATCTTTTCATGGCTTGAAAGCACCTTTCATTTTAGTGTTGAATAATATTCCATTGTCTGTATGTCCATATTTATTTATCTGTTTATTTACTGGAGAGAATCTTGGTGCCTCCAAGTTTTGGCAATTATAAATAAACCTACTATAAACATCCCTGTGCAGGTTTTGAGTGGACATAAGTTTGCAGATCCTTTGGGTAGATATCAAGGAACATAATTGCTGGATTGTGTGGTAAGAGTATGTTTCGTTTTGTCAGAAACTGCCAAACCATCTTTCGAAGTGGCTGTGCCAGTTTGCACTCCCACCAGCAATGCATGAGAGTTCCTGCTGCTCCACATCCTCACAAGCACTTGGTTTTGTCGGTGTTCTGGATTTTGGCCATTCTAATAGGTGTGTAATGGTATCTTGTTGTTTTAATTTGCATTTTCCCAGATGACATATGATCTTTTTTTTTTTTTTTTTTTTGTGGTATGCGGGCCTCTCACTGTTGTGGCCTCTCCCGTTACGGAGCACAGGCTCCGGACGCGCAGGCTCAGCGGCCATGGCTCACGGGCCCAGCCGCTCCACGGCATGTGGGCTCCTCCTGGACCGGGGCACGAACCTGCGTCCCCTGCATCGGCAGACGGACTCTCAACCACTGCGCCACCAGGGAAGCTCCATATGATCTTTTTATATGCTTATTTGCCATTGGTATATCTTCTTTGGTGCAGTGTCTGTTAAAGTATTTGGCCCATTTTAAAATTGGGTTTATTTTCTTATTGTTGAGTATTAAGAGTTCTTTGTATATCTTGGATAACAGTCCTTTATCAGATGTCTGTTGCAAATATTTTCTCCCAGTCTTTGGCCCATCTTCTAATTTTCTTGACATTGTCTTCTGCAGAGCAGAAAATTTTAATTTTAATGATGTACAGCTTATCAGTTATTTCTTTCATGAACTGTGTTTTTGGTGTTGTATCAAAAAGCCATCATGCTCAAGTTCACCTAGATTTTCTCATATGTTATCTTTTAGGAGTTTTTTAGTTTTACATATTACACCTATGTCTTTGATCCATTTTGAGTTAATTTTTGTGAAGGGTATAGTCTGTGCCCAGATATTTTTTTTTTTTTTTTGCATATCGATGTTCAGTTGTTCTAGTGTCATTTACTAAAGAGACTTTGCTCCATGTATTACCTTTGTTTCTCTGTCAAAGATGACTTGACTGTGTTTATGGAGATCTATTTCTGGGCTCTATCTTCTATTCCATTGATCTAGTTGTCCCTTCTTTCATCAGTACCACACTGTCTTGACTACTGTAGCTTTATAGTATGTCCTGAGATCAAGTAGTGTCAGTCCTCCAACTTTGTTCTTCTCGTTCAATAGTGCATGGCTATTGTCCATCTAAATTTTAGAACCAGTCTCTTGATATCCATAAAGTAGCTTGCTGGAAGTTTGATTGGGATTGTATTGAATCTGTAGATCATGTTGAGAAGAACTGACATCCTGACAATATTGAGTCTTCCTATCCATAAACATGGAATATCTTTCCATTTATTTAGTTCCTCTTTGGTTTCATTCATCAGAGTTTTGTAGTTTTCCCCCTATATATAGTGTACATATTTAATTAGATTTATACCTAAGCATTTTATTTTGGAGGAGTGCTATTGTAAATGGTACTGCATTTTTAATTTCAAATTCTACTTGTTCAATGTTACTATATAGGAAAGCAATTGACTTTATATTAATCTTGTATCCTTCAACCTTGCCATATTTGCTCATTTGTTCCAGAAGGTTTTTGTTGTTGTTGTTGATTCTTTTGGATTTTCTACATAAATGATCATGTCATCTGTGAACAAAGACAGTTTTATGTCTTCTTTCCCAATCTATATACCTTTTATTTTCTTTTTTTGCCTTGTTGAATTAGCAAAGACTTCCAGTTCATTGTTGAAAAGGAGTGATGAGAGGGGACATCCTTACATTATACCTGATTCTTAGTGAGAAAGTTTCAAGTTTCTTATGCTTAAATATGATGTTAGCTGTAGGTTTTTATAGTTTATCAAGTTGAGAAAGTCTCCTCTATTTCTAGTTTACTGGGAGTTTTTATTATGAATAAGTGTTGGATTTTGTCAAATGCTTTTCTGCATCTATTGATATTATCATCTGATTTTGCTTTGGTCTGTTGATGTGATGGATCATTCTAATTGATTTTCGAATGTTGAACCAGCCTTGCGTACCATTTAATTCCATTTGGTTGTCATGTATAATTCTTTTTATACCTTTTGGATTCAATTTGCTAAAATTTTGTTGAGTATTTATGCATATATGCTTATGAGAGATATTGCTCTGTAGTTTTCTTTTCTTGGTATGTATTTGTCTGTTTTTGGTATGAGGGTAACGCTGGCCTCATAGAATAAGTTAGGAAGTATTCCCTCTGCTTCTGTCCTCTAACAGAGATTGTGGAGAATTGGTATACTTTCTTCCTTCATGTTCAGTAGAATTCACCAGTGAACCCAGCTAGGCCTGGTGCTTTCTGTTTTGGAAGGTTATTAATTATTGATTTAATTTCTTTAATAGATATAGGCCTATTCAGATCATTTGTGTCTTCTTGTGTGAGTTTTGGCAGATTGTGTCGTTGAAGGAATTGGTCCATTTTATGTACATCAGTTTTGTGGGCATAGAGTTGCTTATTACCATTTTGTTTTTATTTCTGTGACATGCTTGTGTGTTTTATCCATTTTCTGTATTTTCTTCTCTATTAGTGATTTTCAGGCATTCTTTACATATTTTGAATACTTATGTTTTGTCAGTTATATGTGCTGCAAATACCTTTAGTATAATTTTATGTATTCTTGATGTAATAAACTTTCCATCTCTATATAGTGACTCACTTTAGTGCTAATAATGATAGACTTTAACTCTATTTTGTCTGATATTTTGTTTTTGTTTTTTTGTCCATCATGTATTTGTCTAGGGTGCCTTTTTACATGCATTTGTTTTCAAAATTTCCATGTCTTTTTGAGCTAGGAGTGTTTCTCATAAATAGTGTATATCTGGAATGGTTTTGTTTTGTTTTTCTTTCTGGTCTTATAATCTCTGTTTTTTAAAGGACAAATTTAAGCCTTTCATAGTCATTATGATTATTGGTACCACTGGGCTTGTTTCTATCATATTATTTTTGTTCTCTCTGCATTTTTCTCCTTTTTTTTTTTTTGGCCGTGCTGTGCAGATTGTGGGGTCTTAGTTCCCCAGCCAGGGATTGAACCTGGGCCCTTGGCAATGAAAGCGTGAAGTCCCAACCACTGGACTGCGAAGGAATTCCCTCTAGGCATTTTTCTTCTTTTGATTTTTTTTGATTGATTGAAGTAGTTTTTTCACAATTTTATTCTTTTTTTCTACTATTCTTAGTGGTTACTCTTAAGCCACAACCCTCAAAAAAAAAAGCCTCAAAATCTTCAAATATTTTCCTTATTTATCATGCTAATTTAGTTCTGCCCTATTTTTAAACAACTGCCACATATCTGATGTTCTTATCATATTTGTTTATTTGGATTAAGTAACACATCTTCCATTTTGTTTGCTCACCATTTGCTCTTTCCTCTTAGATCTGTTGCCCTGGGATCATTATTTCTTGAATTACATCCTTCAGAAGTTCCTTTAGTGAAGGTTTGGTGATGGTCTGAGTTTGCCTTTACTTTCTCTCTTTCTTAAAAGATTGCTTTGTTTGATTGAAAATACTAGTCTGATGGTCATTTTCTCTCAATGTTTCCACCTACTCGTTTCTGATTTTCATGTTGGTCAGAAGACTGCTGTCCTGTCTGACCAGCTGCCCTTTGTAGGTGATCTGTCTTTTTACTGCAACTGATTTTTTTTTCCTAATTAACCTTTTTATTTTGAGATAATTGTAGATTCATATGTAGCTGAGTACCCTTAACCTGGAATACTGTTTACCTAATTTCCCTTAACATCTTGCAAAACTACAGTGTAGTATCACTCTTCTTTGTAATTTTATTCTGCACTTATTTAAACATTTCAAACCTAGTAATTCTACATTCTGTACTGGACAATTCCAACATCTATAGTCCTTGAAGACCTCTGACTTTCACTCATTGCAGCTGACCCTAATGTGCTTTGGGACATTTTAATGTGAGCTCATTACTTAATCATATTATATGGGAATCCTGCGAGCCTAAGCTGGGGTGGCTTCTTCCAGAGATATTTGTGTCTGTTTTGGTGGTCTGTTTTTGATGCCACCGACCCAGGACTATTTTGAGACCCTTAGAGGCCTGGCTTGGTGAAGGAATAAGAGGCTTATTTCCTCCCATTCCGCATCCTTTGGCAGTCCTGTTGTGGTCCTTTGCCCTTGAGGCAACTCTGCCTCTCCTCAACTCTCACTGCTTACTGCATTCAGTGGCTGCCCTGCTTAAAGTTTATTTGTTTTTTAGTGGGGCTTGTGAGCACAGCAGTATATCACAAATTAGGTCCTATTGAAGATCCAGCTGCTTTGTTGCAGAAGGTCAATAAAACTCTTAGCCTACCATATTGCTGGAAGCAGAAGTTCTGGAGAAAAGGTGACAGTGGTTATTGATCTTTGGAATGAGTACTCAATAAAATTGTATTGTCTTTGTAGTGTTCGTCTTGGATTGTTGCCAGTATCCCCTCTTGACCCCACCGCCCCGCCCTTACAGGACTGAAGCACTCATTTCCCTAGCTGCTGGGCACCACTATCCTCTCTGACTTGCCCTTGTCTGAAGAGGACTGTCATGCCCAAGGGTCAATCTGCATCCAGTGACTATTGATGTATCTGTGTATGCCCAGTTCAGGACACCTCTCAGGGACCATCCTAGCTGAGAGATCCCTGTGGAGATGGTTGAGACCTTTATCATGACTGTATCATGTTCTCTGCAAATCTTGCTTTTGTCACTTCCCCACAGGTATCGATGATCTTATGGGCACTGCCCCCCCAATAAACTTCTTGCATGCAAATCGGCCTCAGAGTCTGCTTTTCTGGAGGACATTGAGCTAAAACAGTCTCATTTTCAAAAATTTTTAGAACTTACATGGCCCTGTAGAGTACATACTTAAAATATCTATACCGTGTCATGAATTTTAGTCCTGGGAGACATTTAGAAATAATCTAGTTTTACATCATTCTAAAATAAAAAAATTGAGACCCAGAGTTGAAATTTCATAAAAGGTCATTAACTCACTTTGTGGTCTCCCGTTGTCTCCAAACAAAGGGGACTGAACTCTGATCTTTACTCTTTAAGTTCTATTATTCAAGTGATCTATGGTCTGAGCTTTGAGACCAAGACACTTACCAACCTTTAGTGTTGTGTTCCGTCTTTGCCTCTTCGTGTATTTTTTTGTTCTTTCCTTGGATACTCCTAGCAAATTTCTTCAAATAGCCTTGAACGTGGCCATAAAATAGAGTATAGAAAAGGTAGCCAAAGGTGTTATAACAAAGAAATTTGATCTATTTTGCTTGCTTGTATCCTGCAACACCCTCATAACTATTGGGCATGGATGTAGGTGCAGGGCCAGCTTCATGGGCATGTGACTGGTCCCAAATTCAGAGGGTCCCAGCTATTGATTTCATGCTTAGTGGATGCCTTGAAATTCATAATCATTTTTTAACCAGGAGTGCCACATTTTAATTTTTCAATGGGCCTCACAAATAATATAGCTGGTCCTGGGTAGACAATTTGGTATAGAAAGAGGAACATGGCCTTTAGATGTCTGAAAGGTATGGGATTGAATCATGCCTCTGTCCTCTATATTTTATGGCCTTGGGCAAAATTCTTAAACCCTCTGGACCTTTTTCCTCATTGAGAAAATATTGATGACAGGGCCTATAAGTATTTGAAATTTGCTAGTTAAAAAACTAATTAACAAACACTACTACAGTAGCTGTCATGTGAAAAAGTTAGAATTAGTGAAGTTAAGTCAGTGGGTTCTGGAGTCAGATTTCCTGGGTTCATATCTGAGTTTTGTGATTTACCAATGTTGATACCTTGGGTAAGTTCCCTAAACATTCTTTGTGTCCCATCTGAAAATCATAGGATATGTGTGAATGTTACATGAGTTAATTGTAACTTCTCCATGGCATGATACCTGGTATATGGTATTCATTCAAACGTTAACTGTTCTTGGTTTTAGAAAAGATACCCAAACGCTTCTAAAACATGCATGCTATGAGAGAAAAATAATCAAAAGGGTCCTTTGTAGGGAAAAGTTTGGGAACACATGTTAACAACACTGTGAAGGACATGACAACTACAAACCACAGAGTAAAACGTTTGTCCTGGTCAGCACAGCAACTTCACTTAACATTCACCTCTGGATGGGTCAATGTGCCCTTGAGGAGAAGAGGTAATCTCTTGTCAATATGTTCTAAATAGTTAATTCTGGTGTACAGGTTTACACAATTTCACCTCTGAAACAGAAAACCTGGAGGCACAGAGTCCCCATGATGGTCGTATGCCCCTTGTCTTCAATTTTATATATAGTGCCTGTTTGGAGTACAGACTCCTTCTCTCATGATTTACCTCATTAGTCATCTCAAAGTGATGAACTCTGAGAGGGAAGTCCAAATTCTTACAAAATATCTCAGGATGTTCCCAAGGTATAGTGCAGTGAATATCTAAACTAAAGCAAATAAGGCTTCTCCCTCCCAAAAAAAAACAGGCATGGGCTTCCTCTAGATTACTCTATGCTTGCTGTGGACTGAACTGTGTACCCCAAATCCCTATGTTGAAACTGTAACCCCTATTGTGGTGGCATTTGGAGAAGGGGCCTTTGGGAGGTAATTAGGGTTAGACTAGGTTATGAGGATGGGGCCCTCATGATGGGATTAGTGGCTTTCTACAACAAGGAAGAGAGATATTTCTCTCTCCACACGCTGACACCAGGGAAAGACCATGTGAGGACACACAGAGAAGGCAGCCTTCTGCAAGCCAGAAAGAGAGTGCTCCCAAGAACATGACCATGCTGGCATTCTGATCGCAAACTCCCAGCCTCTAGAACTGTGAGAAAATAAATTTTTATTGTTTAAGCCACACAGCCTATGATATTTTGTTATGGCAGCCTGAGCTAAGATAATCCTTTTTGACAGTTTTCTTCTGTCATGTGTTCTTTCTCTTATCCTCCTTTGGATTGATGCTCTCTGATCACTAATAGATTAAGTTACCAGAAATATTTAGGTAAAAATTAATAAATTCTTCCCCATAAGAGCATTGAGAGAATATTTAACTTGCTGTTGTGGGTTGAATTGTGACCCCCAAAAGGTATATTGCAGTCCTAACTCCCAGTATCCATGAATGTGATTTTATTTGAAAATAAGGTCTTTGCAGGTGTGATCAAGGTGAGGTCATACTGGAGTAGGGTGGGACCCCTAATCCAATATAACTAGTTTCTTCATAAGAAGAGGAAAATGCCATGTGAAGACACAGACACACAGGAAGAAGGCCTTGTGATGATAGAGGCGGGTATTGGAGTGGATGCAGCTGAAGGTTATGGAATGCCAAGGACGTATGGCCACTATCAGAAGCCAGGAAGAGACAAGGAAGTATTCTACCCAGAATCTCAGAGGGAGCCTGGCTGTGCTGCCATCGTGATTTCAGACTTCTAGCCTCCTGAACTGTGGGAGAATATATTTTTAAATCACTCAGTTTGTGGTATGTTGTTATGGCAGCCCTAGGAAATGAATACACTTGCCTTCTTTCATTCAAGCAGTATTTATTCTTGCTTTTAGCCTCTTCTCTCAGTGATTGTCATCAGTACAATTGCCTTCAAAGCAGATGAACAAGATACACAGGTGTGAGGACCTTTTACATTCTAGTCATCTAGCTTTGTGGAATAAAAGATCTGAAAAAGAATAGATACATGTATATGTATAACTGAATCACTTTGCTGTACACCTGGAACTAACACAACATTGGTAATCAACTATACTCCAATATAAAATTAAAATTAAAAAAAATTTTACTTAAAAAATAAAAGAGTTGCAAGGGGGTATGGAATCCATGGCACAATACCACCCAATCCCCCAGGGCCCACACATTCTTTAGCCTGTTAAGTAAACCCAACCAGCCACTAATGAACAAAGTGTACATGCATATTCGATGGTGGATGGGAGGTAATTTCAGTCTAGTTCTTGCCAAGTTTGTGATGGATGAAAGGCCACAGCATGTTTGTCTCAGGTGTAGAGAGAGCTATATAAAATAGAAAGGGCAATAGATCTATGTAGTGAGTTGTATTACAGATGCCTTTTATTTATGGAATCTCACTTCCAATTGTGAACATGCTCTTTTAAAAATTCTTCTTGAAATATTTAAGTTTATAACTGTGTATCATTCAGCCCCTCCCAGATAAGCAGAAATAACATATTTTCATTTGTTTTATTTTCCAACACAAGGGGGCAGCATTGTAGCACTGTTCATTTCCTGTAGGCCTAACATTGCTATACTTTGTGCAGGTTTAAATATAGTGCACCTTTTCCAAATGAATAATCATTTGAGAATTGCACAAAGGATGACCCAGACTATTTAGCCCTCACATGATGTTCATTTTAATTCAAGCTTTGAAACAGTACCCTCTGATGAGCATTCATACAAATTGTATACATTTCATATTTGCTTCATTGTTTCTGATTCTATTATATAATAATCACCCAATTCTGAGAAGAAGACAAGGTACTGTTGTGTTTTGTAGTGTTTATGTTGGGTAATCTTCTAAAAATCTGAATTCATTTAAACGGGATTTTCAGTCACATTATTGGGAAGTACATAGGGTACCAGGAGATAGGCCTGTTTGACATAAAGGATGAGTAACCCTCCGAGCAGGTGAGCTTCCTGTCAGATGTGATGCAACAAGTCTGTGAGAGAGAGAAACCGGTGCCAGGGTTTCTGGCAGGTCCATACAAATGAATGGACTTGCAGATGGGGGTGGAGTGCAATAACAATAGTAATAATGATGATGGGAAGAAGCAGTACCATTCTTGGCTGCTCATTTTATCTTAGATCCTTATTATTTGCTTAACTATATTATTCTTAATATAATACTCTTGAAAAGTTACTCTCATTTTTTATAGGTGAGGAAGTAGAAGCTTGGTTAAGTGATTCAACCCTCAGTTCATGAAGCTCATAGGTGGCAGCACTGACTGCCAAACCCAGGCTTCTCCCACCACTTCACACTGCTTCTCCATCCACAGTAAAAGAGATTGAATTCAGTGATTCACTGTAAAAATTTATTGGATTTGATATTCAAACTTCTTTATCCTTACCCCATCCAATTCATATATTTGATTTAGTCTAGGCTACTGTGATGGTTAATTTCATGTGTCACCTTGACTGGGCTAAGGGATGCCCAGATAGCTGGTAAAACATTATTGCTGGGTGTGTCTGTCAGGGTGTTTCTGGAAGAGATTAACATTTGAATCAGTAAAGAAGATGATCTTCACCAATGTAGATGGGCATCATCCAATCCCTTGAGGGCCTGAATAGGACAAAAAGGCAGAAGAAGGGTGAATTTGCTCTTTGTTTAAGCTGGGACACCCATTTTCTCTGGCCCAGGGGCATCAGCATTCCTGGTTCTTGGGCCTTTGGACTCAGACCAAGACTTGGCTGCATTACACTACTGGCTTTCCTGGTTCTCCAGGTTGTAGACAGCAGATGTGGTATTTTTTGGCCTTCATAATAATGCGAGCCAATTTCTATAATAAATTTCCATTATGTATGTGTGTGTGTGTGTGTGTGTGTGTATTGCATTTATTATTTGTAGGTCTTTACATCTGAGCATTCATTGAATGCCTTATGTCTGAGAATCTTGATCTCAACAGAACTGTGGAGGAGATCCCAGAAGCATCCAGTCCCTTTAGAGTTGTGTTTCACTGTACTAGTGAATCAGTGACTAAGGAAGGGGTATTTGCTTTTGTATGGTAGCACAGTGGATTCACATCACACATTTTCCTTTGAGAAACCCAAGGCACAACAAAGGTGGTGGGTTACTATCTCCATTACCTACCAGTGGCAGATATGGAAGACAGCATCTCAACCTTTGAAAAAGAGAAACTGAGGCAAGAACAGATTGCTGAAGTAGATTGCCCGTGATTGCTAATTGAAATCTTCGAACCACCAGTCTTTGTTCCTGAACCAGGACTGCATCTTTTGAGTTTAACGTCACTTTAGGAGTCAGGCTTGAATTTTTGTCCCAGGTTTGCCTTTTGCTGGCTCTTGGCTTTGGGCAAGCTCCCTGAGCCTCAGATTCCTCATTTGTGAAAGAAAGATAAGAATAATATCAATTTCTTGGGATTATGAAATAAATATTTGTGTGTGTATATGTATATGTGTGTGTATGTATATATGTGTGTATATAAATATATACATTTTTTGGTACACACATACCCATTCAGTAAATAATGGCCAACCTTTTAAAAATATTTCATTTTAATCTACTCTACTCTGTGACAAGGGCACCAATCTCTGTAATTCAGAGCCATCTGCAGTTTCAAGCAGTGCCCACTGAGGCCACTGGGTGTCTATAGAAAGCTTGAATTTGAAGAGTAAGAAAAAAGATGCTTGTGAACATTTTTTATAAACTGTAAAGCTTTGTAAAAAAATAAGATTATAATGTTTCCTTCTCTGAACTCAATTTCTACTTGATACGTGCCTATATTTTTGCATTTATCTAGTTAGTTCAAATCAATAAACATTTATAGAGCACCTAATATATAGTAGGGAAATATTCATCCATTTTACAACATGCACTGTTCTAGGCACTGTATATTCAGCAATGAACAAAATGGGCTAATCTTCTTCCCCTGGAGCTTATATTTGTAAGGGTGACAGCAAGCAAACACATACACACATGTAGGACGGTAGAATGTTTGGTAATAATATGAAGAAAAATGAAGCTTGGTAAAGTGGAGAATGATGGTAGGTGCCATTTTAGGTAGTATGTCTTAGAAGCCTTCTCTGAGAGGGTTAAAACTGAGCAAAAACCTGAATTAAATAAAGGAATGAGCCACGTATATATCCAGGAAAAGTGAGCTCTCATCAGAGAGAACAAAAAAGTAAAAGGCCTTGAAAGCAAGTTGTGTGGTTGTTATGTTTGAGAAACAGCAAGGAGACCAGGGCAAACCGTGCAAGTTGATGGGTTTCCTGTGTAATTCATTGTCTCTTTGGGAGACAATATCTATTATGATATTATAACTTTATAGCTCCTCTATTATAAGTGTATTCACCTATAATATTATAATAAAAATAATGATAATAATTAGTACTTATTGAGTACTCACTGTATACTAGGTTAGTCCTTACAACCTGACCCTATTATTCAGAGAATCTAAAGAACCTTCTTAAGGTAACATATCCAGGAAGTGGGTGAGGCAACACTTTGTCTTGTTTGAAAGTGCAGGCTGCAGAGTAATTCAATGAGAAGACAGATAAGAGAAAAACAATAATGTGACAGGAGTTATGGAAAGCTACCAAGAGCAGGTGACATGTGACTTGTGCCTGAAGGATGAGCTTGGGTTCTTAAGGGAGGAGAAGTTGGGGATGGGAGTGGAGAGAGAATCTCCTGGCAGAAACAAAGCATTGGAGGCTTGGAAGAGCACCATTTATGCAGGAAATAGCACACAGTTAAGTGTAGCTGGAGAATCTGTAACACTAAACGTAATAGATACGTTCTTGTGCGTACAGGTGCCAGGATGAAGGTCTGCTACTGTGATATAGGACACCTCCCAGCTACGGCTGGGTGGAGATAGAGCCCTGACCCAAATGCAGCAGAGTCTATTGTCTTATTAGGGACATATGATCTGTGTCGCTTGGCTTTAACATACGAGTTGGCTGAATCAGATTCTCTCTTTCAAAATTTTGAAGCAAAGATACCAAGACTATTGCTAGTCTGTGGAGGGCCCTAAAATAGGGAGGTTATCCGATTTTGGGGGCTCAGGAAGTTATTTGAGGTCATGTGAAAACTGATTAGGAAACTGACTCTAGAAAGAGAAAAACACAGCAAGTGCAGAGATGAGCAAAGACGGAGCATCATGAGGTCTCTGAGGAAAAGAAATGGGGGCATCAGCTCTTTAGTTTCTGCTGCATTCACAGTTCCCAGTTGTTTAGGGCTCATGAAGCAGATCTAGTTCCTGTCTTGGATCCCAGAGATCTCTGTATCCTAAAATTAGGGGGATCATATAACTGTTATCGAAACTGACATACTTTTGAGAGTGAAAGTGGGTGCTGTTAATAATTACAAGCATAAAATGGACAAGGACAGATAAAAACTGGGATGTAGGTAATGGTGGGTGGAAGAACCACTTGCTCTCCAGAAAATAACAGTGATGATGATGAAAACAACAGAGCAACATTTAATTTGTAGTGTTTGCCGATTTCTGTGGTATAAACACTCCCACCATGGCTGATTCTAAACTCCCAATGCAATATCAACTGGTGGCAAAATTCCTGAAAATTTAATAATCAACCTTCTCAAGCTATGACAAGTCAGCTCCAACATCCCACTGGATGTATATTGCCCTACCTAAAATACTCTCTCCTCGGGTCCACTCTCCCTCATTTTCACTTAGGTTTTTTAAGTGCATGTGATTCTTGAAACTCCAAAATCACTGATGAGAACAGTGCTGCCTTTGGGTCTGAAGCTACAGGCAGTGGGAAGTCTGCCTCCCAGCCTCCCTTCCAGCTCCTTGAAGGGAGAGACTGCCTGCAGCCTCCTTTCCACTCCCAGTGTGCCCAGCACAGTGAGGAATATGCAGGAACTGTCAGTAAATAACTGCTGATTAGTGCTTCATGGGTCACTCACTGGCTCCCCTAGAGGAAGGTTACTCAGCTGTGGTCTGCAATTTGCCTGTCAGCAGTGGGAGAGCACCTTTGTGACAGATTAGCAAACAGCAGCTTCTCAGGGGATTCTGGGACCTGGGCTCTGACATTCTCACCCAGATCTGATTGCTGTCAGCTCACCATCCCCTGTCAAACAGCAGCCTTCCGTGCGCAGGAAATGTAGTTTATTCATTCAGTGGTAGGATGGTCTTCCCCTAGAGCCACGTGGGTACTCAGTGCCTGATCAGGGCTCCTCCTTGTCTTGTTCACATTGGCCTGAGGCAAGCGCTGACACACTCATTCCTTGGTCTTCATTCTTCAAATAACACAGTCTTTGCCTTCCAAAAAGCAGAATCTTCCAAACTGCTCTCGAAATAAACTGGTTACCTGAGGTTATTAGCTGAGCCTGGCTTTGTGCAGATACGTTCTTAATTGGCCTCTAGATTTTTCTTTTCTTTTCCCCCCTTTTTGTTATTTCTACTTGCACGTAAAGATTTTTATACCTTTCTGAAGATTAGTGAAATATCAGAAGAATTCAGTTTCTAACAGACTTCTTACAAGCAATTTTCCTTGTTTCTGAGAAGTGATAAGACTGGGAGACATTGCCTCTGGAAATCCCAAATATATTACTGTTCAATGGTTGATACTGTACTTTTGCTGGGACAGAATTTATTCCGAGTCAGACACGTGTGCTCATACACACACATGCTAACACACAGACACAGACACACACTTTCTGTTCCAGCAGTTCTCAGCTGAAAAGAAATCAAGTGAAATGACAGTTCTGTACTTGTACTACCACTGTCCTTTTTAAGTGAATTGCTTAAAGAGTTGTTTACTTAAAAAGTCTTCTCAGCTTATGTGCCAACCAATAAAATGATCATTTTCCAAGGTGAATTATTCCGAAGTACTATAAAAAATAAGGTACAAAATCACACCTGTAAACAAAGACTCTTAAGTCTCAGCTTTTAGTAGACATGCACCAGAATCAAGAAGGTCAGGATTCACTGTTCCTGGTACTTCTGGTCATAGCAAGAGTAGTTAACTTTCATAAACCATAGTGTGACAATCAATTCACCACAAAATTCTATGTGCTTCCACTGTGTCCATTAATGTCTTTGATAATGTGAAATAATGATATAAATCTAAGTAACAGATATTCATAAAGTGGCATATATATGTGTGTGTGTATATTAAAGCTGTTTGCTAAAGCATTGTTTAAAATTCTGTAGAAGGGTAAAAATTCTACAGTCTAATAAGTAAGCATGATTTAATTTGCAGCCACTTAATGGATTGCTATCAGATCATTTAAAACGATGTTGTAGAAGAATATTTGCTGCTGTGGAAAGATGTTCAGAATATATTACCAAGTGGTGAAAACAATCTACAAAACTTTATGACAACATTTTTACACATATGGGTGTGGTGTGTGTGTTGTGTGTGTGTGTGTTTCATAAGACTAGAAAAAATGTATACCATGTATAACATGATCTATTAACAGTGGTTATACCTGGATGGAATGATTAAAGTTAAATTGCTGTATTTCCTATTTACCTTGCTCACTGTGCTCTGTTTTTACTGCCCTGAGCATGCTCGACTATTTTGTTTAAAGGAAAAGTTATTCTCAATGAACTTACTGAATTTTGAAGGGAGTAGAGTCATACACAATTGACTATAAAGTGAGGCATATATATGTGCTAAACTTATGGAATGGGGACATGTGAGTAATTCATTAAACTCCTGTCCTTCTATTCAGGGATAAGCTTTAGAAAGGTGAGCAGGGTGACCTAGAGGAATGGGAACACCTTGGGCGACATGAATTGATGCCTGCTTAAAGAGTTAAGGCATCTATCTCATCCCCCCACAGAGCAAAGAGAACAAAGCTTTTACTGTACTACTAATTAGAATTCAGCTTTGCATAGTCTGTGGTTACAAACTTCAGTGAAATTGGTGCAGGATCCTATTCTCAAAGGGTTACAAAGCACATATTGTTGTCAAAGTAATTCTAGTACAGAAAGATGGCATCCTTGGAATAAAGATTAAATACATTTTATATGGAGCAAACCACATTAGACAATTTCATAGTTTTAAATGTTAAAGAGCAATGAACATTTCCAGGAATTTTGTCAGCTTTTTTACTTAAAAATAAATGCCTTTATTTCCCATAAATGCAAAACAACATATTTTAACAGTTTATCTGGTGGGAAAAAATTGAACTGAAATATAACATTGTTAACTGTGATGGTTCCCCATTAATGGATAGGTAACCATGAATACATTTCTATAAACCAAACATCATATCTTATCACCTTCTCCCCAGGTGCTTGGCACAGTGCCTGCCACATAATAGGCACTCACCAAAAGTATGCATACTTGATAGAGCTGGAAAATGTGCTTACCTGGACATCTCCAGTCTGTGCTTGCTGTTGAGTGGAATGGCATGATGGAAAGAATAATGGACGGAGAGACAAGTGACTTGAGTTCTAATCCCAGCTCTTCTATTAACTCAGTGTATGACTTCTCTTTGTGGCTCCATTTACCCATTTGCTAAAAAGGGGATTGGACTAGATTAACTCCAATGGGAGTTTGTTTCATATTTAAGTACCTAAGATTCTAAGGGGTTCCTCAGGGGTTTTTTCCTTTCTCTCCCTATTGCCCAAGCTCATGTATTTATTAATGTATTCCACAGATGCTTACTGAATGTCTTCTGTGTGTTAGGCATTGTGCTATGTCATACAGAATAGGCCTGCAAACAAGGCACACACAGTCATTGGCCTTGGGGTCCCTTCCTCCAGTGAGAGAGTTGTGTGCCCTTCTACTCAACAGATTACATTTTGAAAATTTTTATTCATTTTTGAAAGTATGATCTTATAATAATGGGATGTTATTGGGGGGGTCGTTTGTCATCATAGAGCTCTCTTTGATAAGATAAATTAATTCAGAAAGCTTAAACTCATAATTTATATTTCCTTTTTAATTGTTTGGACCAGAACAGTGACAGATTTAGTATTTTCTAGCTTTTTGGTGACATAGTGAGTATACTTCACATTACAATGTAGATGTGTGTTTAAAATGCAGTTTATAAATTATATTTTATAAACTGTCATATTTTCATTGTACCAGAGCAAACTGATGATTAGAAGTAATATTTCAGTGACATAATGAAGGCATATTGTCGTGTAATTATGACCCAACCTACATATACTTTTCTATTACTTTAAGATTTTTCTTAATGCAAAGCATCTCTATACTTTAATAAAATGAATTATACTAAAATAATCATAGGCATATTTTGGCACAGCATAGATCTTTTTATTACTTTGATCTATTAGATGATGTACTAAAATATTCCATCTAGTTTTACTTCAGAAACATCCTGCTTTCTCAGGATAAGTCAGAATAAGCTGGTCATGCTGCTGTAACAAAAAAACCCCAAAACTCCCAGAGGCTTGAAACCGTATAGGTTTTCTTCTTGCTCATACTGCATATTCACCTTGGATATGGATGAGCTAGACTGATCATAATCCTTCTGAGATCCAGGGTGACAGTAGCCACCTCAAATATTTTCATAAGACGTGCAAGGGGACAAAGAGAGCTCTGGAGGGTCTCACGCTGGCAATAAATTATTTGGCTACATCCAGTTGCATATCATTGGTCAGAATTAGTCACATGCTCCATCATCTCCCAAGGGGGCCAGGAAGTGTTATCCTACCATCTGCCTGAAAGGAAGACAGCTGGGATATTTGATGAGTAACAGCAATTACTACCATACATGGTGTAAAAGACTTGTTTTCAGGCATTAGCTCTCTTAATTGGCTTGGGAATCAATTAACTGTTGGTTATCCTAGACACTTGTTTAGTTGAGAAACCATTTTTTAAAAATATCAAAGTACCATCTTTCTTGAAAATATCTACTGCATTATATATATTGCTGAAATTTCATCAGCATCTTCAAATTTTAGATTTATGACATTTGCTATGGTGTATATTTCTAAATCTTGCCCATGGACATTAATCAGCTTATTACTATGATTCTCAAAAGCATTAAAAAAGAAATAACTTTAGGTTATGGTAGAGGTTTTATTTCTTTAATGCTTCTTTTACCTTTTGTGTTTTCATTAGACCCTTTCCGTGTTTTGCTTTGCATTGCTATTTCAGTATTATCCTTTGACAGCACTCTACTAATGCTTGCTCATTTTCCATTCTAATGCAGTTCTGAGCCAGAGTACATAGGAATTTGTCAGAAAACCATTTTATTTATTTGTTTTATTTATTTTTGGCTGTGTGGGGTCCTCGTTGCTGCGCGCAGGCTCCCTCAGTAGCAGCGAGTGGGGGCTGCTCTTCGCTGCGGTGCGCGGGCCTCTCACCGCGGTGGCCTCTCCCGTTGTGGAGCACGGGCTCTAGGCGCACGGGCTTCAATAGTTGTGGCACATGGGCTTAGCCGCTCCGCGGCATGTGGGATCTTCCAGGACCAGGGCTTGAACCCGTGTCCCCTGCGTTGGCAGGCAGGCTCCCAACCACTGCGCCACCAGTGAAGCCCAGAAAACCATTTTAGACTCACAATGCTTCTGAATATCAATCCGGAAGGTTCATTTTACTATTCAGCTTTCTTAGGCAAAATAGTAAACAATGTATTAATGGCTTTTACTTTACATCCTCAAACTAATGCATTTTTATATGCATTACCAATTTTATTCATTTTTTTCATTTATTTACTTATTCAACAAATTTTTATTGCACTCCTAGTGTAGCAGGCACTCAAACTGATTTAATTATATGACTATTACTGAGAATTTCTGAGGAATCACAGGTAATTTTCTAAGTTAGTTACACTTTAAGAGTTGTAAAGGTTCTGTTCTTTTATATGAAACTGGCAATAGAAGCTTAACAATGGAACATGCACTCTGAAACACATGTCCCGAGGCAGGGGCTAGATTACATTCTTTCCTGTGATCCTTTGCAGAAGAGTGATATACGCATTTGGAAGATTATTGACTGGAGGTACTGGTATGGTATGTTGCCATTAAATATTCTGGAATACATACTTTATTCACTTAATTAGCCAAAAGTAACTATAGGTCTACAGTATGCCTTATTTACTCTTTGGTAGAAACTTAGAATATAAAGATCATTACAACGTAAACCATATTCTCATGTAGTTCACAGTAAACTGGGGGAAATAGATATGTTAATGTATAATTAACAGGTGTATAATGTAATAAGTTTTATGATAAATGTACCTACCAAATACAATGGAAGTGCCAAGAGCTTGTGGAAAAGCAACCTGGAGGTGTTGGTGAGATCTAACAAGAGTGAGGTAATCAGGTGACATAATGGGGTCTTGAGTGTAATTCACTGAGCAGGAGAGGAGGGAGAAGAACACTGCAACCATAGCAAGTGACATGAGTTATTAAATGCATGGACGTGTGAAAACATGCACAGCCCAAGGACTGTGTACGTGGGTTTGGGGAGTGTTGGCAGGAGATGAGGCTGAAAGAAAGCCCTGAGACAGACAGAACAGGGTCTTGGCTTGGGTTTGCCTCAGAAGAATATATTACTTTTTCAGGATAAGAAAAGAGAGGCATTAACTAAAGGGATTGGAATTTACCTGGAATTGTTGAAACTTACAAAGCAAGAGGATGACACAGTCAGGTTGATATATTTAGGAAGATAAGTAATCGTAGTGGGGGATGGAGAGGGAGAAGAAACTAGAAATAGACTGGGAGGCACACAAAACTTAAGTCTTGTTTTCATCAGCTTAATTCTCCAGCGACTGGATTCTAGGCAATTGAGATAGGTGACTAATTCTTGTACTTTAACTTATAATATTATGACTGTGTGCTTTGAAAATGGCAGCTGGTCCTTTAATAACTTGACTGCTTTTTCTACATAAGACATCTCTATTAAATTTTCTTTCAAGTACCAATACACTTGTTAGAAAGCAGCATACGTGTTAACAGCAGTCATTGCCTTCCTCAGCTATGTAAATCTGCCTTGTACTAAGTACTTATTTAGACATTTCTATTAATAGATAGTAATAGGTATACTGGGGAGATTTCTCAGCGAATTATTTCATGAAGAGCCTCATGTGACTTAAATGCAAGAACCCATCAGTGAATAAAGGAAAGATGTCACATATGTAACCATCAGTAGTTTGAAGAATGATACATAATCAAAGTGAAATGAAAGTGCTGAGAATGATATTTATTTCAACTGTTTCAAAAGTAGAATATGATAGTCCCTTACAGTGTTTAGAGAGGTTGCTGTTATCAGCAGTATTAGCTATTTTTGATAAATCAAGAATAAAGACGAGGGAGAATGATTAGTGTCAAAACTGACTAATTCTAAATAATTATCTCTCGAATGCCTAAGTAGGTGTTTTGCTATAATCTTATATAACAATATATAATTTGAGAGATTTCAGAAATGAACATCATTATTAATGAAACAAAGTAGGTCATGATCTATTCTTCCTTTGGACTTTCAAATGCCATGTCTTGTATCTTATGAATATAAAAGCCATTATCTGTGTTACCAAGAAATATCCACTATTGTTGTGTCTCCCTGTTATGATATCATACTGTTCTTTCCAGCCAGAATGGGTAGAGACTATGGTATAAAAAAACTTTGTTAAAATGTTATTCCTGTATATTTGTTGGATTTTCTTTTTCTTTTAAACTGATATATTTGATTTTTAAGTTTCTAAGCATTTAGGTCCTTTGCACTTTCACATACAGGTGTGTTTTGATGCTTACATTTTGTGGTCAGATGGCCAGTTGTTTTACAAATCAGCTTGCCATTTAGATGGTCAGTCTCCCAAAAAGCTAAGAGGTTATTCCTTCAAGTGGTCTGCTGGGTGTGTTTGTACAGTTCCCTAGAGGACCATATTATGCTATGTTACACAGAAGATTTTTTTGTCATTTGGATTATGTGTTTACAGATCTTGATATCTCAGGAAATCCATGAGATCAAAGTCCTTTTGAGTCTTAGGTTTTTTTTTCTTTTTCCTAGAATACTTTCTAGGTCTCGATTGTTTGGGAAGAGGTGTGATAAAGCTGAATATTTTTCTGAAGAAGGGGATAGTTTGTAATCTCCTAGATCAGTCTTTCTGGGATCAAAGTAACTTAGGCCAAAGAATGATGATACTTTTCAATTGGTGAGTGTGGAATTGGATGAGACAGAATCAACCTGAAGGTCTGTGAAATTTACCAAAAAGTAGTGGAAGTGGAGGAACAGATATAAGGGATTACATCCTATTTGGTATACTCCAACTTGCTGTTTCTGCCTATTTCTGGACAGTATTTTCATTTTTCCCCTTATTTAGATGCAGTTATACTATAACTAATTAGTCTTACCTTTGCAGTGAAGAGAGGAGAAGATAACCCACTCTATTGTTTTTAGCTTCTCTAGGACCAAACGTTTACTGAATGCCTATTTTGTGGCATAAAGTTGATTGTGACAAACGGTTGCCCTAGAGAATTTCTAGTCTAGTGAATATTTTGTCTTGTACATTCTTTTTATTGCATTTAGGTAAAATTCTAGGAGCAAAGTGTTCTTTTGGCTGAAAATCTATGCCTTCTGTTTTTATCAGGAAACCCCAGGGCTAGCCAGCTTTGAGCATTAGCTAATTGACAATATTAGAAAAAATATCAGCTCCAGAACCAAGTCCCTTTTCTCATTGCTTGGAAACCACACAGAATTATTCCTTAATATAGTTCCATTTCCACAGAGCTAAACTGAAGGTGAATGGATGACAAAGAAATGCTTTAATTCATAGATAATTATGAATGAATGTAGGTTTACTTATATAGGTATTCAAACTCAGTGACTATTTTATGTTTATCTGTAATAGATATTATAAAATAATAAATATATACTATATTTTATAGAGTAATTGATTATTAGAGAAGACACTCTAGTTGGAGAAAGAACTTTGGAGTGAGACAGCCAAGTTTGAATCAAGCCTTCAGGGATTACCAGTTTTCAGCTTCGAACCTTCCTTTCAGAACGTTTCTTTACGTGTACAATGGGAGATAAAAATATGTATTGTACAAAGTTGTTTTAGTATCTGCAAAGCTACTAGAACACAGTGGACCCTTCACAATTGGTAGCTATTTGCCTTTTGTTGTTAACTTATTTTTAAATGAATATTGAAATGCTATTATGAGCAAAAGATTGCAGGAAGATACTATGGGAGGAACGCAAAGAGAAACAAAATAAGATCTGTGTCTTTGAAGGAACTTTCTACAGTTTGGATGAGGAGATAGACACATTTGTACATCAAATAATTCTGAAACAATCCGAATATAATACATACAGAACAATGCAAAACCTTTATAGGGCAGAAATGTAGTTCTGAAATAATTTTTATGTCACAAGGATGGAAATTCTATATTGTCATTGGCCTCTCTCCCAATCTGTATTTAGAAATCTCCTCCCTGGATGAAGCTGTAATAGAATACTTTGTTTTTTGAAGAAAGACTTTATTTTTTAGAGTAGTTTCAGGTTTACAACAAAATCGAGAGAGAGGTACAAAGATTTCTCATACATCCCCTGCCCCACACATAAATAGCCTCCCTCAGCATCAGTATCATTCACCAGAATGGTACATTTTTTTTACCAAGGATGAACCTGCATTGACATTCATCATCACTCCCCAAAAGTCTATGGTTTACCTTAGGGTTCACTCTTGGGGCTGTACATTCTGTGGGTTTGGACCTCTGTATAATGACATATATCCATACATATATACAGAAAATACTCTGTATAGTACCATACAGAGTATTTATACTGCCCTAAAAATCTGCGCTCTGCTTAATAATCTCTCCCACCCACTCCACCTCTGGCAACCACTGATCTTTTTATTATCTTGATAGTTTTGCCATTTCCAGAATGTTATATAGTTGAAATCACACAGTATATAGCCTTTCCAGGTTGGCTTCTTTCACTTAGTAATATATATTTGAGGTTCCAATAAAATACTTTTAATAAAGTCAAAGATGTTCTTGAGAATCATTATCAATAACTAGTGTTATCAATAACTGGTCCAACTGCAATAATAGGGCTGTGCTTGTTATTATCATGAATTGCTTCAACTCAATTCTGTATTATCTCCAGTAGGCCCCCAATCTCTAAAACTGTATCTTTAAGCTGGCTCCTTATGTAGGAAGTACTCAGATGTAGAGGTAGTATGCCTACTCAGATGTAGGCATAATTAGAGGTACTCAGAGTTGATCACTACGCTGCTTGGGTGCTACAGTGTAGTGGGTGCCTTATCCCTGACCCATGGCAGACCTGACTGATTTTTTTTTTTTAATTTTTGGCCTCACTGCGGGGCATGTGGGATCTTAGTTCCCTGACTAGGGATCAAACCTGCACCCCCTGCATTGGAAGGTGGAGTCTTAACCCCTGGATCGCCGGGGAAGTCCTCAGACCTTACTAATTGATCACGGCATTCTTTCCCATTGAATGCAGCCTCACAACCTGGCCTCCACATTTCAGGCAGTCACAACAAATTGATTTGATTTGACACCTGTGATAACACCTGTGTGTCATCCTGACCTAAGCATTTCTTAGGAATTTGAGAATGTCCCTGCTCACTCTCTTAAATGAAGGCAGATTTCTCTAGCCCTGTAGATCTGTATTTAGGAAACTTGACCTATTATTTATTTCTGCATTTTTCCCCTTTTGATCTCATTATATGCTTGAATTCCATGAGATCAACTCCGAAAACATCATGGAATATCCTGGTTCACAAACATTGGTGTGCATCATAATCTTCTGAAGACTGGTTACAGCACGTTGCAGGTCTCACCATCAGGGTTTCCGATTCAGTGTAGCAATCTTTAACCACAGGTCCAGAACACTCTTTAGGAAATACAACCACAAGAGGAAGTATAACCTGGTGATGCAGGTTTATGCAACCACACTTGGAGAACCACTGGTGTAGTGAAAAGAACACAGAATTACAGACAGAAAAGCCCTGGGGCATCATTACTAGTGCTCTGACTTTGAATGTTTCCTAACCTATCTAGGCCTCAAATGTTTATCTATGAAATTTTCTATGTAATAAAACCTGTATCATGGAATTATGTTAAGCATTACATGAAATGGTATTTCAAGCACTTAGTGGAAATAATCCCTCAACAAATGTTTATTCTCTTTGTGTACTTTTTTTGTACTTTGTAATCGAAAAAAAATCAGCTTGAGCATGTTTTTGGATACTGTAGAGAAACAGAGACAGAGGCAGTCATGTATTGTTCTTGCTGTTTCTTCTAAGAAATGTTACAGATTCTAATCTTCACAAACTCATTCTATGGTATTTTAAAGATAGCTTCTCTTTGCTTTGAAAATCTTGCCTTAGGTCCTGAGGAGAAAGTTTTACTTTATTTAAATTTAGGAAAGTGGACAAATGGTAACTTAGTAGGGAACTGTGTATAAAAAACCAAGGAGCGACACTGAGGCTGGAATTTCCCTATTTACAGGGAATACTTAGAAATGAATGTGATTATGTCTGTTACACTTTTTAGATCCTCCAAGGGAGTGTACTATCTAAATATATGTACCAGATTGCATTGCAAGTGCAATGCCATTTACATTTTAAATTATAATTTGTTAATTTACATGAATTACCCTGCAAAATACTTGGTATGAACATTTACATCTTACAGGCGAGGAACTGAGAAACAGAAAGTTAGAAGGAATTGCCCAGTGATGATGAGGAAACTGGCTTATTTTAGATCTCAAAGCACAGACTCCTGATAAATAATTCATTCACTTAGGTCATTCTCCTATTTGATTGCTCTTCAGTTTACCAGGGTTTTAATTTGTTTCCAATAAGTATTTTCACATACAGATTTTGTAAACATAGATTGCTATATTTTTGTGCTTAGTAATCTTAATAAAAAGCATCCAGATTACTCTTTAGGAAATATAATGCTATCTATGGCAAAATAGTTCTTAATTTTCATGCAGTGCTTCTGGACGGTATAAATGATAGCCTAGAATGGAAAGGAGAATTACTATGCTTACCATAAATCTCCTTGACAACAAGCTCAATGTTTTGAATACTGAATCATTTAGAACTTTATGCAGATTTAAGGGTCTTTCACCTTAGCATCTCAATTTTTTATATATATCTGGGTTTTTCATAGGTAATTTTCAAAATCACATTAAACATTATCCGTATATGTTTTTGTCATTAACTCAGTTATATTTGCACTGTTGCCCTAATTTTTATCATCATCACCACATTTCTCCAATATTTATTGAGCTGTGAAAAACTGAAAATCAAGTTCAAGAAACATTTTGATTAGTTTACCATAGTGAAGCTCCTTATTGGAACTCCACTCCAGAACAGAGGAGCGATTCACACATCTTGGGTCTTCCCACCTAAGGGACACATATTGCTGCTTGCATAGTTATCATCCCCCCAAATGCTTGTTTCTCATTTTGAAATGAAAAGAAAGCCCTCTCAGCATATAGTGTTCTGTACAGATTGCCTTCTTGCCTTTGGCGGAGCTCCTGTTTCTCCTGTGAATCATGCCTCCACACACAGTGTTACCATTGTGCTATCTGACTCCTGCTGGGTGGTGGTAGCAGAGCTACTCCACTGGGAAGGTCACAAGTTCATGTCTGCTTTTCCTTCTGTCTAGCAAGAAGTGCTCCAGCTAAGCAATAGATAATTGCAGTATTCCTCTGCATATTGAAGGTTAGACTTTCAGTGGTGTCCTAGTAGTGGTGGCTAAAAGGCCATTAGAAGTGGTGAATTCAAGACAAGTCTTAATCCTCGCCTTTGCTCTGTTGTTCTGAACATGTCTTTCAGCATCCTTTGTAGTGGCCTTATGAATGAATTTGCTTAAGGAACCTGATTGAGGTGACTGAGAATGAGACAGATGGTGCTTAATTGGAGCACAGAGTAAATGCTCTTACTGTTTAACTAAGTGACCTTTGTTTATTAAGTAGACAAGTATTAAACGCTTATTATATGTCAGGCACTATTTTGGGTGCCGGCATCAGTGTGGAAAATAAAACTAAAGGAATCTGTCCTCATGGGACTTTTATTTTAGTGGGAATGACAGACAATAACAAAGTCAAGAGAGCGATAGATGCTGTTTAGCGAAGAAACTGAGTAAGGTGAGAGGAAGGATGGGGTTCTTTACAGAGGATAACTAGGGAAGACCGCTCTCAGGAGAGGATGTGTGAACAGGTCCCTGAAGGAAATAGAGACGGAACCATAGAAAGCTCTAGAGAAAGAGCTTTCCAAGCAGAGGTAAAAGCAAATAGCCTCTCAGGCGAGTGTGTGTAGGCATGTGACGAGCCACGTGTAAACAGCGTTTATTTGAAATAGGGATGTTTTGTTAATAAAGAGCATACACATATGTATAAAATACATTAAAAAATATTACATCAAGAAAAAGAGCCATTGCCATTTTAAGGATGTGGTATAAGGAAGGCATAAAATAACGTTTTCTGTTATAGATCTTTTTCCCAGTGGGGCCATCACAGGGTTAAAATGGTATATTTCACACATAATGTACTGTAACTGCTTTTTTAACAACTGAAAATGTACAGAAAATGCTGTTTTGACTGTCTATCTTTAGTCTTCAGCTGTTGCTGTCACGATTCAGAAATTTGGATCCCTGCTTTAAAAGGCACACTTCCTTAGCTGTAAAAAATAATCTGATGGAATCTACAGCCGTAATCATAGGCTGTGATTTTAGAATACAAATCACCTGCTATAAAGGGGGTAGGGCATTTCTTTCCTTTTCATTTATGTTCTCAATATGCCTTACTTTGAGTTTGTTTATATTCTCATGAAGTTGAAATTTTCTTTGGCTTCTGTGCTTGACAAGTGGTGCCCATTAATTTTAGTGGATACTGTACCAACTGAGTCCCAAAATGTGTCTGGAAATCCAGAAAACTGAACCAAGAAATGGTGCTAGGCGCAGACTGGAAGGAGGAATTAAAGAATTCCTAGATTTTATTTTGGCAGCTGGTGTGAAGTGGCACCTTCGAGGATCTTCTAAAAGTGGACCTGCTTTCCAAAAAAAGAGAAAAATTAGAAGAGATTAAACAAAAGCAGTATCATTAAGAATTTGGTCTCCCACTTCTAAAATTTCTAAATTACCAAAAATAAGATGAAAATATTGGTTATGGCTAATGTAGCACAAATGAAATGGTTTAAAATCTGCGTGTAGAATTTGCAAAACCAGTATAGATTTCATACCAAAACGCTGTTTGAAGTCATCTCAGCCAAGAGAATGAAGTTTCTAACCTGGGAGTCCCCAGAATGTAACTCTTGGGAGTGTCTATTAGAAGCTAAAACAGGCTAGAAATAGAATCATAGGAGGATAGTTCTAGCTTTAATATTTAAGATCATAAAGAAAGGGAGGAATATAAGACAAAATTTTCTAGTTTTTAACTACACAGGAAGGTCAAACAAATTCTCATTTTGACTTGCAATGAATGAACACGCTAAGGTACGTTAAGCCAATATCTTCTCTTTCAAAACTGACTTAAAACTGATAAAGGTTCATTCAGACAAAATTATTTTAAAAAATAACTCATTAGTGAAATTTATGGCTGCCTGGGTGAAACTAATCGTTTTTGTTGCATATTCAAATTATTTTGTATTATATTGAAATATGACATTTATAGAGAAGCAGATCTAGTTTCAGGATATAACATAATTGGAGCTAACAGGTTTTTATACAGTTGATTATCTTTAGGGCATATCCTTATGCTTCTTTCTCATTTTTCCTTTGCAATGCTGTATAGTGGATTAAAGCATGAGTTTTGAGTTTGGTGACTTTGGGTACGAATCCTTACTGACTGGGTGATCTTGGGTAATTCATCCTATGTTTCTTTAATTCAGTTTCTTTATCTGTAAGGGGTATATTATATATTTCAAAGGTGTTTTGTGAGGTTTAAATGTGAAAATAATGTGTGCAAAAGTGCCTAATACATAATCCGCCCTCAATAAATGCTAGTGATGTCTTATTCTTCATCTTGCTCTCTCTTTCCCCTTCTGCCTCCCACTTGAGAGAGGCCTGGAAAAGATCTTTTTCTCACAGCCCTCAGAAGGAACCAACTCTGCCAACACCTTGATTTTGGACTTCTAGCCTCTAAAAGTTTGAGACAATAAATTTATGTTGTTTAACCATTCAGCCTGCGATACTTTCTTACAGCAGCCCTGGCAAACTAATAGAGATTTTGGTACCAGAGAATGGGATGCTGTGGTAACAAGTACTTAAAATATGGAAGTGGCTTTGGAATTGAGTTGTGGATAGAGACTGGAAGAGACACTCGATGGAGGGAGGGAGACGCAAGAGGGAGGAGATATGGGTATATATGTATATGTATAGCTGATTCACTTTGTTATACATCAGAAACTAACACACCATTGTAAAGCAATTATACTCCAATAAAGTTGTTAAAAAAAAAAAAAAAGAAAAAACCTAGATTGCCTTGAGGAGACTTGGTAGAAATTTGAATGTTAAAAGTACTTCTGTTGAGCAGATGGCAATGAGGAACATGTTCTTGGACACTGGAGGAAGGCGATCCTTGCTATAAAGCGGCAAAGAACTTGGCTGAAATGTGTTCTCATTTTTTTTGGATGGGAAGTAGAAATTATGAGTGATGAACTTGGGTTTGTAGCTGAGGAGGTTTCTAAGCAAAGTTTTGAAGGCACGACTTGGTTTCTTTTTTTTTTGCTAATACTAAAACGCAAGAGTAGAGAGATAAATTGAAAAAGGAATTGTTAAACAAAAAGTAACCAGGACTTGAAGACTTGGAAAATTCTCAGCCTATTCCTATTGCAAAAAAATGAGAAAATATGTTCTAGAGAGAACATCAAGGAATTTGCCAAGGAAATTAGGCATGTGACTCATGGATCCAATCAACTATCTTAGCAAAAGTCAGAAATAGAGATGTGGTTATGCAGGAAAGATCTGTTGGGGACTCCTGTCTGATAGTTTGGACTCCCATGAATTGCTCAGGAGGCCAACAAGATTTTTGAGAAATTTATATCAAAGGAAACATTGCCAGCTTTGACTGAAGGATAGACAGGATGAAATGAAGGAAGGCTCTCAGACTTCTGGGATACCATGGGCAGGAAACAGGCTGATATCTATCCAGCTGCAAACATGTGTCATCCTTCAAGGAAAGTGAAGACTGACCTTGAAGGCAATTCAGAGGCCAGCAGCTGTCCCCAACACCACAGGCCCACAGGACACAAGCCCCTGAATGTTGGGCAGCCTCCTCCTCAGTTTCAGAAGGTGGGGCCACCTTCTTAGTTTCCGAGAATAGAGCCACCTCCTTGGTTTCAGAGGGCAGAGCCCTCACTGCTCAGGGCTAAGTGGGTGGGACCACCACCCTAGTGAGCCCAGAGGATAGAGCATTGAGCCAAAGAGGATTATTATCAAGCCTCAAATTCTAATGGAATTTGTCCTAGTAGGTTTCAGACTTGATTGGGACCCTTTTCTTCCTTAAAATTTATCCCTTTTGGAGTGGGAATATCTATCCTATGTCTGTCCCATCATTGTTGTGGTCTGATTTTGTAGGTTCACAGATAGAGAGGAACTTTGCTCCATGATGAATCTTCCCTTAAGTTTTACACATAACTGATTTGAATGGTTTAAATGATTTTGGACTTAGAGTTGATGACAGAATAAAGACTTTTGGAGACATTAAAATGGGTGAGTGTATTTTGCGTGTGAGGACATGAATTTTGAAGAGTCAGAGGGTGGAATGTTATGGGTTGAAATGTATCCCCCGAATTCCTATGTTGAAGTCCTAAATCCCATTACCTTAGAATGTGACCTTATTTGGAGATAGGATTGAAGAGAGGTAGATGTCCATGCAGTGACACACACAAATACAAACAAATACAAACAAACAAAACCCCTCTCATTTCAAGGTAACTTGATCACCTTTACAGAGGTAATCAAGTTAAAATGAGGTCATTAAGGTGGACTGTAATCCAGTAGTACTGGTGTTCCTATAAAAAGGGAAAATCTGGACACCAAGACATACATAAAGTGGAGATGATGTGAGGAGATATAGGGAGAAAATGGCTATCTACAAGCCAAGGAGAGTGGCCTAGAAGAGATCTTTCCTTCACAGCCCTCAGAAGGCACTGACCCTGCCGACATCTTGACTTTGGGCTTCTGGTCTTCAGAATTGTAAGATAATAAATTTCTGTTGTTTAAACCACCCAGTCTGTGGTACTTTGTTATGGCAGCCCTAGCAAACTAATTAATACACCTCTCACAAAGTTTCAGTCTAAGTATTATAAAAAAAAATCTAATATGTGTTTCATAAGAAAAAGTTGAAGGAGCTGTAGTTATTTAGGAGGTAAAATAAATGTGTTAGAGGATACATCTTTGAAGGGTATTCAGTTGATTTATTCATTGTAATTCGAGGTGACAGAACTAAAATCAATAGGAGGACATTATTGAGAGTCAGACTTTGGTTCAATAGAAAGAAAAACTACATGCCAGTTATTATTAAAATGGGACAGAAATCGCCTGTGCCCCAGTTGGAATTCACAGAGAGTTGAAACAAGAGGCTTTTTGTTTGTTTGTATTTGTTGGTGTGTATCACTGCATGGACATCTACCTCTCTTCAATATTAAAAAAAGCATAGGCTGAGTTAGGAGCAAGGAATAGGCACTGACAGGATAGACTAAGGGGAAAAAACTTCCTGAAACTCTGTACAAAGAATGCGTCCATATTTCGTCTTGTAGGACAGTCAGGATAAGAATAATCCACTGTGAGACAAGGAGGACTCCAAGTACAGAGCGAAACAGAAGAGAACCTGGTTTTGACCTCCTTTAAAAGGAGATCAGGTGAATGAGGAGGCAAATTAGTTTTGAATATTGATTAGAATTAGGCTGTGATAGTTGTGCCATTAGACTTTAAGTACCATGAGGGCAGGCATACGTCTAGCTTATTCATTGCACTTTTCCTCAGACTAGCACAGTGCTTGACTCATAGTTGACATTTAACTAACACCAGTAAATGAATAGATAACTGTTGATTCATATTCCTGGGTTTTTAAACATTTGTTTAGCATGCACAAAACACTTTCTACACTACCAAATGTAAAATAGACAGCTAGTGGGAAGCAGCCGCATAGCACAGGGAGATCAGCTAAGTGCTTTGTGACCACCTGGAGGGGTGGGATAGGGAGGGTGGGAGGGAGGGAGACGCAGGAGGGAAGAGTTATGGGGATATATGTATATGTATAGCTGATTCACTTTGTTATAAAGCAGAAACAAACACACAATTGTAAAGCAATTATAGTCCAATAAAGATGTTTAAAAAAAAGGTAAATTTTAATTTAAAAAAAGTAACAGTAAAAAAAAACCACTTTCTAGTTGTGCTCAAGAGGTTTAGATAAAGAAGCTAACACATAAAAAAATATATTCAGAGAAAACTCTAATTCGAAAAGGTACATGCACTCCAGTGTTCATAGCAGCACTGTTTACAATAGCCAAGACATGGAAGCAACCTAAATGTCCAGCGACAGATGAATAAAGATAATGTGGTATACACACACACACAGACACACACACAGACACACACACACACACACACACACACATAATGGAATACTACTCAGCCATAAAAAAGAATGAAATAATGCCGTTTGCAGCAACATGGATAGACCTAGAGATTATCATACTAAGTGAGGTAAGTCAGACAGAAAAAGACAAATATCATATGATATCACTTATTTGTGGAATCTAAAAAATATGATAAAAATGAACTTGCTTACAAAACAGAAACTGACTCAGACATATAAAACAAACTTATGGTTACCAAAGGGGATTGGAGGGGGAGATAAATTAGGAGTTTGGGATTAAAATATACACACTACTATGTTTAAAATAGATACAACAAGGGCCTACTGTATAGCACAGGGATATACTCAATATCTTGTAATAACCTATACTGAAATGAACAAACAAAAACAAACAAACAAAAAATAAATTATGGCCTTTACTCTCTAAGAGCATAAAATATTTTGTGTGGCACATACATACAAGAAAGGAATTGTAAATCTGATGCTGAAACTTTCTCAGAAAGTGTACTATCATGCCAGTGATGACTTACTATATATGTATAGAAAAAAAGATTCTTCAGATGCAAAATAAATTTAAAAAGTTAATTAAAATAATTTAAAAACTGATTAAGGCAGATAAAATTAAAATTGCATGGAGCTTTTTAGAATTGTGATTATGTTAGATTATGTTAGTAACAAGTGTGCAAATTTCAAGCAATAACCCAGTCTTACCAAGGAAAATAGGCAATCATATTCTTAGCACATAGTACCTACTCAGTAAATGTATCTTTGAAGAGTGTATGAATTAGTAGAAATAATAGAGAGAAGTAAAGAGAAGGAGCAAAAAGATCAGGTTTCTTTAAGAGGTATTCATGGTGCCACAGCTGGCAGTGGGAAAAGAAGATATAGATTGAGAGGCTAGGAGATGCAGAATGGGAGTCACCTAGAGTCCATTTCTAGAAGGGGTTCTTTCAATAGCCACAAAAAGCATGAAACCTTCTGCTGTGCCTTGATGATAGTTACTGCCCCCCGCCCCCCGCCCACCACCTTGCCCCAGTGGTGGCATGGAGGACTAATCACTGCAAGAGTGAGCTTTGAAGATGGGCCAAGCTGCAAACCCCAAGAAGCAAAGAAACAGCAAAGTCAAGAATGTAAACATTGGGGGCTTTGGAAAGAGCACTGATTAATTAAAAGGGTTATAAACTATAAAATCAATTTGAAAATTTCAGATTTGGTAACTAATGTTACTGCTTGTCCTCCTGCTGATTTGTGGGTTCCACATCAACAGATTTAATCAACCACAGGTTGAAAATATTTGGAAAAAAATCAGAAAGTTACAAAAAGCAAAACTTGAATTTGCTGCATGCTACCAACGATTTACACTATTTACGCAGCATCTACATTGTATTTAAAACTATTTACGTAGTATTTACATTGTACTAGGTATCATAAGTAATCTAGAGATGATTTAAAGTATACAGGAGGATGTACATAGGTTATATGCAAATACTACAGCATTTTATATAAGGGACTTGAGCATCTGCAGATTTTGGTATTGTGTGGGGTCCTGGAACCAATCCCCTGTGCATACTGAGGGACGACTGTGTTCTATTAAAGGTTCTGGTTCCAGGTGAGTTGGGAGTAATCACATTCCATTTTGTTTCAACCACTGAATACAGCTTTAAATCCTGGATGAAATGCATGGATTGCTATTTGAGAACTCTGAAAAGTAAATACTAGTGGGCAGATTGGGGAAGAATACTCAATTGTTAAAAAAGAAACAACCTAACTAAAAAATGGGCAAGAATCTTGAACAGATACATTACCAAAAAGGATATACTGATGGCAGATAAGCACACAAAAAGATAATCACATTAACCATTAGGGAGATATAAAGTAAAATCATCATGAGATACCACTACACATCTATTAGAATGGCTAAAATAAAAAATAATGAAAAGAGGTGCTGGTGAGTCTGTGGAGCAACTGGGAACTCTCATAGAGTGCTGATGGAAATGCAAAATGAGGCAACCATTCTGGAAAACAGATTGACATTTTGTTGTAAAGATGAATGTACACTTTTGCATGAGCCTGCAATCCTACTCCTGGGTATTTACAATAGGGGAAGGACAGCATATATTTATAGAAAGACCTATACATGGACGTTTATAACAGATCTATTCATAATTGTCCCAAACTGGAAACAGCTCAGTGTTCTTCTATGGATGAACAAACTGTGGTACATCCATACAGCAGAATACTATTTGGCAGTAAAAAGGAATGAGCTATTAATAAATGTAACAAAATTATAGTGATGGAGAGTAGATTAGGGCTTGCCATCTTTTAGGAGTGGAGGAGAATATGACTATAAAGGTACAGCACAAGAGAGATTTTGGGGGGTGACAGAACTGTTCTGTATCTTGATTGTAGTAGTGGTTACATGAAGCTATACATGTGTTAAATTTCATAGAACAGTGCACCAAAAATGTTAATCATATTGTATGATACATTTTAAAATAAAGCAAAGGAAATAAAAGAGTAGCCAAGGGAACTTTACAAAATATATATATATATATATATATATATATATATATTTATTTGTGTGTGTGTGTGTGTGTGTGTGTGTGTGTGTGTGTGTGTGTGTCACGCGGGCCTCTCACTGTTGTGGCCTCTCCCATTGCGGAGTACAGGCTCTGGATGCGCAGGCTCAGCGGCCATGGCTCACGGGCCCAGCCACTCCACGACATGTGGGATCCTCCCGGACTGGGGCACGAACCCGTGTCCCCTGCATTGGCAGGCGGACTCGCAACCACTGTGCCACCAGGGAAGCCCCCAAAATATATATTTTATTTAAAAGTGTTTGCTACAAAGCTCAGCATGCTTATATAAATATGTCTCCAGTCTTGAATTTTACATATGCTAATATTACAGTGTTAATGATATGAAATATTTATGTGAAATTAAATTTGAGTTAATTCTTAACACTAGTCACTCTTGGTAGATAAAATTCTGTTTTCTTAATTTTGAGTCAAAAAGCCATCATTATTAATGTTACTGAATTTAAAAAATTTAATATGAATAGATCTAAAATTAACAAAATGTGTAATAAGTAAACAAATCTTGAAATTAAGTGAGCCAATCTTGATCTAACCCACTATTTTGGAAATATTTTCCATATTGATATGTATTCTGTACCCTTTTTAGACTCATGCAATTAAAATATTAATTTAGGAAAATTTTGTTTAGCTTGCAAATGTATACTTAAACAGAAAATGGATCCCTGAAAATTATTCTCTTTTTAAGAGCAGTGGAATGAATTTGACTTAATTTTCATGTGTGCTGTACTCTTTCTATGATCTCTGTAGTATCATAATTAATTGGTCTTACAGAGATAATTATTTACATTTAAAATTTTAAACTGTAGATTAATACTATACCATTTTTTCTTACATGTTTCATAGAAGACTGCTGACAGGGTGGAAAGTAACAAAAAGATGAAAGCTCATTTTAGAGAAAGAGGTTTTCCCAAATGTGCCTTTGTACTTAACATATATGTCCCTAATATCGTATTCATTTGAAATCACCCTTTAAGGTAATTTGCTGACAGGCTAGTATTATCTTTGGGAACTGGAGTACCCTCTTTTGATGCAGATTTTAAAACACCAAGGGAAGAGTTTCTCTCCTTGCATATAGGTATCTGACTCATCCTTGCTAATATATCTTGATGTTAACAATGACCTGAGAAACAAAGAGAGGAGCTCCCTTAGTTTTTTTTTGTCTCTGCAGTCTCCCTTCATAGAATGTGCCTTGTGAAAGAAGCACCTAATTACTCTGCCAAAACCAGAAAGCAGTATGAAGAGAGGGCATAGCAAGTCTGTCCTGCCTGTATACCACCAAATGAACAGAGATTGCAATGCATAGGTATTCTGCTTTTGCATTGCAGTGAGGATATTAATAATAATATAATAATGATGATAATGATAATAATAATTTTTTAAAGAACAAAGAAATGCTAGTTAAAATGGCAAAACATAGCCAAATGGCTATGATTTAGGAAGTTCATTTTGAAATCCTGTGTAAGATCAAGTATAAGAAGTTAGGATATTGACTGAACTAGCTTTCAAGACAGAAAGAGAAATCTGAGACTAACAGGAGAACATGATTTGGGGCAGTACCTTAATTTTCTATTCATATTTTCCATCAATAAATACTAATCAATCAAGATGCAATCTCAGGCTCTGGAGATACAAAGATAAGTAAAATATTGATAGCTTAGGTCCTTAGAGAGCTCATAGGTTAGTTCAGGAGACAAATGAAAATATGTACTATGGTATACTATGAAACATTCTGAGAGATGAATCCAGTGCTTGTGGAGTACATTAGGCCATTGTGTGGGCTTCTGCTCTTACTCTGAGTGTAATGTGGAGCCACTGGAGTGTTTTTGTTTCTTAAATAGGATAATCTCTGAGAACTTTATGATACCATGCTCAAGCATTTAGAGTACAGGCTTCCCACTTCCTCTCTAGGATTCAGGTGACACTGAAGGTGGTTAAGGCTAAAACTGATCTTTCTGGAACATCAGTTTACTAATGATGAGTAATTAATTGTATCATATGGATAAAAGTGAAGCCTTCATATCATCGTATAAAAATAACACGCCAGATAACTTCAGACTCAAAGCATTTAGTACTTGTGAACATATACTTCTAGTGACATGACTAGACCACCCTAGGAGCCTGCATTCCCTCTGCTGTCTCATTAGGTATCTTCTGTTATAAAAAGCTTGGTGTAGTATCAACTCCTTAAATGCTATGCAATTTTGTGTCTTGATATTCTCATTGGAAAATGGGCAAAATAACGTGCATTCGGTCTACAAAATTTAGTGAGTATCCACTCTGTGCCAAACTCTGTTCCATGTTCTAGAAATGAGCAAGACTCAATGAACAAGACTCAACCCAGCGGCCATATCTCACAGGCCCAGCCGCTCTGCGGCATGTGGGATCTTCCTGGACCTGGGCACGAACCCGTGTCCCCTGCATCAGCAGGCAGACTCTCAACCACTGCTCCACCAGGGAAGCCCAGTCTGGTTATCTTTTAAGTTTTGTATTTCAATTAGCTGTCTTTGGTATTCCTAAATGTTATTTAGAGTAGGTAGAATTAACCGACTTTACATATTTTTGAGAATTCTAATTCTTAGGATGATTCTCAAAATTTCTTTAACTGGGACATTGGCTGTCATAGTAGGCAAAGAGAGAATAATGTGAAGTGTCACATAATGTCACGTAAGTTGACAGTAAGAATTAGAAAGTAATTATAATAGTACCGCTATGCTGCTTTAGGTAAGTTTATGTCAACATTTCCTTATCTGAATCCCAGTTCACATACTAAATCTGGGTGGTGAAATTTGCCATAATTTTGAGAGCCATTATTTTTAAAAAGCCCTAAAATGCTTATTGTGTTTTGGCAGCCTTAAAAAGTGAATAAGACTTCAAATTGCTATTTCATTTTTTTGCAAATAAGTCACTCTGAATATTGGCAGGTTCACATATTCTCACATTCCAGTTTTATATCCCATTATTGTTGGAAGATAGTCCTAGCTTTGTTTTCATAATGCAGTAAATAATAGATAGCTTTAACTATATTTTCTCTCATGACATTACTAACAATTTATTCTCAAATAGAGCAGTTAAAATATCTTCAAATATATAAAGTGCGTGTGCTAGGGCTTTGCTGGACAAAATGACTATGTTGACCTCTCTTATCGTATAACGTAAGAACATTCAACTGGGAATCAGAAGGCCTTGGTTTTAGCTTTTGCTCTAATGTCAACTACAAACAGGACTTCGGACAAGTCACTGAAGTTCTCTATGTCTGTTTCCTTGTCTTTAAAATCAGGAGCCAAACAAGGTGATTACTGGGATTCACTCAAACTTTAAAATTCCATGACTTTGCCTTTGTTCATAATATATTTTAGGGTACTGTTGCAATACTTATATCCTTCCAAGGCAGTACCTGTAAACTTGGAGTTTAAATCCTTCCTATTAAGTTTAAACCATTTCCCCCAAGGGCTAGAGTGGGGTTTATTTTTTCCTATACACAGGTCATTGTCTGCTCTTATTCAGCCCTTTAGATATTCAGCCAGAGTATATGACATATGTAAATGATTTTATAAAGGTGGAAGTTCTCACGCCTTAGAGGAAAAAATGAATTTCTTGCTTTTTCACTGAAGTCTTACTGTGAATCATTCCTGAACTGTCACTCACATTGACTAGCCCCAGTTCTGTTTTGCCAAATTTGTGTGAGATCAGGCTGGCCCTAGTAGTAGACATTGCAGGTACAGAATTTCACAGCATCTGTACACTTCGAGCACTAAAATATTCTTTTTACTTCTTTTAAAGTGTAGAAGCTGCATGCCAGTATATTTCTAAATGATATTTCAGGTTACAATGATCTGATTTGGAACTTGAGACATTTTTTTGGACTCCCCTGCCCATATGTCTCACTGGCATGCCCTTGTGAACCAAGTACACACGCACTAGCAAGTAAAGATACCCACACACAGACACTGTTGTGTACATCTACCTGCACGTGCATGCGTGCACACACGCATGCATGATGCTTGACTTTGGACCCTGCAGGTGTGACGGGGAGCATTCATCTCTCCTGGTTGTTACCTCCATTTCCATTCTAGGGAACTTTGACTTTCAGAAGTGACTTTACATCTAACAGAGAGTGGCTGCTGTGGGCACCTCAGGGACAATGAAGTTAAGCAGAAGAATGAGGGCAATTTTTATTGGATTAAAGATTAGTCTTTAAATTCCTTAGGGGAATGAACCAAATCTAATGTTTTCCAGTTAGCTGACACTTTCTATAGGGATGTGGTTTGGGATCTTTTGGAGGGGAGAGGGAAAAAAAAAAACTTCAGCAAATCAGCTCTTTCATTCAGGAATGGAATTTGGGGGGGGGCTGTTTTAGCTAGACTTTTTGACAATCCCTGATTTAATGTTTTCACTGATGATGAGCGTGGCTTCACAAATGTGAAAATCTGGGCAATGGAGGGTGTTGTTGAGGGGGAAACAGAGTGCAGTTGTTTAAATAGTCCTGGGCCAATAAGCATTTGGTAGGTGGAGTTACTGTTGTGTGCATTACAGAGAAAGATAATTCTGAATGAAGACTTTAAACATCGCACGTGCTGGATGGGCTCTGGTTCTGCTCTTTGTGCAAACAAAAATAGGTGACTGGGCTTTGCTTACTATCCATTAGTGGATGCAGCATGTTTGAAAAGATTTTTTTAAAAAATACATGCAAAGGATTTATCAGAAGCCCTCATGAATATTTCATGAGTTGATATATTCAGCTGAATGAATTCAGCGAGTGTCAGTGTGTAGCTTGCAGACAGACCTCATCCACAAGGAGGCTACTGACATAGGAAGCACTTTGGCGCATTTTCAGAGGCAAAGCCAGGCTGATAAAGCTCCTTGTGACAGGCTGACTTGCCATTCTTCGATTATGCAGTTCTTGCTCTAAGCAGCTCCTACACTGGAGCCACAGCTTCCTAAATTAAACTGAGAACAGTTTGCAGACTTACCAGCCTCCTAACCTGCAGCTGTGTCTCTGCTATGTTTGAGGTTTTTGTTTTGGATGGTGAAAGCCAGCACTCCATATAAGACATGACAGCAAAAGATTCTTCAAAAGAACTTACTGCTTTTGAATCTGAGGTTTACATAAAGACTTTCAAGGAGCAAATGCACTTAGAACTTGAGCTTCCGAGACTACCGGGAAACAGACCTACATCTCCTAAAATTTCTCCACGCAGTTCGCCAAGGAACTCACCATGCTTTTTCAGAAAGTTGCTGGTGAATAAAAGCATTCGGCAGCGTCGTCGCTTCACTGTGGCTCATACGTGGTAAGATGGGACTTGGAGGTGTCTGGAGAGCTTTTCATTAGCAACAGTGATTTAGAAATGTAGCAAATAGGACATTTGAATTTTGTTCATAATACAGAACACATGTGTGAGATGAATGGCGAGCAGGTCAGCTGAAGAATACATAGTCCTCTGTGCGTTAATATCACTGTGCCACTAGCTGTTTCCAGATAAAATGAGCCTCTCACTGTAGAGAGTCTTTAAAATTACTGCTTTAAAAAAAAACACCTAGCTAATTCTAGGGCAACCGAGTATTGAAGGAGTTATAAAAATTCAGTTTTTTTGTTTAATCTCTGTTGAGGTGATTGCTGACTTTTTTGTGTGTATCTTGCGGTTGTTGTTGATGATGTTTTTTAATAGTATATTTTTGGTACAGGGATAAGTGATTCAATCTTAGTTTGGATTCATTTCTTGAGACAATGTATAAAGTCAAACTTAATTTACAGCATTGCCATTTTTTGTAGTATGTAAACTAGTGGTTTTGATTTATCGCCTCTATCTTTACAGTACTTAAGGCAAGGGAAAACTAAGTTCCCACTTCTGAAATTACATGGTTAATTAATTTTATTTATGATTCAAATTGCTATTATCTTTAAGAAATTCTTGTTGTAAAGAAGTGACATAAAATTTATAGATAATAATAAATAAATTCCCAATTTACTTGGGAATGCCCAAGTAAATTCCAGAACCCTCTGTAAAAACTGTATTGAGGCTGCCACCTTTAATATATATGTTATGTACAAGAGAGTAGCTTCCTTAAACCGGTATAATAACCGAATACAGGGAAAAGCACAAAAGAAATTTTAAAACTTTGGTAGGCCTTTTCAGATTTCTTTGAAGGTTATATTTTCTTTCAGATTAATATACCTTTCAAAATTGAGTACCTATAATTTTTATTTACCAGGGACCATAGCAGTGCAGGGAGCTATTACCTCTTAAAGACATTTCTAGCACAGGGATTTTGACTGCATACTAGATTGCCAACCAACATTATAAACTGAGGATATCTGGTTTTCAGAAATTAATATTTACTTGAATTCTGTGTTTTTACTCGTCTGAAATGTTTGTCTGCCTAATCTACTGCACAGTATATTGGCAAATTCAAGTTACCCCTGGAAATATGTAGCTTGCCTTTGATGGACACCACATGTTAAAGCCGGTACACATACTTTACCTAGCTAAAAATGATATGGTTATTTTTGTTTTCTGACAATGCACTGTTGTTCACATAATTGCTTTATTGGGGAACATTTTTTGGTCATCTTTTTGATGAGTTAAATCTTATTATTTAATTGTAATCTCATATTTGTAGAGTCCACGTGGTTAGTTTTTCAACACCTACCAGTGGTAGCATTTAATAAATAGAAGGTTTATATATAAGTATGTAGTGATTTGAGGAAGTCTTCTGTCTCATGATTTACCCCACCCCTAATGTGTGTGTATTTTCACATAGTTTGCTAAGTAGTGTAACTGAATAGGAGAAGGTATATAGGTATATTGTTAATTAGTTCTCATAAAAGGAATAAAGGTGAGAAAACTTATACTTAGATAATAGACTCATATGTTTTACTAGTTGGGTTAATAATTTGACAAGAAGGATACTTAATTTTAAATAACTGATTTTCAGATAGTGGTAAATCTTCATAAAACCTTGGTAATATTTCCTTATTGTAGAGTTCCTGAATATAATAACATGACCTTTCTTTTATTTAGAACAGATTTTTGATGTGCTAGGAAGGTAGAGCTATAAATACTGAATTTTTTCTTTTCAAAAGAACCCAAATTTTAAAATGACTAAAGAGCCAATTTCACCCCTGCATTATACAAGTTTTCTTGCAGCGCATTACACAAAGAACAATTAAATGGTATTTGAGGTAACTTATGCTATTAAAGTGATCTTTTTCCAGCTAAGTTAAAAAAAATTTTCTGCAAATTGCTAAAAAACAAAACACATGACTTTAGTATGATGTACCATAATATAGGTTTAAAGAATCCACTAACCACCAAACTTATAAAATAACTTTAATTATGACCATGATTCATTTTCACCCGTTTTTACCTACCAACTCACACACTCTTCTTCTTCTGTTTCTTAGAAAAGTTGTATCACAGTTTGTTTTAACTCCTAAGTCTATATTTATATTTATTTCTGTTGTTTTATCTGAGTGCATGTTTAATATTTTTCAAATTTATTTTCATGAAACATTCAATGAAAATTTCTTTTCATAAAATACGCACATATGTATTTGAATGACTTCTTCACTAATCCTAAAAATTATGTGCTCCTGTTTTTAAGCATCATATGTAATTTACACGAGGAAATAAGAGCATAAGTACTTTATTTTTGCCTCTTCGTCATGATGAAATGTAACCATTCTTTCACGATCAACAATTGGTATTTTCCAAACCTTGCATTTAAGTTAGAAATTCCAAGATATGCACTTAGAAGTCTCCAAAAACATGTTATTACTTTACAGTAGATATCTTTTAAGAAGACTGGATTGTTTTGATTCCAGCATTGAAATTAAAGTAATTTTCATGATGAAGCTAAACAATGCAGAGGATGCAGTTTATATCTAAACCCACTGAACATTTTTTTTTTATCTTCAGTTATTTGTAGATTTCATATGTTGGTCAGATGAATGTGTAGTTCTGGTTTTGAAAACCCAAGTTATGATGAAGTGTGGATTAATGGTAGAAGATTTAAGAAACACTTGTGAAATACTGACTCTGGGATTATTTTTAAAATATCTGACAAATAGTAAATATTCAATGTGTTGTCGCTAATCAGAGTATTTACGCAATCCTAAATCTGGAAGGAATTTGGGTGATTATCTCATTGCTTCCTTTTACCCTTGGGCAGGACCACAATTGCTCCATCTTTGACATATGGGAATCTGGCCTATTTTTAAGACTCTGGAGAAAGCAGTTCTATAACCTCACTTAGTACACAGTCTTACTACTTCATAGTCCAGGTATTGAATTATATATGTATTATTTTTATATATATATATATATGTAATTTTTGGGGTCTTCAATGGATATAAAGAAAAAATTTATAAGAACTTGCATGAAAATAAAGATCATTATTAACCAGTCCCAGGATTTTTTTTTCACTCATCATGTATAATTGAGCACTGCTGTGAGCAAGAAAAGTAAAAAATGCTGATACGATCAGCATGGATTCCAACATCTACTATATTTTAGGTTCTTTACTAGAATATTCACATGTATTATCTCATTTAAGTTTCATTTGGGGGATAAGAATACTCTAAATTTGTGTTCTTTTTAATGTTGCTTGCTGCAGATATAAAAATGTTCTGAATTGCTTTAGCTTCTTCCAAGTATTTCTACTCCATTAATGATTATTTTGACTCTGTACCATTATCCCAAATTTCTAATTTCTTCTTTGAATTCTGAAACCAAGAAGTGGACACCAAACTCCACGTTAGCTGAAATGAGACAATATAGATAAAAAACATATCCTACACTGCAAAGTGTCAGTGGAATGTTGAGCTTTGATGAGTGGGGAAATTAATGCCAGAGTCCTTAAGGTCGACATATTATTGATCCCTAGCCCCAAATCAGGGGTGATGACTCCTGAGACATAGCCTTATCTTCCTTGTCTTATGGGGCCTGCTTGTTCTTGACTGGCACTTACCACATGGTGTTCAGCCTTGTCAACCTTCTCTCCTTTGCTCACGTTCCAACCTCAGTCATCAGTTGTCCTCCATTATCAGCAAGCAGCATGATGCTCTGTGACGGAAGCTACTGGTGATGGTCCTCAGTACATCCCAGGCCTACCACACTGCTCTTTTTTTTTTTTTTTTTTTTGCGGTACGCGGGCCTCTCACTGTTGTGGCATCTCCCGTTGCGGAGCACAGGCTCCGGACGCGCAGGCTCAGCAGCCATGGCTCATGGGCCCAGCCCCTCCGCGGCATGTGGGATCTTCCCAGACCGGGGCACGAACCCGTGTCCCCTGCATCGGCAGGCGGACTTTCAACCACTGCGCCACTAGGGAAGCCCCCACACTGCTCTTGAAGAGCAGATGGATTGGTGAGCACCACTCTGTCTGTCTGTCCCTGCTTGCGCATGGTATATGCTTCACAGAGGACAGTATGCTTTCAGAGTTAGTATTAGAAAGAAGACTTAGGTTTTTCTTCCTTTTCCCCATTTAGTTCTACCTGTACCTTGGAAATATTTCCTCATTTTATCAAAGGTTCATGAAATGTGCACTTTTGTGCCTCATATTTGACCACAAAAGTATTAAAAGGCATAGTTCATACTCTAAAGGAGCTTACCCCTGACAAGACAAAGCTAGAATAACTGGAGAAGAGTAAAATGAAAGTGATGAATAGTATATGCTTAACCTTTCTCTGAACCTTTAAGCACATTTACTGTCTTACACAATTTAGTCCTAGTTTGTTAACTAAATCTACTAAATCTGTGCATTGTGTTATTCTTAAATTTCCTTGAATTATTTCCTAGCAGTATTGGACATTTTTTTATTTTATTTTATTTTTTTGTGGTACGTGGGCCTCTCGCTGTTGTGGCCTCTCCCGTTGCAGAGCACAGGCTCCAGACACGCAGGCTCAGCGGCCATGGCTCACGGGCCCAGCCGCTCTGTGGCATGTGGGATCTTCCCGGACCGGGGCATGAACCCGTGTCCCCTGCATCGGCAGGCGGACTCTCAACCACTGCGCCACCAGGGAAGCCCTGGACATTTTTTTGAGAAATATCTGTCTTTAAATATTTACTGATTCAACATTTGATTGAACGAAACATTTGTTGAGAGCCCACTATGCTCTGGGCCCTACTCTGGGAGATACAAAATGAGAAAGAGCACTTGCCTTCAAAGAATGCATATACCCCCGGAAGACACACTTATGCATTAATAATTAATCAATAGTGTATAAATAATGCTGTTGAAGAATAACACTCAACTTGTCATAAGAGCAGCAGAAGAAATAAATACCACTAGAAAGTGAGTCAATGTGTTGGGGAAGGTTTGGAGAGGAGATGACATTTGTAGAATGAATAGGAGTTTTTGAAGAGTGGGCAGGAGGGCATTTTTTTTTTTTTTTGCCAAGAAACAATAATAGGAAAATTCCATCAGCAAATAACAGTAATAATAGCTCACACTTATTTTGGCGCTAAAAATGCATCTGGCATTGTTTTAAATATATTCGCTTATTTTGTGCTATAAAAGGCCCATGAGTTATATACTGTTAGTTCCATTTTATCAGAAAATGAATGAAGCACAGGGACAACAAGTAATTTGCCCAGGATTACACGGCAAATAAGGGGCTGAGTTGGGATTTGACTCAGAGTGTGGGGGAAGGTGAGCAAAGTTCATTGGAGTTACAGCCTGAAGTGCAAGGTGGGAGAGATAGGAAGTCAGACTCTGCCTATAGATTGCAGCCATACCCTAGGGCTTCCAATGTCATGAACTTGGGGCTTTATTCCATCATCAGTGGGGAGCCACTGCAAGGTTGTGAGAAGGGGATTGCCATAAATAGCTTTTACTTTGGAACGATGTTTTGCACTCCATTGTGGAGAGTGGATTGGAAGATGAGAGGATTAGAAGGAGGGGGAAAAGGGAGAATGTGCATTTGAGAGATAATGACTTCTAATTATTGTGTATATCCCAAAACATTGAAAACTGCTTATGACATTCTTTATGACTTAAATTATGGTTTATGGAAACTGGGAGGGAAGTATGTAAATTTGGTACCCCTTGCATTTATCACCTCCAGCATGATGCTGTGCATAGTTCTAGTTGATGCACTACTTCCAAATGTATCAATCTTAGCGAAGGTGCTTGGGAGGATGGGTGCATCTGGGGAAAACCTAGTAGCTCAGTCTTCATTTACTAGGCGTGCTTTGTGTTGTGTTTTGTGTATAATCCTGGTGAGTTTTTTACAAAGATTATTTTAGTCCACAGTCTGAACTCAATGCCAGTGGAAATCTATGCCTCATAGCGTGATTCTACTGCTTTAATCAGAGCAAGCATTTTCTCAGTAATGCAAGTCTATAAATGGTATTTTCCTGGCCTTTTAGTGTCCGCAAGTCTTCAATATATTGGATTTTAAAAATACTTACTGGAAAAAGGGCTTTGTAAAGTAATGATGACAACCCCCCAGGACACACACCGGAAGGTGGCCCAGCAGGCATGCCTGCTGCCCAACTGCTAAAGTCTAAGCCCTTTTGTGAAATTCCATTTGCTTTCTTTTCCCATTCTTCCTTCTTTTGTTGTCTCCTAGTTTTTCTACTTGGATGTTTATGGTGCTTCCTTCTCTACCATCACTGTCAAGACGTCAGCAACATTATACTTGAGGCATTTAAATGATTCCCAGAAAAGAACCTAAAGTGCTTGCCATGATTTACAGGGCCCTACATTATCTGGCTCCATGCTACCTGTGACCTCATCTCCTATTCTCCAGCCACGTTAGCCTCCTTTCTGTTCAACAGCCTTGCATGTTTCCACTTCCGGGACCTTACACTTAGTATTGCTTCTGCCTGGAAGTCTAGCTCCCTAGATGTTGACGTGGCTCACTCTCTCACTTCTATTCGGGCTTCTACTCAAATATCACTTGCTAGAGAGGCTTCTGCTGACCCCTCTGTCTAAAAAAGCACCTTTCCCTTTTTTGCCCCTTGTTCTGCTTTATTTATCTTCTTGGGTCTTATCATTACCTGGAAATACATTACTGGAAAAGACATGCTTCTTTGTTACGTTGTTTTTCTCTTCTATTGTATACCAACCCAGCAGAATTGCATGAGGGCAGGGATTCTGTCTTGTTTACTATATCCCAGGCACCTAAAGAAAGGCTGGCGCTTGGTAAATATTTGATAAAAAATAAAAGAAAAAATGAATATTGTTCCTATGTTCTGTTCCTTATTCTTATAGCACTTTCCTTTAGCCTGTTATGAAGGAGGAGAAAAGGAAGCTTAGTTGATACTCTACAAGCATCCTTACTTCATCCATCTCTTAATAGTTGTGTTCCCTTTCTGCCAGTAGGGCTACTCTAACTTGCTTTCTATTTTGTGTTCTATGATACTGTAGATACAGGTTTAATTACAATATCTCACTAGAGGCTAAGTGTTTTACATGGTAGCCTATTTAATTAAGCCACTGTGTACAAATCATATTACCTAGCCTGTAGTGCTGTAAATATTTGTCTGTAGTACTGTACAGTTATTTATTTCAGTGTTCTTCATGTATCAAACAGCGCAGCAGGTGTTTCAGCTCAGGGAAGCTCTACATATCTCTTAACTGTCTCAGTGGAAGTGTTGTACAGAGGAATATATTTGTTATTTGGCCTTTAACATATCTGCATATTATATATTAGAATGCTTAATTATCGATATTTTCCCACTGACGCAGCATCTAAAAAATATTGACACTGAGCTTTTGATAGAATTTCCCCGGGGAACTTGGAAGTAAGAGTCCATGACTTGCAGAGTGAGGAAATTGTGAATTAATAAACCTGTATTCTAGAAGAGACATCCTCAGGAGTGAAAATTTTCACTTGGTGCTGTCTCATTTTTTTCTGAATTGAGAGGTTGGGACCTCTGTCACTCCTAGTAATTTGTTTGACAGAGATATGTTTGAATCCCACTGTGTACTTTAAGTTAACAAAATAAAAGTAATTTGTTGACCTTCTCAGATTGCTTCTTGCTAGAACTTAGACATTTTCTCTTTGAGGGAGAATACGAATGACTACTTCTCTTGACCTTTTGTGGAAAAGAACACTTGTCACTCGGCATGCACCCCTGACAGGCCCGGCTTGCCCCCCTCCTCCTCCCTATACCCCTCACAACTCCAACTTCTGCAAATTACACAGATTGGAAATAAAGGGGTAGGAGTATTGTGGCTTTAAGGAAAACTGCTTTCAAACTGTATTTTGTGAAACACTAGTGTTCTTGGACCCATTTTTGGAATTCCTTGAAAAAATAAGATAGTGACGATCTTTTTCCTGGTCCCGGGTTCCAACAAAGAAACATGAATGAATCTAGGCTTGGAGAAATTTGGAGGAGTCACACACATAGATTCTGTAATCTCCAGACGCTTGAAAACCACCAATGTAAGAGATAAATGAGTAGATAGCGAAAAAGAATTCTGGGTAGCTGTGCTTGATAGAGTCATAGAAATTTCCGGACAATTTATAACATTAAGATTATATGCATCTAAGATGTCCAGGAATGGCAGCAGAATAAATGAGGAGGATAGACCTATCTGTGGGTCAAGGAGAGGTTACTGGTAGTGAAGATTTACAATTTCAGAAGGTTGAAAGAATAGTAGTACAATGAATACCCTCTACCTAGATTTACTGATTGTTAGTGTTTTTACATATTTACTCCATCTCTGTACCTCTCTCCATATATAAACTCTTATATATGTTTTCTTTAGTTTGAAGGCAGCACACTTAGATGGAAAGTATTAGTTTGGGATCAAAAAGAGCCTCATATTTTAAAAGTACAGAATTAATTATTTCCATTTCATCAACATGTTCTCATATAAAAATTTGAGTTTAATTCTTAATAGTTGACTAATATACTGACAAGTTATGAATAAGTTTGTGGGCCATTTTAAAAAGTAAACTATTGAAGCAGTTATAGTGGAGGGTTAGAGGTTCTATAATAGTTTATGACTTTTCCTGGTGATAAATTGTTGGTTTTAGGTACTTGAAACCATTTCTAAGAGGATAGATGTCTGTAGCATTCAATTTTTTCTTCCCCCCAAAAGAGATGTTATTATTTTTTCTAAAACTATAAAACTTGTATCATTAATATGGAATATTATATAATTTCTTAATATACTACACATGGGGTTCTATCATTATATAATTTAGTTGTTATCTTGAATTTTATTTTTACTGTTGATCTTTGTTTTATGTTACATTATCTGGAGTCAAGGAAGCTAGGTTGGGTTTCAGTATTTTCTCTTGACTTGCTGTTGAAATTTTAGACCAGTTACTTATCTGTCTTGGACCTCAATTCCTTCATTTTCAAAGTGGAGAAAATAGCCTTATGTTTAAATATTTTCAAATGTTAATTTAATTTAAAAAATGTATTTACTATCTATCCCATTATCTATCTCCTAAGAAAATGTATTAAAGTACTAGTGGAATACTTCATGCATTATAAGTCACATAATAGATGCTACTGTTTAATTATCTTACCAAATCTCTAAACACACACAAACATTCACATTATTGTCAACCATGGCTGGTAAAGCAGAAATTATTTTTCATTATTTGAAAAGCATCAGTGGGTATGAAATGTGCTAATTTGAAAGAGTCAAAGTGCACTTGCATTTGTAAATAAATAATTTTATAATATTCACAGTGTGACCCTTCTACATACTGAGGAAACAAAATATCATTCACTTATTATCATGTGATAATCACATTTTAATGAACCAAGCTAAATTATATTGAAATGCATATCAGAAGACCCGATGTGAATAGCTTACATCCCCAATAAGAAACTTTATAGCCTTGTTTGGCTGCTATCACCAACATATTTGAAAAAGCCATGTGTTATCATATACTGTGCGAAAGAGACAGGAAGAAAAGCACTTTGAATTCCATCCACTTGCACCAATAAGCTTGAGAGGAATAAAAAAAAAAAAAGCATAAGAAGATGCCTTGTCTATTTCAGGATCCTACATATAAAAAGCCAATATAAGATTCAGTGAACAAATGCCTTGGAAAAATTCCAGTGTCATCAAAAACTCATTTTTCTCAAAATGTCTCCTTGCTACCCTTTATATTTCTGCACAAATTAATAAGCACAGACTGTTTGTCACAGTGCAGAGAATCGGAAAATGCTTTTGTGGCTTATTTGGGCCACAATTACCTCAGCAGTTTACACAGGAAACCTGTCTCTCACCATCAGAACGATTTAGGCCTCCTGAAGAGCAGTTTAGAAAGGCAGGACAAAGAAACTCAGGGATCCAAGTCTCTCTTGCTGGTGTCTTAAGTGCCCCAGACTTCCTTCTGAGAGGTTACCATTGAAATCCACATGCAGATGTTAACTTCCTGGGGATAACCATGGCCTTTGTCCTTACCTATCAGCCTGCTCAGCCAGGACTGAGCTCACCCAGAAAACAGGGTTGTGTCTCTAACATGCTCAAATTTACCAAAACAACATGGGACTTTAGGAAGCTGGGCAGTGCAAAGAGCACAGCATTTGAATCCTAACTCCACCTTTTACCAGATACTAGGTTTTAGGCAAACCATTTAACCTTAGTTCCTCTTTTCTCCACCTGCAAAATTAGAAAAATACTACTTGTATCTCATTAAGCCACTGTGAAGATCGAATGAAGTAATGTGTGTACAATGCTTAGCACAATCCTTGGCCAATGAGAGGTAACCAGCAGACATCAGTTCACAAATGTATCCAGAGCTTATGATTTCATATAACAATTTGTAATATATATATGTAGTAATATAAATTAAATATTTGATATGACATGGTTTAATTAAATAAGTTGTTATTGAGCAATGTTGTACATAATTAAATTCATTCTTTTTAGGCCACTTAGATATTCCTTAGTTTCATAGGCTAGTACATTATCTTAAAGCCCAAAATAAGTGTTCTTACAACAGTAAAATAAAATTTAAAAAGAAAAAGAAATCACTCTGCGTTATGGGGTTTAAGCACTCTCATTTTTCACAGAGACAACTGCAAATGACTTTGGCCATAAAATGCTCTTTATTCTTTAAAATTCCAGTTACCTTCCTGAATTTGATACTTGTCTCCATTAGTGAAACTAGATGCTGATGAAACACTTTTTCTCTAAGTGAATTTAAATAAATTACTACTAAATTGAAAAAAATAATGTTCTTTTCGAAGTACCAGAATGTCCCTGTGTTGTTTTCCCTAGTCAGTAGAATCTAACCTCCTAGTGATTTGTTTATGTAAGAAAGTTTATTCAAGAGAGGCAATGGGAAAAGAGCTTAGGACCTAGAGTCATAGACTCTAGACATGCATCCTGGCGCCACCACTTACAAACTGTTTTGCTTTGTTTTGTTTTGTTTTTTGAGCAGCGTAGGGATAGTCATTTAACCTTTTGGAATCTCAACTTCCTCATCAGTAAAGTATAGATAAAACAATTATTTCCCTATTCATATATGATATTTATAAAATTAAATAGAATTGTTGAAAAGCACAAAGAATTGGAACCTGTTTTCTGAAAGAAGAGGAAAGATAGGTTTATAGGACAGAAAGTAATGATAAACTATTGCTAATGGGTACAAAATGCTGCAGGTGTATTTGGGTTGTATGTAAAGAACATCATTTTAATAAACATGATTAAATACCATGAACACTGCCTCACAAACATTTTATTTTTCAGAAAGGGAGGAGTTTCTGCTCTATGGAACCACTTAAGGGAGAGACAGTGTGGAGAAAGGGGCTAGACTAAATGGTACCTTTGGGTCTTACTACCCTCATGGGTCTTTACATCACTTTCATGCTTCCTGCAGAAGGATAACAGAAAGCTCAGATAACCAATGTTCAGTCCAGTGCAAGTTGTATTTCACCTTTATCCAGATGACTTTACAGCATTTAAGTCAAATTGCTCTGTATTTCTTGGTCGTTTCCAAGAGTATTTAAGGATGAAAACAGAAATAAAGGTTATGGCTTCTCTTTTGACAAAGACTTCCTTCTCACATCATCATTGATCAGGTTGATTCTGTCTCTGAGCAATTGAAAGGCAGTAAAAGGTTATATCTTTAAGACTATGAGCTCTGTTCAAGTGAATTTGTACATCATTGAAAAATGGCTATCCATATAAACTCAAACCTTTGCGATAGTGCAATAAAGTAAAGTACTTTTGGGCTTCAAAAGAATTATGCCAAGTTTCTGATTCTGTCTAAATTAATAAAAATAAGATTTTTAGGAACCTATCTGGTAACTGTAGATTAAATCAAGCAACTGCTTCATCTGAATAAAGCTTTGCAGAGTCTAATATTACGAAAGTGCTATCTTATTATGAAAGAGCTATCTTTATAAACACAGTACTTGCTCGGGATTCAAGGGATTTGGGTTTTAATGCCAGCTGCATCCAAAATGCCCAGTAAGCACATATGCATACATTTGTGGCCGGTAGCTTTTTTGTCAAAAGGGATTAATAATTACCTGCTCTACCATCCTTACTTTATGCATTATGGTATGAATATTGAATGCCAGTGTTTATAGAGTGCTTTGGTTTTCTGCAAAGTAACTTGGCAAAAACGTTCAGATGGAAAAAAAAGGCTTCTAAGAAGTTTTATACGTATCAGATTTTCAAAAATGTGACTCGGCTTTAAAATGTATTAATGAATTTTATATTTTACGTGAACCCTAAAAATGCTTTTGCCAAGTATTTAGTACTCTGGAAGTTTAGATGTTTATGTTTAGAGTTTCTTAAAGCATTACTATATTTGTGTATGTTAGTCCTTTTTCAGTGGCTGAAAACCAGATAGACATTGCTTAGTGAATTAATTCTGATACGTGGCTTGCATTTTTACTTTTTATTGATTCCAATCAACAAATGTGTATTGTGGAATGATGCAAACATGATATGCTTTGCCATTAAGGCTCTTTTATCTAACCAAGGAGTGTATATAATAATTTGGCATGTGAAATCATTTTATTTGATAGATTCTAGTGTTAAAAGTATACAGGTATAAAATATAGTGATCTCTCATGACTACCAAGTGGTGTCAATCTGATTATGAAACTGAAGGTCTACAGAGCAACCGTGGTGCTCCCCTTTCCAAATGTCTGTGAGCCTTGAATCAGCATATGTTATGATGACTTATTTTCTTGAGCAGTTAATCAGTATTAAGTATAGTGAACTGTACTTGGGAATCTGATGTACCAGCAAGAGGTCGGGTATAAGCAGACTGCTGGTGTGAGCAAGCAGAAAATATGCTCTAGGAGAGGAAGGAACAAGACAGCAGTATTTTAATTTTTTAAATAAAAAATTGGGCAATAATAGAAAAGTGCTACCACATACACCTTATATCATTTAATCCTCACCTCTATTTACAGATGAGGAAACTGAGACTCAGGAAGGTCAAATGACTGATGCTGGGTAACCAAGCTACAAAGTGGTAAACCAAGAATTAGCCCACGTGTTCTGATTTAGAGTTACACATTGTACATATTGGCAAGGTCCACAGATTCAGCGGTGCTCCTTCACACAATCCACTCCACCCCCCTTCTTAACCCCCAACTCCCAACTCCTATGGGGAAACATCCAGAGTTATCATACTCTCATGTTCCCTTATTAAAAGCCTTCTCACAGTGAGGGCCTGACAAATTCATTCGCACTTAAGCATAATTGACTCACGGGGTTTAATGTGTTATTCCATTTTAGCGAAATAAACATTAAACCAGACAAATTAATCTCTGAATTTGACACAATAGAAAGCAGAGGCAAAGGGAAGTATTTTGGAGGATGAAAGGGCATTTTCCAGTCCCCTCAAGGTCTGGGACACAGATGATGGGCTGAATGTCCCAGGCGTGTAGTTGTGTTTGCAAACCTCTCACTCATTCACTGAATTTACCACCTACCTGTTCCATGCCCATGTTTCCTGCCCTCCTTCCTATTTCTCTGTGTACCTGGTTAAGGCCAGCCTCTCCCCTCTCCCCCTCAATAGGCTTTGCTCTTGCACTTGTCCCTGCTGTCTTCTGCATCATCAGTTTTCCTTCCTATTTGATTATGTCTATCAGTCTATAGCTCTATTCTTTCAAAGGCCCTCTTTGACCCCATGAACCCCTCCATCTATTACCCTATATCTGTTCCCCTTTATAGCAGAACTCTCCAGAATAATAGTCTATATGTCTCTCTACATTTACTCTCCTCCAGGCCTTCTTTGAAAACTTCTAATCAAGTTTTCCCCTCACAACTCCACTAAGAGTGTTCTTACTGAGGTTATGGCATCCATGTGCCAAATCTAATGATCAATTAGCAATCCTCATCTTACTTAGCCCATCAGCAGCATATCATATAGCTGATTACTTCTTCTTTCTTGAAACGTTGCCTTCACTTGGCTTCCTGGATACTATAATCTCTCTCCTTCCTCAGAGGCTGTTCTTTCTCCATCTCCTCAGCTGGTTCTTCTCCCCAAATTCTAAACATTGGAATGTCCCCAGAGGAATGTGCCCTCTCTCTCTCTCTCTTTCTTTCTCTGTTTTGTCTACACCACTCCCTAGGCCGAGTATCTCAGACTCGTGACTTTAAATAATATCTGTACACTGATGATTCCAATTTGTATCTTTAGCCAGACTTCTGTGAACTCCAGACCTATGTATCTATCCAACAGCCTTCTTGACAGCTAAACCTGAGAATGTCCAAAACTGACGTCATAATTTTCATCCCCGACATCCCACCCTTGTTGCAATCTGTTTCCCAGTCTTCTCCATCTTGGGAAAATGCAATTCCATTTTTCTAATTGTTCACGCCAGAAATCTTGGAGTCTTCCATGGCACCTGCTTTTTTCTGGTATTTCACATTCCAAATGCATCAACAAATTCTGTCAGCTCTGCCTTCATAACGTCTCCAGAATCTGACCACTTCTCATCACCACCACTGCCGCCGTTCTGATCCAGGTCGCCATTATCTCATACCTGGATTATTAAATTAACCTCTTACCTGACACTCCTGCTTTTCACCCTTTCCTCCTTACAATGTATTCCCCACGCAGCTGCCACAGTGATTCTTTATAACATGTGAGCGATTGTGCCACTCCTGTATTCAGAATCCTTCAAGAGCAGCCCATGTCACTCAGAGTGTGGATTGACGTGTATGTGCCATACCTGCAAGGCCCTATTGGTTTCAGCTGATTAACTTCTCAAACTCCTTTCTCTCCCCACACCATTCCAGACACACTGATCTACTTGCTGGTCCTCAAACAAACAGTCTAGGCAGCATCCCTTATCAAAGCCTCCGCCTTTTTCTGTTGTCAGAAAACAACATCCCCCAGATATCTGTATGGCCTTCTTCCTTTTTTCAGATCATTGCTTGAGTTCATCTCATTGGAGAGGATCTTCCTGACCACCGAGATAAAACCAATATAAAATAGCCTTCCTCCTATCCTTAACTCTGTTTTGATTTCTGTACAGTACTTATCCATACCTGATGTATAGCTCTACATCTTTGTCTGTATGTATATATCTACACGCACAACTATATTCATGTACATATTTACATCATCTCTCTCTGCCTATCATCTATCTTACTGTCTGCCTTTTCCCACTAGAATATAAACTCCATAATAACAGAGACTTTGTCTATTTTGTTCATTGCTAAATCTCCTAAACCCATAACACAAGCTAGCACATAGTAGACAGTTAATACATATTTGTTGAATGAATGAATGAACGAATAAAAAATGAATTGGGCAGACTGTTTGCATACCTTCAAGGTTTAAGCACTGAGCCCCCAAGTTGATAGGAGAGAGAAATGTGAACAGATAATTTAAAGTACAATGAGAAATAATTACTAAATAATTATAGTGATAAATAAAATAGTAAAAGTAACTGCCCCTCAAAGAAGCAATTTTATGTGCAAATATACATTTTTAAAATTAAAAAAATATTAAAATTTCACAGTAGATAAGTATGAGAGAGAGGAGAGAGAGATGCACAGGCATAAGGAAAATATATCGAACTTACAATGAAAAAACTTTAATTCCTATTCTGATTATATTGTTTACTAGTTGTATGATCTTAGGCAAATAAATAATCTAGTCTGTTCCTCCCATTATACCCACTATGCCATCAACTTTATTTTTGTGAAGGTTGAGTCAAATAATATGATGCATAATAGGCACTGATTAGATTTTTTTTTTTCCTATATGCAGGACTTCAATTTACACTCAGAGATTAGCCCTCGACAATCTGTCTTACTCCTCCGCCACGTTTCAGTGACTTTCTAAATTTCTGCCCCATTGACTTTCTTCTGTTTTCTTCCTACAAGACTTCTTGGCATCATGTGATATTATAATCAACCTCACCAACCTGTCAAAGATTAATCAAACTTCTCTCCTTGCTTTAACATATATATATAAACTGGTGAGTCCTTTAGCTGTATTTCTAAGGGCAGAAAGTTGGATCAGTCTTCAGCATTATAGGACAGTAATACATGTATATTTCTTTAATTGGAAGTATGTTTCTTTGACTCACACTAGAACAGTGGTTGTTCCCATGTCACTAATATGTCATGAATCAGCAAGAGTGAAAAGGGTATTCATAGAGTAAGTGCAGTGTGAATTGCACATAAGTTTAAATTACCATGACCAGTTTTTCCCCCATGCTACAACCAGGCTATTAAAACAACAACAGCAACATGAGTATTTTTAGGACAGAGTATCAGAATTATAAATGTCATTTGTAAGACACTATGTTGAAGAAAAAATATTAGAGGTCATTGTATTAGACTAAATTTTTAAAAATTTTTTATTTTATATTGGAGTATAGTTGATTAACAATGTTGTGTTATTTCAGGTGTACAGCAGAGTGATTCAGTTATACATATATATGTATCTATTCTTTTTCAGATTTTTTTTTTCCATTTAGGTTGTTACATAATATTGAGTAGAGTTCCCTGTGCTATACAGTAGGTCCTTGTTTGTTGTCCATTTTAAGTATAGTAGTGTGTACATGTCAATCCTAAACTCCCTGACTATCCCTCCTCACCGACCCTTCCTCTCTGGTAACCATAAGTTGTTTAAGACTAATTTCTTTGAGGCCAGGTGCTATTTCTTTTTATTTTTTATTGGCAAAGGATTTTATTTTATTTTGTTTTCATTTCTAGTTTTATGGATGTATAATTGACATATACCATTTATACAATGGTACAACATATGTACACATATTAAAGTGTACAACATGTTGATTCTATATATGTATATGTTTCAAAACGACCACCACAATAATTTAGTCTTATTTACCTTGCATGGTCTCTGGCAAGTAACTTTTTTTCTTTTTCTATGTTTAACTTTTTTTTTTTTTTAACATCTTTATTGGGGTATAATTGCTTTACAATGGTGTGTTAGTTTCTGCTTTATAACAAAGTGAATCAGTCATACATAAACATATGTTCCCATATGTCTTCCCTCTTGCGTCTCCCTCCCTCCCACCCTCCCTATCCCACCCCTCCAGGCTGTCACAAAGCACCGAGCCAATATCCCTGTGCCGCAAGTAACTTTTGAACTGAATTTCTTAATTTTTTTTCTAAGATGTCTGTATTTCTCTTTTTTTTTTTTTTTTTTTTGCGGTACAGGGCCTCTCACTGTTATGGCCTCTCCTGCCGCGTAGCACAGGCTCCGGACGCGCAGGCCCAGAGGTCACGGCCCACGGGCCCAGCCGCTCCGCGACAGGTGAGATCCTCTTGGACTGGGGCACGAACCCGTGTCCCCTGCATCGGCAGGTGGACTCCCAACCACTGTGCCACCAGGGAAGCCCCTGGGTGTCTGTATTTCTGTTGCATATGAGACACACTTAGTTTGGTCACTGTTTTACCACTGAGATATTGGCAAGGCAGAGGGTGATATAATAATGTAACATCCAAAATTATAGGGTGTGAGGAAACCTGCACAGACACTATTTGTCGAACAATTAGAATATTTCTAAAACATGAATGGATGTATAAAATGAAAGAACCCATTTTTTGTTTTTGATATAAACACAGAGAATTTATATATGGTTTTCTAGGTTATGGTAGTTAAAACTTCTTCCTTCTAGGTACTCAAGAAACTTGTTAATTGAGACCTAGAATTTATAATTGTTTTCCTTTTTCTATTGTAATAATGACAAATATCAAGAGTTATGTCTTATCACTTTTTGCCCAGGTCCAAGTGCTGTTTCTTGAACTTCTATGCAAGATTTTTTATCCAAGTTTTTAGCAGTTGGGAGCTCTTAAGAGTTGTTTAATTTTCAACGAAAGACAACCTTTTAGGAGTTTATGTTCTAAATATTTTCTGGTTCTGCAGTAGCATACATCAGACATAGTTATTGTGTTTGGATTGGGATTTTCATTTTTAACATGTTCTCAGTTCTCTAGGCATTTATTGTTTCCATCTGGTTCTCATAAAAGATTTCACATTTGTAATGCAGCTCAGGCGCTCAGAGAGCATCATTGTAATTCTATCCATGACTCTACTTTGATAGAGTAGATACGTTTTTAAATTTGCATTTTTTTGTTTTTCCTTTTATTTTCTTAAACAACATTTGATTTTAATGGTGCATTTCTCTTTGAAAACAATCATAGTTTGCACACCATGGCAATGTGCTTGCTCTCTACTTCCTTCTGTGCAGATCAAAGCTGTGAGGACAGGAGAAGTAACTACACTGTGAGTCCGGTACGAGGAAACTTAGCAGTCGTCACACCTCCTCTTCATTAAACAATCTGTTCTCAGTCATCACAGATGGAGGGGATATTTTCAAGGACTTGAACATTTTCTTGAAATAGCCCAACATCTAGGAATCCCCTTTCACTATGTTAAGTAGTAGGTTCTAGGGCACAGTTCAAGCAAATGTTCAAACTTCTAGCAGGGTCTTTTTTATTTAATTAGGTGCTCAGCACATGTTTGTGAATTTGTTTAATGAGTACTTATGTAGCCCTTATTACATGTCCGGTAATGTTCTAACAGCTTCAAAAATATTAAACCATTTAATCCTCATAGCAACTTTATGAATAAGGTATTATTAGTAAACCCAATTTAAGGATGAGGAAACAGGCAAAAAAGCAAAATGACCACTGCTAGCAAGTGGCAGAGCCAGAATTCAAACCTAGGTGGTCAGGCCCGAGTCTCTGTTCTTAACTACTAAACTGTGCTATGATTGTGTTCAGCTGCAGATTTCTAAAAATCAAATATTGCTTCCCCAGAATTGAATTACACACTCTTCCTCCCTCAGTGCTATGCTTGACTTATAATCAGCACTGGATGAATTTTATTTCATTAAGTGTTTAATTAAGAATGAGTGAAATAATGACTGAGTTTGACATACTTTGAAATACGCAGAACAAAAGGCAAATCACAATGGTACCCAGTGGAGAGGCTGCTCTTTTTTCAGAGATGCCGGTGGGTCCTAGTATCTAATAATAACCCATATTTAAGGCCCTGATACTCCTAGGATGATGCTTTGCATCTTGGATTTCCAAATCTGAGAGAATTTGTCTTTGTTACACTCATCGCTACTTACTGATACAATTTTTAAAAATTAATTGTGGTATGGGCTTCCCTGGTGGCGCAGTGGTTGAGAGTCCACCTGCCGAAGCAGGGGACACGGGTTTGTGCCCCGGTCTAGGAAGATCCCACATGCCATGGAGCGGCTGGGCCTGTGAACCATGGCCGCTGAGCCTCCGTGTCCGGAGCCTGTGCTCTGCAATAGGAGAGGCCACAACAGTGAGAGGCCCGCGTACTGCAAAAAAAAAAAAAAAAAATTAATTGTGGTAAAATACACATAACATAAAATTTACCATCTAAAGTATTTCTAAGTATATAGTTCAGTAGTGTTAAGAGCATTCATATTATTTTGCAACCAATTTCCAGAACACATTCATTTTGCAAAACTGAAACTTTATACCCCTTAAACAACAACTCCCCATTCTGCCTTCTAGCCTTTGGAAACCACCGTATTTTATCTATTCATTCACCTATGAACCTTTTGGTCTCATATTTCCACTGATTGGCTATTGCGAATAATGCTGCTATGAACATGGGTATACAAATATCTCTTTGAGACCCTGCTTTCAATTCTTTGAGGTATATGCCTGGAAATAGAATTGCTGGATCATATGCTAATTCCATTTTTAATTCTTTGAAGAAACATCATAGTGGTTGTTTTCCCTAATGGCTGCACCATTTTACATTCCCACCAACAATGCACAAGTGTTCCAGTTTTTCCACATCCTTGCCAACACTTGTTGTTTTCTGTTTTTTTTTTGACAGTAGTTGCCCTACTGAGTATAAGATGTATCTAATATCTCATTGTAGTTTTGATTTGCATTTACATAATAGTGACATTGAGCATCTTTTCATGTGTTTGTTGGCCATTTTTATATCTTCTTGGAGAAATGTATATTCAAGTCTTTTACCCATTTTTTTAAAAATAGGGGCTAATTTTTAAAATTTTTATTTATTTATTTTTTGGATAAGTAAATAAATATTATTGGGTCTTCGTTGCTGCTTGCAGGCTTTCTCTAGTTGTGGCGAGTGGGGGGCTACTCTTTGTTGCAATGTGTGGGCTTCTCATTGCGGTGGCTTCTCTTGCTGCAGAGCAGGGCCTCTAGGTGCATGGGCTTCAGTAGTTGTGGTGCACAGGCTCAGTAGTCGTGGTGCACGGGCTCAGGAATTGTGGCACACGGGCTTAGATGCTCCGTGGCATGTCGGATCTTCCTGGACCAAGGCTTGAACCTGTGTCCCCAGCTTTGGCAGGTGGATTCTTAACCACTGTACCACCAGGGAGGTTCCTTTTACCCATTTTTTAATTGAATTGTTTTTTTGTTGTTGTTGAACTCTTTCTATATTCTGGATATTAACTCCTTATCTGATATAGGATTTGCAAATATTTTCTCCCATTTTATAGGTTGCCTTTTCACTCTGTTGGGTGTATCTTTTCATGCACAGAAGTTTTATTTTTTTAGGTAGTCTAATTTTACTTTTGTTGCCTGTGCTTTTGGTGTCATAGCTAAGAAATTATTGCCAAATCTAAAGTCATAAAGCTTTTCTCCTATGTTTCCTTCTAGGAGTTTTATAGTCATAGCACTTATGCTTAGGTCTTTGATTCACTTTGAGTTAACTTTTGTGTAGGGTGTAAGGTAAAGGTCCAACTTCATTCTTTTACATGTGAATGTTTAGTTTTCCCAGCATTGTTTGTCGAAAAGACTGCTACAAGTTTAAGTGAAATGCAAGCCACATAGCTGTAAACCTGTAGTTCTTCTCATACTTTGGTCCAAACTACAGTGTATTTAGAAGGAATTATTTCTAGAGTTCTCAACTGAGGCAATTTTATCCCCCTGGGGACATTTAGCAATGTCTGGAGATTTTTTTGGTCATCATATCTTGGTGTGGGAATGGGGGGTGGTTGCTAATTATATCTAGTGAGTGGCAGTCAGAGAAGCTGCTAAACATACTACAGTGCACAGAACACACTTCTGCAACAAGGAATTATCGGGCCTCAAATGTTATTAGTGCTGAGGTTGAGACACCCTGGCCTAGTGGATAGTGAGAAAGGGATCCAGAAAACTGGGTAATCCTCTTTTATGTCATTTGAAGGCTTGACAATGGTGATTGCAGAGGTGACTGCCTAGGGGACCAATTTTATGGCTCGGTGGTTTATAAAAAGACCTGAATTTCATATATATCTAGTTCGATTTTAACAATGGAATACTATTTTGCATTTTATTTTTCCCTTCAAGATTGTTCTTTGTCACTGTCTGTCACCATGACTTTGCTCATTCGTACATTAATTTTCCCTTTTCGGTCAGGAAGCAAATGAATATTTGTAGGGTTAATCATAGAATTTGGGGTGCTATTCAATTGTATAATGGCCAAAGATTACAGGCAGGCCTACAGCTTGTTTTGGCCCAGCTACTCCTCTTACTTCTGAGTTACTTTTGGGAGAAAAATGCCCAAAGGACAATATAAGTTAGAAGTAAGTTACTTTATAATAACTAGGACTTGTATCTAAAATTCCACAGTTTATCTCCATGCCAAGCTGAACTGGAGCACATGGCTTCTGCCTAAGGTAATTTTATATTTGGTCAAGGAAACTTCATTGAGCAGATCATGACTGAGCTGAGATCTGACTGGCTAAAGGTCTCTACCCATGAGAAAATTTGGCAAAAGAGCATTTCCATCAGAAAGAACAGAAAAGGCTTTCAGGTGGGAACATGCTTGGCGCGTTTAAGAACTAGAAATAAGGCCAGTGAGGCTGATGATATAAGGAAGTGAGGATGACAGCAGTGTGATATAACAGAGATCAAATTAATATTTCCTCGTCCAGAGGCAAAGAGAGGAAAAGGTTGGGCAGAGCATCCCCTGTGATAGGGAAAATGGCTGGGAGCTCCTCTCAACTTTGGAGACCTGTAGTTTGGCAAGTATGTCAGGAATTGGTTTTATATTGCATGGTTGGTTCATATTATTCATTACTCTTAAGATATCCATGCATTCATTTATCAGAAATTACCAAGCACTTGCTATATTCCAGGTGCTGTTCTATAACTAGGCATTGGAGAAACTGAGATAAACAATACAAAATGCTTATGTTGAGGAGTTCTTGTCTGTTTGTGGGTGGGCAGTTTGTTGACTGATTGTTGACTGCGTGACCTGGGGTAGGTTAACTTCTCCGTGTCTGAGTATCTTTATCTATAAAATGAGGAGCTTATTGTAGCTACCCTGTGGAGCTGCTGTAAGGATGAAGTAAGTTAATACCTTGAAGGCATTTTAAATGACGTCTGACACAAAACAATCCCTCGGTACCTATTAACTACTATTATTGTTGTGATTATTTTACAGAACAGCAGAAAGGGATGAATTAATTCAGTTCCAAAGGTTAGGAAAGTTTAAAAGAAAAAGTGAAGTTTTATACTTTTATATTTATTTATCACTTTTATATTTATTTAATAAATATGTATTGAATACCTACTGTCCCCCAGACACTATTTTTCTGTTTTTCCACATACTCCTATTTTATTGCCTGTATTATCTTTGCCATCATTGTTCGACTGTCATACTTTAACATCTGCATCATCCTCTTCAATGTACCCTCCTTCAGTGGAGGGAAGAATATAGATATTAGAGACATAAATTACACAAATAATTTTTAGGTAAAATTGTGAACTGTGATATCAAGTGTAATGCAGTCAGTGAGAGGAAAAATGCCAAGAGAAACTAAAAGGAATAAAAGATGAAATGTCTTAGCTAAGTGACACAATACAAGAGAGGTAAGAAATACAAGATAACATAAGAAGAAATGGAATAATCAAGCATATTCCACTATATATTTATCCAGCCAATATCAATTGAGAGCCCACTGTGTGCTGAGGCAGAATACAAATATGTATGATAATAATGAAAATGTGATATGGATTGTGATCTAAGGATAAAATGGTATAAGATGTAACAGTTATATAATTTCATATTTTATAATGATGAAACTACCTATAAAATTGAAAACGCCATTTTTTTGTTGCTTTTGGGAGTAATTATATTCTTAAATTAATGGTAGGAGTTCTTACTTTCACATTCAGATGCATCCAGATGTGATGACATATAGTGTTGATGACCTGGTTAAAACTGGCAAAAACTTTCAGTGTCATTGATGGGGGCTAGTAGTTGCTGCACATTTTATTTTGATATTATTGAAGTGACAACTAAATGTATTAGTGCTTTTCCTAGCCTAGAAATCATTAATTAAGGAACTGAAGCCTAATTTATTTAAAAAGCAATTTTTAGAATAAGTTTATGGTTCACATAGAGTTATTTAAATGTCCCATGCAAATTTATGGGATGCTCCAGCAGCATACTTTAGAAATTATCCAGCAGCATTTTATTGCTCCAGCAATATTTTAGAAAATTATTTTCAATATATTGCATCCTTTGTGCAATCTTTTGCAAATCAGTAATGCATAGGAGTTTCTTTGCATCCAGAAACACAGTTAGATATTTACACATGTAACCATACTCTTTTGTTCTTTTATTCTACTATATAGCACTAACCTAAATCTAAGCTGGAAGTCTGTCCAGATCTGGTTTGGAGGGCTAGTTAGACAATACACTCAGAAAGTTGCAGAAGCTAAGTGTACTTCTCTGGTTCACTTGTAGGCATCACTCAAGCCCTGGGTTTGGCTTCTTAAGTTTAGGTCAGCCAAACAAGAATTCACTGTGTGGTCACTCATGACAGAGGCCTGTGCTAGACTGTATACATAGAAGTCAAAGAAAAATTAAGTATTCATTATCAACAAGAGCTATTGATACACAGAGGCACAATTTCTCTTTTAAGAGTTTTCATTAATGTTGGGAGACTAGATATATACATTTTTTAAATGCCCATTGGAAATTTGGTCAGGAAATTTTGCTGCTGGTCAACAGTGTAGATAGTCAGGCCAGTTGCAAAAACATGTCATAATTAAGTTAGGATAATAGGCGCATTATAGCATTTTGCTAGGTACAGTAGGATTCAGATTAAGGCAGGTGTCTGGCATTATAATAGTGGGAGTCACATAAATAAGTATATAAGTAAACAAGTAAGTAAGTAAATAAACAGTGTCACCTAAAGAACACAGAGAAGCAGAACTCTTACCATTGGGTGGGTAGACTGAGTAGCTCTAGTCCTTTGGTACCTTGGAGAGCTCTCGATAACCTGTAACTGATTTTGCTTAAGGTCCTACTGAGGCTTTTTGTCCTCCTAGGCTTTGGCCTACCTAAGGTTTATCATTGTGGTGGCACTGAAAGATAGTTATTACAGCTGTACTCCAGTTAGTTGCGATTAAACTGCATGGTGCCAGGATATCATCTTCAACCTGTTAAACCTTTTGGCCCTCTCACTAGACCTTGGGCAGTATTTTGGGGTTCCTCAAGGTTCCTATGTACTGAGGAGGACAAATAAGCTTATCATGGGTTCCCAACGTTGGCATGCTTTCTCTCCAGGGGAAGGATCCTGTTTTTGGCTCAGACAGCAGAAGTGTTGCCAAGGACAAAGTGGCATATGCTCAGTTCCAATTAGCGGTGGAGACAATAAACACTCTACATAAGAGTTCAGAAAAGGAAGTTGTTACTAAGAGCTATAGAACCTTTGAAAGACTCCACACAATAACTGGCCCTGTAGTAATGAAAGAGTTCAGACATCTGGGAAAAGGGAGAGGGACTTCCAGGTGGAGAAAATGGTTAACATTAACATTCCATTGATTTCTGGGGAAGATAATTACAAGACAAAGTCTTTATCTTTAAATAGCCCACAATCCACCTGAGGAAGAAAAGAAACACGCAGGCCTGAACCAACATTAGAATAATTACCAGTTATGTAGTAAAAGAATAAAGAGGTAGAGTATAAACCTAATAATGATGCTTAAGAGATAAAGTCTTAAGAATAAAGGATCAGTGTGGAGAGGGCTAATTAGGTCAGTGTTATAGAGATTGGTCTTCTGAACTGAGGTACTATTTTCTGTTTCTTATATTAGTACTTCATAAAGTTATGTTTTGTTTATTTACCTGGAGAATTGACCTCAGGAAGAAATGCTTGTAAACTAAAGGAAAAAACTCTTGTATTCAGGAAGATCTCAGTTATATGTATTTGATCATTACTTCTGTGGGTTATTTAGGCCTGAGTTCGTTTTCTAGCTCTTGTACTGCTTCTCCACTAGTGCTTGTGCTTCTGTCTGCCTCTTGGCTCTTTGATTCTCCACTCTGAGAGACTCTCCATGCAAGTCTCTTCCATTAACTTGGAGTAGAGCTGCTTGTCCTTACGAAGCATTCTAGAGACTAGAGAAATAATCATTAATAGGTACAAACAATAGAAAAACATTACTTTCAATAGTACTCTATTAGATCTTTTACCAAGGCATTTTCAGCATGTCTCTAGAAATTATAAGTCTAGCATCAATATACCTTGGAGTTGGAAGTACTTCAGAGGTTGCCTCATTTACTCCTTACCCAATCAAGTAGCCACTCAACCTGCATCACATCTCTGGCAGCTGGTCACCAGGCTCTGTGTGAATGTTTTCAAAGATGGGAGGCTCACTACCTAAGGAAGCCATTCCACTGTTGACTAACTTTAACACTTGGAAAGACCTTGCATTAAGCTAGCATCTGTATCGAAGACTTTAAGTCTATTTTTCCAATTTCTTTCTAGGGAAGCTACGCCAAACTAGGTCAGTTCATACATTTATTCATCAAAATTTATCAGGCACATAATGTGTGCAAGGAATTTTCTAGACCCACAAATGTTAAAATTATGAATAAGGATATAATGTTTTTCCTGGTAAGAAGACAGATTTTTAATAAATGTTTCTTATATCAGTAGATGGATGGATAGATAAATAAATTATAATGATTTCTCTTTTTCACTATGAAATAATAAACTCTGTATGTAAAGTTGACCTATTTCTTGATAAATGAAGAATGTGAAATGGAGCATATTAATATCCTCTAGAAGGATATTATTATTTATGTATTTTTATTGCATAGTATAAAAAATTCAGGCAAATTCAATATATATGTATTTATTTTAATACATATAAAAATTATAAATATGAAATACCGGACTAAATTATTATGTATGTTTACTAAATAGACATATTTTAAAATATTTTATACAAATATATATATAACTGTTTATTCCCATATCTCAATATCTCAGTAAAATTACTTCCATGTTCCACTTTGAGGACCATGTGTGTGATAGAGAGTTAAGATTAATAGCCTTATTGGCTCTTCAAATTTGTAGCCTCTCAACCAGCATTTCAGTTGTCCATTACATCTTTATTCTTTTTAATAGGAGTCCAGTGATTGAAATATGGCAGCATTTAAGATTTGGTTCAAGGACATATTAGAACTTACTAAGTTTTAAAAAATTGGCTTTGGGAGAATATTAAGAGAGTTAGGGTATTTTAAGGAAGGCTATGATAGAAGTAATGTCTGAAAAACAAACAATTTATAAGAAAGCTGCATACTTTTAATATAGAAGTAATACAGAAAAAACCCTACTATAGCAGTGCATAAAAAGGAGTAAAAGTTTGAAACAAGGCCTAAGAAGCTAATATCTTGATTTCCTCAGGGGCCTAATAAACCATTTGGAGTACCACATATAGTAGAAATCTAGGATTTTATTAAAGATAGATATTTTCAAAGAACACAATTGTACCAAGATGAAATGTAAGTACAATGAAAGGGGGAAAAAAAGAGAAGAATACCTTTCTACCCTTCATCCCTACTATCTTCTATGGCAGCTTAACCTACCACACTACAAATTTAACAGGCTTGAAATAATTTGAACTAATTTCTTCCCAGACTGATGCTTTCATGAGTTTCCTAATTTGGTTTATGGTATCACACCCTCTAAATCTCCCAGGCTGCAAATTTTAAACTCAACCTCCTCTCCCCCATTTCACAACTAATTAGTTACCAAACTCTGGTTCTCTGCTTGCAAATCCAGCAAGCAAATTATTTTATCTCCTTAGGTACAGTAAACACTTAGATCTTTACCAACCATAGAAGTTTTATGCTTTTATTTTCATTGTGAGTGCTGGAAAATTTCACAGTATTAAATGTCAAGCTTAGGATGGCAAATAGATTTAGACTAGCAATTTTATTCTTAGTTTCAGTTTTGAAGAATCTAGTTGAATATATGTTTCAGAATATAAACACTAATGATATACTTTTTTTTCTGGCTGATGAACTGTTTTATTGTTTTCACTGTCCTTTTTAGTTAGTTAGGGTTACAACCCTTAAAAAGAATTTTAAATATCAATAGCATTTGGTCATTATTGCTTTATAAGATAAGATGTGAATACAAGTTTAGTTTTTTACTTATACAAACCTAGAAAATGCCCTTGAAGTATCAATGATAGGTTTTTTTTCTCAAGAGTTTAACCTGTACAGTAGAAAGGGCCATAGATATGATCAGAACTCATGGCTATACTTTCTGCTTTGCCCTAACTGGCTTTGGACCTTGGGTAAATAATTAGTCTCAGTCAGAATAGAGCTTGGACTTGATGTCAATGATTCCTTTCTAGATCTAGATAACACTGTGTCTCATGTCCTCTATTATCCCCATGTCACCCTAATTAGTAGAGGTCTATAGGATGGCAGCATGGCTTCAAGATTAAGCTCTCAGGCTTTGGAGTCAGGAAGTTTGGGTATACATCCCAGTTCTGTTAGCTCTGATACCGGGGAAAAGGTACTTAATTTCTCTATGTCTTTGTTTCCTGCTCTGGAAAATGGGGTTAATAATAGCACTTAATTCATATGACTGTTGTGAGAATATCACAAGTGAATATATATTAAAAGTGCTTAGGACCCTGATTAGCAAATAAAAACTACTATTTGTTTGCTATTATTCCTATTTTTATAAGGCACTCAGCGTAGTTTTTGGCATGTAGTGGGTACTCAGTAAAGTGCTGGCTGTTATTCTTATTGCCAGAAACTCCATTCCAATTTCTGTAAGCAGTATGTCAGACTTTGGCCACACAGAAAAACAGATGAGAATATATCCTCTTAACACAAATATGCGTTCTTTACTTCAAAGAAACAAAATAAGCTGGGCAAATGGCCTTGTGAGGGAGGATGTACACTTCACCTTGTAATGCCATGACATATGCCTGGAAAGGACTACTATACAGTACATGACTGAGTAAACTTGCTCTTTCTCTTTCCCACTTGCAAACCAAGATTTGCTTTGAGTAATACTATCAGTTTGTTGCCCAGTGTTACTGTGAAAATGCATATCTATATTTGTGACCCTTATTTTACCTGTTATCTTTATGCACTTTTTTAAAATATTGTAATCCAGTAAAATTTGAAACTGTATGACTATACAGGAAGATTGCTCTAAGCTGGTAGAATGTAATTTTATACTAGAGAGTTTGAGTAGAAACATTTTGAGATAAATATGATTTACATTACAAATATTTTAGAGCAAATATTTTTCCAATTTACCATTGTTAAAAATGTTTTAGATTAGAAGATAAAGAGTCTGTTGACTCTTCTTTCTTAAGCAGTGACAATCCCAATATCTATTTATATATGATATTTATGAATCATACTTTTACTTTTTAGGATAATTACAAGTCATGCTACTGTAATAGAACTGTGGACAAAATTTCTTCTTAATTGTAATCATCATAACATAATGAAATCATTTCCTTACATCTAGACATAAAATCATGAAATATTTTGACTCTTAAGTTTATGATATTTTTGTTTTATAATCTTAACTTTGAAATGACCAGTATTTAATTTTTCATCCAGTGTACATATGATAAATTATATTTGCTTGATGTACAAAAGTATTTTCAACTGGTATCCTGTTTTTTCTTTTTGCTCACCAGAAATTATTAATCCTAATTTCAGAAAATTCAGAGAAACTAAGTGACATAGTCAAATGTAGTGACAAAATTAGTATTTAAATCTGGGCTTCTGATAGCAAATACTGCATTTTGGGGTATTTAAATCAACTAAAATGGTTGATTAGAGAATCATAGATGAGGCTATAAACTATTTTGCCATGGATTAATGCAATAGGAATTAATAACACTTCTTCTTTTATCTGGCATTCCTTTACAGAGAAGGGCAATGGAAATGGGGATGGGGCAAGGAGACATGGTCAAAGAGGGAAATGGTTTCATGATCAATAAGTGTGGTTTAGCCAGGAGGAAAGCCATCCCCCACTGGTGAAAATTTGGTGCAGTACACCCAAAACAAAAAACAAATTCATATTTTTTTAAATGACAAAATTTTGGAATCGATAATGTAGAAGAAAAATAAAATATTTCAGTGACTCATATATTTACTTTTATGTGTGTGTCTGTGTCTGTGTGTGTGTTTGTGTGTTTGCCTATTATTCCAGAATTGGGCGCAGCCTGCAAGTAAATTAGAGAGCTCTTGTTTTCATTTTTAATTATTGATCAGCTGCCTGTAAGATTCATTTTCTATTAATGCGGAGGTGGAATTGTGTTTTTCCTTTCTCTTTAGTTCTTGATGAACCCCATATGGTTCTGGCACTCACTGCTCTTCAATAATTCATGCTTATCATGGAAAAAAGTCAAGTTTAAAAAATCTAGATCAATGGTTCTCAAAGTTTTTCTTTGTTTCCTATTAGCAGTAAAAATAGTTCTTCAAGTTAAATTATAATCTGGACTCAAGCTTTTAAAACTTATTTAAGCAGAGTTGCTTGGTTTGCATTTGAGAAGGACTATTATTCCATGGTCCCCTCAACTTTCTATCCGTCTGTGGTGGCCCCAGAGGTGGCTTCTTTAAAGCCTGGTGCTTCCCTTGAACAGAATTCGAAATTTATTGAAGTAGATGATAAAATGATTAGTTAGATAGAACGTAGCTCTGGCCCATGGCTGAGACAGACCAGATCTAAATGTAAACCATGACCATACCCCGAACTGGCCTTATTACTTGGGCAAGTAGTACAATTTTTCTAAATGTTGTTACCTCCTCAGTAAAAATGGGGATAAAATGGTGACCACCTCATAAAACTGTTCTGAGAATTGAAGTAATACATATAAGATGCTTGGCACTTATTATTACTGATGTCAATATTTAATAATCTCTTCTAAGACATTCTGTACAGTGTTACAGTGTTGGCAGTATAATGAAGTGGTAGAGATAATACTGCTCACAGTAATTATGGCTTTCTTGACGAGAGACCTGAATCTTTCAATTACAATACTGAGACACTACAGTTTATGCTTTTTTTTTTTCAACTCTAAGATTTGTGTAAAGACATATGTAAAATGCACCCACTTTGAATGATCAACTGTAAAGTATCCTTTAAGATACTGAACTGGTGAAAATCCTTAGGATATGGTCTAATTTTCTTTGATGGTATGTACAAACAGTTAAAATAATTTCATAAGGGCAAGGTGGCATACCTCATCTTTCCATGTGCAAATAGACTCTCAGTTCCATTCAGGGTAGGGTCTCTAAAATAGAGGTTGATATGCCGTGGTATCATTATTCAGTTCTTAATAAGCAATCCATTTTGCTTTCTGCCGTCCCTCCCTCCCTTTCTTCTCCCCTTCCCTTACTTCTATTCTGTGCACACACTGTGTTTTAATTATGAAATAAAAAATAAAATGGGTGTCAGAACCTAAGAGGGTGGTGGCTGTCCAAAAATAAATGAGCCTTCTATTCCTAGATGTCACTATAATCTCAACACTATGCAACTGAAATTTTCAGCAAAAGCATCGGGTGAGAACTCTCTAGGAGAAGGCATCCTACAAGGCAATATAGGCAGAGTGGAGCAGTGAACACTTTGCACCCACTAGACCATCTTGCTTCCCATGGTTTCTACCACCCAGTACCTGACCCAGGCTCTCCTTGCTCATCCTTCCTCACTGCTCACTGGCTTCTTTGAGAGGGGCACTTAGCTTCAAGAGAGTAGTGCCTATTCACCACTGAATACGAGGACTAATGCATACTATTCTCCAATTTACTGAATGCATTAAGAGGTCTCTTCTTTTAAAATATACAGTATACTACTCTGAGAAGTAGTATACAGGCATACCTTGGAGATATTGCAGGCTGGGTTCCAGACTACCACAACAAAGCAAATATGGCAATAAAGCTGGTCACAGGAACTTTTTGGTTTCTCAGTGCATATAAAAGTGATGTTTATATTTACTGTAGTCTATTAAGTGTGCAATAGCATTGCATATGAAGAACAATGTTTGTACCTTACTTAAAAATACTTTGTAGCTAAAAAATGCTAACCATCTTCTAAGCCTTCAGCGAGTCATGATCTTTTTGCCAGTGGAGGGTCTTGCCTCGATGTCGATGGCTGCTGACTGATCAGGGTGGTGGTTGCTGAAGATTGGGGTGGCCGTGACAATTTCTTAAGATAAGACACTGAAGTTTCCCATGTTGAGCGACTCTTCCTTTCAAGAAGTGATTTCTCAGTAGCATGCAATGCTTTTTGATAGCACTTTACCCACAGTAGAAATTTTTTCAAAATTGGGATCAACCCTCTCAGGCCCTGTGATTGCTTAATCAATTAAGTTTATATAATATTCTGAATCATTTTTTTCCTCCAAATTCTCAGTACTTCTTCTACTGAAGTCCTGAACCTTTCAAAATCATACATGAGGGTTGGACTCAGCTTCTTCCAAACTCCTGTTAATGTTGATGTTTGACCTCTTTCCATGAATCATGAATGTTCCTAATGGCATCTAGAATGGTGAATTCTTTCCAGAAGCTTTTCAATTTACTTTGTCCTGATCCATCAGAGGAATCACTATCTTATGTAACTATGGCTTTACCAAATGTATTTCTTAAATACTAAGACTTGAAAATCAAAATTATTCCTTGATACATGGGCTACGGAACAGCACTTGCTGCTTCACCTTGAGCTTTTATATTATAGAGACAGTTCCTTTCCTTAAAACTCATGGACTAACCTCTGCTAGCTTCAAACTTTTCTTCTGCGGTTTCCTCACCTCTCTCAGCTTTCATAGAATTGAAGAGAGTTAGGGCCTTGCTTGGGTTAGGCTTTGACTTAAAAGGGAATGTTGTAGCTGGCTTGATCCAAACCACTGAAACTTCCTTCGTATCAGTAATAAGGCTGCTTAGCTTTCTTGTCATTTGTGTGTTCACTGGCTTAGCACTTTTAATCTCCATCAAGAACTTTTCCTTTGCACTCACAGCTGGGCTAACTGGTACAAGAGACCTAGATTTCAGCCTGTCAGCTTTGAACATGCCTTCCACACTCAGTTTGATCATTTCTAGTTTTTGATTTAAAGTAGGAGATGTTTGACTCTTTCTTTCACTTGAAAACTTAGAGGTCATTGTAGGGTTATTAGTTGGCCTAATTACAATATTATTGTGTCTCTGGGAATAGGGAGGAGAGGGAGAGAGATGGGGGAACAGCCGGTCTTTGGAGTAGTCAGACGGAACACACATGTTTATCTATTATGTTCGCTGTCTTGTATGGGACTGGATCGTGGCTCCGCAAAACAATTATGATAGTAACATCAAGGATCACTGATCACAGATCACCATAATAAATAAAACAATAATGAACAAGTTTGAAATACTGCGAGAGTAACCAAAATGTGACACAGAGACACGAATGGAGCAAATGCTGTTGAGAAATGGCACTGATAGACTTGCTCAAGGCAGGGTTGCCACAAACCTTCCACTTGTAAAAAGCACAATATCTGTGAAGCTCAATAAAAAGAAGTGCAATAAAACTAGGTATACCTGTACTTGAGGGTACACTTTGATTTTTAGTTACAACTTTAGGTGGAATATGTTAGCAGCCAGCTGAAAGCAAGACAAACCCAGGAAAGACGCCAGAAAGCCAGTAGATGTGCCAAACAGAAGACAAAAGCACTAAACCTGAAAAAATGGGAGGGGCAGGAAAGGAGGCCGAAAGTAAATTTCCTTTTTTTTTTTTTTTTTTGTAATTTTGCCTTAAGCTTTCCATTCAAATCATCTTGTGCTTCTTGGACTAGCTATTAATATTAGACTTTTAATTAGCATTTCAAAGAGATAGAGACAATGGATGATGATTCTGTGAATCACCGGCTTTGATGAATGACAGCTTGACTAACCCAGGTTAGACTAACACAGGTCCCAGCCCACCCCTACGCTGCACTTCTCAGAATTCTCTCCCCTAACCTTGATCTTTCTGTGCTTCTCTGTCATTGTATTTTATCAGACTTTTTGCCTCTTCTACTGAATCCTCTGTTTTCCTAATCTTTCTATCTCTTTGTTTCTATAGTTCTTCCCCACCATCTTTGTGAATTAGCTTTTTCTCTCCTCTTCCTTTTTTTCCCTTTAAGTGGTTTCCATACCCTTAACTCTTATGTGTATGTGGATGTTGAATTGTGTGGTGAACATATTAACTGTAGTCACTTCGTAAAGATTTACAACCTCGAGTTTTCTCCCTAAATAATGAGTTGAAAGCTTTAAATTTCATGTTTTAAAAGAGAGAAAAAGAGTTTTTTTGCTATGTAATCAACTCCTCCTTTGGACTCTAGGTCAGAATGTTTCAGTAGAAAAAGAGTCATCAGCCCTAATTTAAGCTATTATTTTAATGTTATTAGACAATAAATTTAATTTATACATGGTATCATGGAATATTGCTGGGTTGCCTGGTCGTCTAGTTATATCCCACATAGTTTTATGAATTGGCTTAACTACTGAAAATATTCTCTGAAATATATACCAAACATTAAAAGGCTATAAAAGGGGAGAAAGCATTCAGACACTGAACAGTTCTGTACAAACCTCTGCCTGTAAATCTGTTGAACTCACTCACCACCTTTGTTCTTTTTCCTTCTATGTTTTGAGAGACGCTTACTTTTCTGTTCAAACCCTTAGCGTTTCTAGGAACTCCTGCTGCGTGTGCTGAATCTTAGAAGTAACCATATTTCCTTTTTATTTCTACCTCTATTCAGTTCCATCTGCTCTAGCTTTACCCCTCTGGTCCTAAAGTTTTGATATTACTGTCCACTTTGTCGCAGAAGCCCCTCAACTGGACTGGCATTGTTATTTCTGTTTGCTAAAGCATTCACTCCCTCTACTTGATAGAATTGAGGTGGGGGATTACTTAAACCTTTTCACTTTCAGGTCACCATCCTACTTCTTCTCTGGTATCTTCTCTCTGCTGGAGAGGAGCTTCTCAATCTATCTGAGTCCTTTAGGGCCCTCTTTTCAGCTTAGTCTTCTAATACTTCCTTGTATTATACTGTTATTCTGTGTAGTTTGGATCATTTCCTGGTGTCAATTGCAAAAATGGGCTAAACTATAATTCAAATTTTAGTTTGATTAAAGACTGTCATCATTTTCAACAATAAAAATATTTTTTTAAATTTTGGGTTACAGTAAAAATTATTTATGGAGGGTAATTTTATCATTGGGTGAAAGATTATGAATCAGAAAAATGTTACTGGAAAGAGAAAAAGACATGTTGATGCTGCCTTATTCAACTTATGTCTAAGTTGTATGATAAATCAGAAACAGAAGAGGTCAATAAAATTGAAGGCTTTTTAAGCTTTTTCTAGAAATTTGAAGGATTTACACAATTTGAATAGAGAAAAATTAGGGAGGATCTTTCAGGAGCTCAGAACCGCAAGAGTAACAGGGCTTTAGGTGGTGGAATAAAATTGGTACATGTTGGTATGGTACACACTTAGAGCGAGATGTGTACAGTGGGCAGGATTCATTGATTCAGTCAGTCACACATTTAAAATATTATCTAGTTGCTCTTACCTCGTGCCCCATCATTATACTAGGTTTTGGAGTTTCAGTGGTAATTAAAAACAGGTAACATAAAATATACTCTTATATAGGCATTAATTGAATAATTGCATAAGAATTTAATGGTAAACCATGTAGTATATGTTTTGCAGGGAAAGAACTTGAAGTCATAAAAGTATACAGCTGAGGGTCTTGATATCTAGAGTATGGGATCAGAGAATTCCATGATGAAGGGACATTGACTTAAGATTTAAAGTGGGGTGAAGAGAAAATTCTTTTTGTTTTGCTTTAAGATTGGCAACCCACTCTAGGGAGTGGTTGAAAATATGGAGGAAAGGAAGATGTCTGTGAAGTATCCAAAATGGTAAAAGTAGGATATGAAGTTGCAGGATTTTAGATGACGTTTCACAATTTGGTGGTATTTTTAAAATGGGAAAAATAGTTGAGATTGTTTAGCAAATAGGCTCTTGAGCAGGGAGTGAACTGGTGAAGGCATTGCTTTAAGAACCTGGTGGCAGTAGATTGTTGAATGATTGGAGTAGGAAAAGGTCAGATGGAAGATTGCTGCATATGAGCAGGTACGGAGTAATAAGGTCATGAATCAAGAGAGCTTAATGTCCATGTGAAAAATATCCTGTATGTGTTTTCAGTTTTTGTGACATCTTTTCACTCCTATTTTTTAAAAAATGGAGTTGAGCATGTGTATCTCAAAAGTCATATATTTAGTAAAATCTCTCCCTATTCCCCCAGGAAGAGTTATAGCTACTCCCCAGAATCCCACAGAATTCTATTTCTACCTCTGTTAGCACACATTTTATGAAATAATTAATTATTTATGTTCTTGTTCTCTGAATAAAACTGTTAACTTCCCATGGGCCGAGAGAGTTGTTCTTTATTTTACATAGGGCACCTAAGGCAGAGTTTGGAAAGTAGTGAACACACTGTGGCTATAGTTATTGATTGACTGAGCAACTAAATGAGTAGAATGAACATTTGCATTGTACTGCATTTGCATTATATTTTCCACATGTAGCCTGTCTTGTTGCCTAGCTTAGTGTATCTTCAAGTAAACGACTTTGTAATTTGGAAAGAGTACCTTTCTTGTTGAAATCAGTTGCATGCCCAAAGCAGAAAGATTCATTACTTTGCAAGACACAAAGAGTGAGTGGTAAATGATTTCTCTGAAAGTTTATTTAGGTTTCAGTATGCTACATACCAAAACATTTTTTTCCATTCTTGACCGATATCAGAGGTCACCAAAGACAGTATTCACTCTCTCTCTCTTTCTCTCTCTCTGTCTGATCTATCTCTTTCTCTCTGTCTGTTTATCTATCTATCTACCTACCTATTGTCACATGTATACGTACTCTGAAGGCAGAAAAACATGGGTTTTAATCTTGGCTTCAGTCAGCTGTAACCCAGAAAAGCCATGTAGTCACGAGCTTCAGTTTCTGAATCTGAAAAAAGGTGAATAATTTCTTCTGTCTTGTGGAGTTTATGGCAGGATTAGAAAAAAATATCTATGAAGGATTTTATAATTGGCATGCAATACAGAGTGGATATTATTTTGTTATATTTTATGGTATTATTGTTTTGCAGTTGAAAATAGGCATACATGGCTATTGCTTTCCATAACTGACTTAATCAATGTTTTCTAATCAATTTTGGTGAGTATTTGAGAGGAAAGTCTGAGTTCAGCAGCAGCTTCTTTTTTTTTTTTTTTTTTGCTGTACGCGGGCCTCTCACTGTTGTGGCCTCTCCCTTTGCGGAGCACAGGCTCCGGACGCGCAGGCTCAGCGGCCATGGCTCACGGTCCCAGCCGCTCCGCAGCATGTGGGATCTTCCCGGACTGGGACATGAACCCGTGTCCCCTGCATCGGCAGGCAGACTCTCAACCACTGCGCCACCAGGGAAGCCCCAGCAGCTTCTTCTTTAAGAATGGAAGGTTGGGAAGATGCAGCTAGGGTTCGGCATTCCCCTCCCTCCATCAGCATCCAAACTGGAGCCTTCAGGATGGAGGATGAGAAGGGTCCTCCTGTCAGGGAAGGTAGTTGAACCATCTGAACACTGGCTGTCCCTAGGACTCTATGTTCATCTTTCAGCCTTCTCAACTAGGAAGACTCTTATATTGGCAGGAAGAGGGATTCCTGATATTAGTTTTGTCTATGCCTAACTCCTAGCAAGTAAACCTTTTAGCAGGGGGCACCCAGGACACTCAGGTTCTCATTGTCATTGAATGGAGAAACAAGAATTCTCTTCTCTTTAGATGAATCTTAAAGTCTGTTAAAGGGATACTTAATTCTTTTTTTTTTTTTTTTGAGGTACGCGGGCCCCTCACCGCGTTGTGGCCTCTCCCGTTGCGGAGCACAGGCTCCAGACGCGCAGGCTCAGCGGCCATGGCTCACGGGCCCAGCCGCTCCACAGCATGTGGGATCTTCCTGGACCGGGACACAAACCCGCGTCCCTTGCATCGGCAGGCGGACTCTCAACCACTGCGCCACCAGGGAAGCCTGGGATACTTAATTCTTTCCCCTTCCTTTGCCAGCAGGAAGAAGGGGGCTGGAGGCACAAATACATGTTTCTTCTCATCCCCAAAGAGAAAGGCTACGGAGAGGGAGTAGGTTGGATGTTTGTTTGTTTGTTTGTTTAATTATTTAATTAATTATTTATTTTTAACATCTTTATTGGAGTATAATTGCTTTACAATGGTGTGTTCGTTTCTGCTTTATAACAAAGTGAATCAGTTATACATATACATATGTTCCCATATCTCTTCCCTCTTGCATCTCCCTCCCTCCCACCCTCCCTATCCCACCCCTCTAGGTGGTCACAAAGCACTGAGCTGATCTCCCTGTGCTATGTGGCTGCTTCCCACTAGCTATCTACCTTACGTTTGGTAGTGTATATATGTCCATGCCACTCTCTCACTTTGTCACAGCTTACCCTTCCCCCTCCCCATATCCTCAAGTCCATTTTCTAGTAGGTCTGTGTCTTTATTCCCGTCTTACCCCTAGGTTCTTCATGACCTTTTTTTTTTTTCTTAGATTCCATATATATGTGTTAGCATACGGTATTTGTTTTTCTCTTTCTGACTTACTTCACTCTGTATGACAGACTCTAGGTCCATCCACCTCACTAGAAATAACTCAATTTCATTTCTTTTTATGGCTGAGTAATATTCCACTGTGTATATGTGCCACATCTTCTGTTAACGTTCTTTGCTGCATTAGGAGATTAAAATGACAGGTGACACTTCTCTTGATAAGCCTGACACCTAGGGAGAAAAGTTGTTTGTTTGGGGTTGCCTGTTTAATAAGAAGAATATACTCAGGCACGGGATGTTAGAAAATAAAGAATAGGTAAAGGGTTTGATGAAATGACTGGGAATAAAAGCAAGTCCATTTCTCATGTGGCACACACAAAAAATGTAATCCTGAAATGTCTGAGACATTTTTGGACGCATTTTTAAAGAAGTAACTTTACTCAGGAAATGAAATTTTTCATCAGAAAGAGCAAGGGTAAAGATGGGATTAACAGTTTGAGCCCATTTTAAGAAAAACCTCAGGTACTGTCATGTAAGAACCATTTGGGAGTTAGCCCTGAGTTCAGGGTATTGGGAAAGGGGAGGGAGAGGAAGGCCTATCAAAGAAAGTAGTAAAGACAAAACCATACCTCATTCACTTGATAATTTTGCTTAAAATCTGATGTGCCTGATCTTGGCTCCAACTTCTTTGAAATCTTTCAGCCTATCTTTTCTGGAATTGGTAAGATTGGAAGTGGGTGAGAGCTGGGAGAATCCTCAAATGATTTACTGTTGAATAGAATAATTCCTTCACTAAAACTGACCCATATTAACATTGTGTTGTAAACAGAAGTATTAAGGTCTTAGTAACTGCTTCTTGGGTAAACATGCTAAGCAAAGTAGCTTAGAGAGCATGATGGCTCAAAGAAAAAATGCTAGCTTTTCTTTAGTGAAATATTGTTTAAAATGACTCACTTTTAGTAATTGGCTTCTCAGTTTTTTGGCCACTCAGTACTCACATATGTGCAAAAAGCTTCCAGCATTTTCCCAGTAGTCAAATGGGCACTATCTTTGTATTGACAATGCCCCTTTATATTGGTTTGTTTTGCATTTATGGTCCAAAGTCAGAAGTTGTTAATGTGACCTCAGATGCTTTTTGTCACTAGACCTTACCAACTTCTCTATTTTCCTTTTGTCTTTTTCTTCAAACTTAAGACCCAGATTCTATATAACTATTTGCAGATTCTACAACATGCTCTCTTTGACTATGCGATACCCGGTTTTGGGAACACTTTCACTTCCTTCTCCACTTGTCTCATTCTACTGAATCCTCAAAACAGGGCTCAATGTCCTATAGAAGCCTGACTGATTGCAGATGAAGTCAGAGTTAGCTGTCTCTCTTATGTGCTCCAGTTAAGTTTACTGTGCTTTATAATAACATTTATCACAACATAGAACATGTTGTTTTCCTGCCCCTCTCTTCCTGGGTCATGAGTAACTTGAGGAGAGAGATCGTGTTCTTGCATATATAAATAGAGCGCCTAATGTATGATTCGCTGTATGATTCTGACTTAGTAGGTAACCAGTAGATGGAAAGAATAAATGAATATATGAATTTCAAGTGCTTTACTTAATGGATATATATGATATGTTAATATTAAATAAATATTTTTAAAGGAGTTACTTTTCTTGGAGAAAACAAACCCCTCAATTTTATTTTTAATATAAAAGTTTAGGAAGATATATAGGGTTTGATTACCCATTTTCAAAGGAAATGTCATACATGGAGGTCACTAATCATGCAGTAGTTCCTTTTTAACCAACTTCTGTTTATTTTTTTTCTACATAGCTTCAAGTAAGTATTAAAATTATTTGTGTAGAAGTTGGAGTGATTCCTTAACTATTACATTTAAATAGCTTTTAAAATGATGTTTTAATATTTATATTCTCAAACCAAAAAATAGCATAAAGTATATTTTCTTCATGTGTTTTCCGGAAGAAGGAATTTATACTACTGCTACTTAATTCATGATGTATTTTTAATATTAATAGATGAAAAATAATAATGCATTTGTTTATTTATCTGAAGAAAGTATATGTTAGGGCTCAGTATATCTTAATATACTGGTTTATTACTACATACATAATGGCAGTGATTCTTCTCATGTGTCTGAAGTACATTTTTGAATGAGAGATTTACTTACTGAATTTGAGGAAGAGAATAAATTAAAATGAAGTAGAAGTCATGGCCAGAGTTGGGAAAACAAAATTGTAGAGAACAACACAGTTCAAATTCGAAGTCCCTCACTTAATAGCCCTGAGAACTGAGTAAGTTACTTAACCTTCCTGAGCCCCCATTTCCTCATGTGGAACAGGTTGATAATGTTACCTAGTTCACATTGTTAAGAAGTTTGAAAGAGATAATGCAGGGAAAGCAATCAGCCCTGTTCCCAGCACACAGCAGGTGCTCAATAAAGCAGCATTTCTCTTTTCTTTATATCTTCACTGTTCTTGAGGAAGTGTATCGCGGTGGTTTTTTTTGTCAGACAGTCCGTATTTAAGAAGGGACTTCACTGGCATTGAAAAGTTTTTGATCTGTTAAAGGAAGAAAATTTTTATTGAAAAGACTGATTATTTTGTATTATCAAAAGTAGATATAATTGTTAATATAAAATAGATTGGATGGTGATTATAGTTAATGATATTTCTTATGTACTTGAAAGTTTCTAAGAGAGTAAATCTTAAATGTTGTCACCATAAAAAGAATTGGTAACTATGTGACATGATGGAGGTATTAGCTAACGCTGTGGTGGTAGTCATTTTGCAGTATATAAGTGTGTCAAATTGACACGTTGTATACCTTAAATGTACACGTGCTATTCGTCAGTTATGTCTGAATAAAGCTGGAAAAAATTAATTGAATGTATTACTTAAAAATCTTTGACTATGTAACGCCTATGAAATTTCTAAACAACATCAATAGTTTGAGCCCAGTAACTAGTGAATCAAATTGGAACTGTACTCTAGCAATGGTGTAATTCTTTACAATATAATCTTCAATAGTAACTATTTTCTTACTGGGTGAAATTCATGTGTTCTTTCCATAAATCTGCAGTTGTAAAAAGTCTGATGTAATTCTGAGTTTAGGGCTATGGGTTGAGCTTTAAGAGGCCTCATAAAAGAAAAAGGGGACAGATGGATCAGAGTGCCTACTGTGTGTTCTACTGAGTAGCTACATTTCTTAGTGCTTTTGGAATAAAAATAAGCCTGAGCCCCTGCCTTTAACAATAGCTCTTTAGAGCTTTTAGAAGAAGGAAAGGAAATAAAAGAGAATTCCTTTGAATTTTGACCGTAGAATGCAGTTATAAAATAAAGTGAAATGGAGAAGTCAACTAATTGGATTCATTCCATTATTTCAGTTAATCTGTATCGAATCTTTGAGTAAAACTGGTCGAGCGGCTTTACATGACAGCCCTCCATGTAAATGGAAAATTTCCCAAGCTCATGCTGGTTGGGAAACAGAAGACCTCTTTTAAAGCAGTGCAAAACTCAGCAGTTTGGGTTTCATGGAACTGGTTTAGTGGTTTCAACTTATATAACTTCCATATGGAAACTCAAGGGGAGCATAGAAACTAAACCCTCCTAATGTACCACCTGAGAGCAGCTGCTAGTTCAGGGGTCTCTGTTCAAGTGCCCCAGGACCCTGAAAAATTTTTTTTTCCTGAAAAACTGGATTTCTTTCCCAAAGATGAACAGAACCAATCAAACTTATGTAAACAGATTTCTAATGGCAGTGAAAAGAGGAAATCCATTTTAATCTCCTTTAAAAAGTTCTGGAGCACTTGGAACTGGTTCACCTAAAAATCAGCAAAGGGTCCAAATAGAACCAAATAGGCATCAAAATTGTGTTCTGTAGTGAAACTTGGATGGTTGCAATATTTTTGTTTTTCTTTTACAGTAGTCTAGAGGCAAATGAGAAAATTAGGTTGAGCATTGTAAATTATAGTCAGCTAGGGACAATGATTGACAAGGACTAAAGGTATAGTCTTGAAATTAAAACAAAAATCTCTTTCTCACTTGGTTATAGGAGGGCACTGAGAGTCACACTGAAGGTTGACCAAACTTTATGCTAAGCTTCTTACATGCATTTTCTCCTGTAATTTTCTCACCAACAATATGGGGTAGGAATTATTTTAGCCTCATTTTTAGCTTCTGAAGAAACTGACTGAGAGATGTAGTGTCTTCTGAGGGTCATATAGCTGAGGAGGGGTGGATTCAGGATTGAATCTCAGGTGTGTCTCAAACCCTTTTCAACACACTGCAGTCTATTTTGAGGAGTGTATAATTTATCTCTTATTTGTATGGATTGAAAAATTGTTAGAGTAGGTTGATTCATCCTCAAAGTACTGACAGATTAAAAAAAATTATTTTAAAAGCCTTTGCATGCCTAAAAATTTTGACTACTGCTTTGAGTAAGTTCTTACATAGGTGGATATCTGCTGTGAAATGAGAAGACTTATGTTTTAAAAGAAAAAATAATGGACTATTTGATGACTCAGCAGTGTTTCTATATGCTGCTTGTTTCAATTGCCTTAGCAGGGCGAACTGTAAGCTCAATATTTTTTAGGTAGATGTTTGAAAGATTGGCTATATCTTTCATTAGATAAAACTTTCTGGACTTACAGAGGGCAAAGGAACTTGAGAAAATTGGTATTTTATGCCAATTATATTTGACTATAATAGTTTATAGTATTATATTAAAGTCAAAACTCACATGTTCAGCAAAGTTGCACTACATTTCTTTTATGCTTTGCGAGGTGTAAATGAGATATTCCACATCGCTAAAACTGAATTTTAACTCTAAGAGGGAAAGGTATTATTTTTAGAATTTTGAATAAAGATTTCTATAAAAAATTCCATATTCCTCTCTTCTGTTATTATGTCCTAAGTAAAATTTTACCTTTCCTTGAATCTTGGTCATTATTATATACATCAGCTATTGAATTCTTCTGTTTACTGCCACTGATGCCACTTTCATGAAACATAAATTTGAATAACTACTGGTCCTAGCTTAAAAAAACCCAAAAACCTAAGATACCCATTTCCTTGTAATAATGATGTATTTTTAAGTCCCCTGCAACTGGAATAACCAACCAATATGTATATTTGACCCACCTGCATTCTAATTCCAACTGCATGGTATAGGTGAAGCTCCTGCTAGGTGTATGATGTATGTTTAGAGATAGAGCTTTAACTCAGAATTTATGACTCTTTCCCAACTGATCTTTAATCTCCTTTAAATCTTTTCCTTCATTTTAGAGTTTCAAAATAGTGCTTGGTGCCACATTTCTGTTTCTTCTGTTTTGAAGTCTAATCTAACTCTTCTGGCTTCCCAGAGACAATGTTGATTCCCAAAGAGTAGGCATCCTTAACTCAAATTTAGAGGTATGATCAAATCCCTACAATTCCTCAAGTAACTCCTTCCAGCATGTTTCACTAAAATGATTCATATCACAAAATTCTCTTACCAAAATATTTTCCTAATATGTGCCTCATAATTTTGTTCATGTATGTAGCTGGAAGTTCATTAAGCATTGATAAATTACCTACGATATGGGAGGCACTCTCTAAGATGCTGCACACACAAAGAAGTCTAAGACATATACTGAACGCCCAAGATGCATTAAGGTAGGGGACAGAGACATAAAGATGTATATGTGTGGATTATTGTAAAAAGATGTGAGATTCAATCAGAGAAGAGTTGTTCATGCAAAATGAGTCTTAAACAGTGAGTGAGAGTCTGACTAAGAAATTGGGAGTGGACATGACAGGACATGGAAATAAATGCTGTGCTCAGGGAACTGTATGCAGTAATATGCTGAGCAGAGAAGTGAGAAAGATGGCGAGTAGAGGGAGAGCAGGCCGTGGAGTGAGAACCAGATCAAGACTGGGGCTGTTGGGGAAACAGACTTGATTTTGTACATGGTGGGGGCACTACTGGGGTGTTTTTAGTTTAGCTAAATTGTTTTCTAACAGCAGTGTGGAGAGACACTTGAAATGGGCAAAACTGGAGGCAGGGAAACCAGTTAGGAAGTGAGTACAAATGACCTAAGCTGCATATAGTGAAGACTTGGACTAAGTCCGTGGTGATAGAGGTGGGGGAGGAGACAATTTAGAGAAATATTCAATAAAGTCTTAAATGACATAGAGATTTCTAAATGTTTACACGGAGCAGAACAAATCCAGGTTTTGTGGGGCGTGAAACTTAACACAGTTGATGAAAAAGAATGCAAAATTTTGACTTCAAAATGAAGTACAAAAGTAAACATTTACTTAAAATTAGAAAAGAGACCACAAAGTTACACATTTTAAGAACATGACAGAAACCATAAACCTCACAAAATTAAGACAGAGAAATATATTTCATTAAGCACAAACTAAACGTATCACCACCTCAACTTTCCTTTAGCCATAGCCCAGAACTGTCTGTACCCATTTTAAATATCTCCCAGCACAAAGAAATGTGACAGAGGTAAAAGCAGAGCAGAGTGGAAAGACAGTCAGGCGAGAGTAGGACACCCAAAACGTTTTGTTCTTGGTGGCAAATTGAGTAATCATGTCTGGCGAGTCGTCAACATGGATATATACTATTCTTATTCTTTCTTATCTGCACAAAATCTTGTCAACTTTTTATGTATAAGATTCTGAAGTATCAGGAAGTACACGTTTTTGGCCTTAAGAATAGAATAATGGTTATAACTGTTAACAGTGAGGAGTGAGGAAGACTATACAATGGGGGAAAAAAATTGTATCATTGCTTCGCAAAGGAATACTATCCTTCTTCAGTATTTATTCTTTTTGTATCTTACTGAATAAAAGAGACCTGCAGTGTTCACATACATTGGACTCTGGTATGAACCACTCTTAGAGTGTACTTTTTACAAACCAAAAATCCTGGAACCTCTAATGAGTCAACGCAAGTAAACCCCTCTGAACTTTAGATTTTTTTAATCCAGTATGAGATCTCTAAGTGGAAGCAAGATAGCAAAACTAAGAGTGAGAGGATTTTGTAAATTGCTTTATTTAGAGAATAGAAAATGTTAGCCTTACAGTATTAATTCCTATGATTTTGTTTGTAATTGTTAGACAACTGGTCATTCCATGGGAAATGAGGCAAGATTTGGTGAAATACAAAATTTATGAACTTTTCTATCTCTACTTTGAGAGACAGAACAGCACTGAGATTATGGGTAAGGACCCTGGAGCCTGACTGATTGAGTTGTGCTCTCCGCTTCACTGCCCACTGGTCGTATTTAACCTCTTTGTGCCTCAGTTCCATCAGCTGTTAAATGGGTATAATAATACCTACCTTTCTGGGTTGTTGAGTGGATGATAGGTATCAATGGATGCAAAGATCTTAGAAGCAATGCCTGGCATATAATAATAAGCATTATATTAGTGTTTGCTCCTTTTGTTTTCCAAAGAAAAGGAACCATAGTTTTCCTTAGAATGGCCTATATTCCCTGTATAATGAGGGCTCAGATTTCCAAACTTTATCGCTAGCCACTGTGCCAGGTATCCTGAGCTCCAGCCCAGTGTTTCCTAAACTCTTCCACGTGGGTGTTCTGAGATAATTTATGGTGCCCCACAAAGGCTGAGCTGAATTAAATTAAATGCTTTAGAGGTAGCAGAAATTTCCAAGTAGTTTTTCATGCCCTAGACCCGTAACTCCAAATGGTACAGACATGGGCTCTGAAGATGATTGAACAATAACTTTTCTGTTTGAGGATATTGTGGAAATACTGTTGCTACCATGGGCTTTCACTGATTACGATCTGCTATGCTAAGACTTTGGCCTTACCTACTTCGGGTGGTGCAAGTTCAGGCCCTTTGAAGAGGCAGATTGGAAGTGCCAGTCAAATAAATCACACCCCAGCATCAGCTGTCCTGCCCTGTCCAGGGAAGTGTCGTTTGTTTATTTAGTCTTGGTGACCTTGTCAGTACTGGCGATGGCTACCTGTTGGCGTTAATAGGGCTAACGGGCTAAGTGACAGATGAGTCATTTCCACCGGGTGTGCACATCAGTTCTGTTCTTCGGATCGTGACTAGAGTTGTCCTTGGCAGACCATTGCCATTTTCAGATTTGCTTCCAGTATCCTCTCTTACTCATCGCACGCCAGCAACTTGTCCCTTAACTCAGGCAGAGAGCTCACAGTTTCCTCATTTCTGTTCCTCTTGCACCATTCTCTGAACATGAGGTTTAGGTGACTGCCATCATCACTTCCCTTAGCTTTTGATCACTAAAATTCCATTACCCAGGCATCACTTGTATTTATGAGTAAACTTTTCCTTTTGAGCCACCCCCATACTCGAAGGCTTCTAGATGAGCCGTTTCCTGACAGCTAAGGAGCAATCGACTCCACCATCCTCCTACATAACAATGAGTAATCTTTTCTTCAGTCAATATTACAGGCTCCCACGAGTGTACCCTCTTACGACTTGGGGATGATGGAAAAGAAACTTGACCAGATATTATCTGCTTTGAGATAATAGAACAATATGAATATGGTATTCCATATGCTTTTTAATAATTCTGTGGAATGTGTAGCTATATAAGAAAATAGTCAAGGAGAAATAAATCATGGAATTCATGGGTGTTTAGTGATAAAAGGAACATGATGGTTGTCTAGTCTGGCTCCTTTATTCAATAGTTGTGGCAGGTAAGGAGTTAACTTGATCAAGAGCACACATATAGTCAAGGAGCTGCGGTGATACGGGAATAGCTTTCTGATTCACAGCCCAGTGTTCTTCATCCTCAAACGAACGTTTTATATCTGATAACATGGTTGAAAATGTCTAAACGTTTCTGGCTGGGAGACTACTTGAGATAGCTTCCTTTTCACTTGATATGTCAGAGAACACACAAGGAGTCTACTTTTAACCTGTCAGTTAGTCAGTGATGGAGTACATATAGACTTCTTCATATTTAAGTTATATTGTTGGGGGAGGGGAGAAAACTTCCCAATTAATTAGTTCTTGGTTCATCTTGAACCTGTCTGCTACAGTTGCTGCAGTAATTGTTTGACCCCCTGAACTGTGGAGCTTTTAATAGATTCTCTATCTTTTATATTTGAATTAATTTTTAAAAAATTAGTTACTTGTGATTTGGGCAGACGAAAGAGTATAAACTTAGGATGAATAATTTAAGTTCTACTACAAGTTCCACTTTGAACCTGAAGCCTGATCGTGAACAAGTCACTTTACCAGTTTTGGCCTCAGTTTATCCTCTCAGTTATGAATGGGAAAAGCTTCTGGTCCTTGAATGTTACACCTGTCCTGTCAGTTAGCCTCATGCATTTCACACATTTCCAATGCCTGCTTGTTGGAAGAGGGACTAGGGTGGGAGTTTGGCATCTGTGTTTGTACTGTCAGCTGATGGGCTTTAAAATAGGAGTCCTATGGTTTGAGTAACAAAAAGACCATCTCAGGGTTTCTCACTCAATAATAAGAGGATACTGAAGAGATTTTCTGAGTAAGAGCACTGAGATATTTTTGGAGGTTTTTCAACTAGGCCTCTATTTCATATTTTAAAAAAAACTCATGTAATTAAAATGTAGCCGATTTGTGTTAAAAATAGTATGTTAGCATATGTTCTAAAACTGGATCACACAAGCATGGATTTGCTAAATCTTTCAAGGGAATAGAGCAGGAATTTGGGTTATAGGGCCTGACTCATGCTCATTTGCAGTGTGGTCTGGGTCTTCTTGAAAGTATAAACATGGAAGGCATTGGGGTGGGTCTTGATACCAGTGATGCCAAGAACTTGCTTTTAGCATCTCTTGGCCCTTGGTGTTCCACTGCTATGTACCTCATCAAAATGCCTTTTGCTTTTCTTTTGCAAAAATACAAATTGAACCCTGAGTTACTCTCTGCCTTAGGGAGGGAATAATATATTTAAGATTTCCCATACTGATGCTGAAAATTAAAGAAAAGCAGTGTGAAAAACCCACATAAAGAAATGAAAATATATTTTAAAGTACTCCTAGAAGTATAACTTGAAATGGAGACAATTTTGGGGACTAGACAACAACAACAAAAAATTTCTTTCGACTAGGTTTCTCTCATTCAGTGCTTTGTCATCCAGCCTTATTGAGACAGATGTGGACTCAATGAATTAAAGAATACAGGTTGTTGGACTTCGCTGGTGGCACAGTGGTTAAGAATCTGCCTGCTATTGCAGGGGACATGGGTTCGAGCCCTGGTCCGGGAAGATTCCACATGCCGCGGAGCAACTAAGCCCGTGTGCTACAACTAGTGAGCCTGTGCTCTAGAGCCCGCGAGACACAACCCCTGCCCACGTGACACAACTACTGAAGCCCGCGCGCCTAGAGCCCGTGCTCCACAGCAAGAGAAGCCACCACAACGAGAAGCCCGTGCACCGCAAAAAAGAGTAGCCCCCGCTCGCCGCAACTAGAGAAAGCCCGAGTGCAGCAAGGAAGACCCAACACAGCCAAAAATAAATAAATAAATCTTTTAAAAATTTTAAAAAATACATAATGTCATACATCCAAAAAATTTAAAAATTAAAAAAATGAACAGTACAGGATGTTCATTGTCACTTAATGAAACACTGAGCAACTTTTAAAATTTGTTTCCGTAAATCATAAGCTCAAGTGAGAATATACATTTAATTCAAGATCAGTAGAAAATCTATTGTTTGTTACTAATGACTCAGCTGTTCAAATGATCTATTGTATCAGTGGCCAGTGGCAGGAATGAGGCTTTGTGCAGTATTGTAACCATGACATTAGTGACATCATTTAGTGGAAATAGAATTTGGAACATTTGGGAAACAAAGCAGTGGCTTCTTTGTTTGGCTCTGTGAGAACCTAATGAATACTTAGTATAATGGGCAATGTTGATTTCTCTGCACATATTTAGCAATTTTATATACGTGCATACACATATATACATAAAATGTTTACTTAAATTTTCATACTAATGCATGAGATTCACAATGCTCTATAGAATCTGCAAATAATGTTGTTCTTGTATTGCAAAGCCATGCCCTACTTTAAAAGCAATACCTTTGATTATACAGCATATAGATTCAACAGGGCCCAGAAAACACACAACATTGGTTCCAATCTGAGGTATGCCTTCGTGAAAAAAGATCCCGTCAGCTTTTCCTTTCTGGACCTCACTAACTAAAAATAATGAAAGGGAAGTTATCCTGCAAGGCTGTGTTAGTCAGTAGTGTTGGGAGATCTGTGAGGGGAGCATCATTGTTACCATAGAAATGAATGCTGCTCCTGTTGGGGCACACAAAGGACAGACTGAACATTGAGGAGTGGAAAAGCAATGGGAAGAAAGGCTGCCATCCAATGAGAATGGGAGAAACTACACTGAATTACTTTATTGACAAAAGAACAGCATGAAGCAGGGTGGGGGACCTAGATCTTGAAAATTCCCAAAGGAAATGTGAAAAACAATATCACAACTTGGGTGGAGAGTGCAAAGAAATGGTGACTTTTCTACTTTTAAAAATTAAACTTTCGGAGTTCCCTGGTGGTCTAGTGGTTAGGATTCCGGGCTTTCACTGCGGGGGCCCGGGTTCACTCCCTGGTCGGAGAACTGAGATCCCGCAAGCTGCAGGGCACAGCCAAATAAAAAACAAAATTAAATTTTCTTCTAAATTAGACATATTGTATCTTTTTGCCTTTAGAGCTACTTCTTGAATCCTGTAGTCTTTCTTAAAAATTAAATTTGGAAGAAAACAAAATGAGGAAAATAGTAACATTTGTTCTAGAATATGTATTTTAATCCTGTGTTCTTTTCTTCCTAGTCTTGGAATTTGGGGCAAGTCACTTGATCATACCTTAAAACAGGGTATTAAATAATACCAACCTCACAGTTAATGGGTTAATATATGAGAGAATCAAATTCAAACCCCAGTCCATGGAGTGAACATTTTTAATTGGGGGAAAAGATTAGGGAATGGAATCTGAGATATAAATCATTAATTTGAGTGTTTGAGAATGAAGAGAAAAAGAAGGGTAAGAAGGGTTTTTTCCCCCTTGTCCCTCTCTCTAAAAAAAGAGAATGACCCGTTCATGTTTGATAACCATAGGTAGAGGTAGAAAACATTATACACATGTGAATATATAAGTGGATGATAATTTGCAAAGGGAATTAATAAAACGCTATTAAAATGTTACTTTTGACCTTCAAAAAGATCTTAATGGACTTAATACTTTCATTTATTTGCTAATTTGGGTAGATTATCAAAGTAAAATTTTATTTTAATCATCTATTCGTGCCATGAATAGAATGCAAAGGTGATATTTTTATAAAATTTGATATATCTCCTGGAAAATGTTTATCTATAGATTAATATTATTCATGTGCTATGGTGAACATGCTGATATGCCATCCAGATACTCCAAAGAAAAATTTATTTCAGCTCTGGCCTCCTCATTCAAGATCATGCCATTCCCAGAGCAGCCCACTTTCATGGCTGATGGAGGCTGCGGGTATAAGGGTCCAGCCATTTTGCTTCAATATGGAAAACTCTGATGTCCAGTGGGGTTAACCAAAGCAGCGGGAGGACCTGCATTGCAGCTCAGATTCTCCCTCTGCCAATCCTGCTTCCCTCCCCTCCCTTCCACAGGTGTTCAGCCCCAAAGCACTCCTTACAAACATCCTGCATCCTGAACTCCATCTCAGAATCTGAATTCTGGAGGACTTAATTGGTTTCATAAACATCTTTCTATTGTATGCAAATTCTCGTATGGATAAATATATGTACCTAAAATTAAAAAGTCAATTTTCAAATGTATACATGCCATCAAATCATCTATTTTCTATTCTTCAGTAATTCACAAGGAAAAGAAGTAATGCTTGCAAAATTTCAGTTTGCTCATGTTTTACATGCAGACCTTTAGCTACTAAAGAGTTCTAAGGAAATACCTAATTACATTTACAGGGTTTAAGGACACCCTACAGAGCCCGCTAAATGCGCTCATACAGATGAGAAAGCTGGAGCCCAGAGGGGTAAAAGGACTCACTCAAGGTCCTACTGTCATACTAGAGGTTAGAACACAAGGTGGGTTTACTGCTCCTTAGCTTCCTGTGTTCAGAGACATTTTTTCATCTTTCTTCTCTCCTTCTTTCCTCTTCTGTTCTTTGAATCCAGTTTCTTTCCTCATCATCCTAAGCCACAGCTGTTTACCACAAATGTAAAATCCTTTTAGAGAAATGATTGGGAGTGTGGTGTGTATAGGAAGGTATACAAAGGGCACGTAAAGCTCTTATCATTCTGTCAGCTTATAACTGTGCTTAAAATTGATCAAATTGGAGGGTGCTTTCTGAACCCCATGACACCAAGCTGTTCTCCACAGTGCAATGAATATTAGCTCTCTTCCTCTGAGAATGCGGGAGGTGGGCTGAAGGACAGTTTCTTCATTTCACATTCAGGACCTTCTTCCCATGATCACAAGAATTGTATTCAGTATTTCTTGGGAATTAGAGCCTACAAAGTAGAGATATTTCAGTCTAGAAAAATGTATTTTTTCAGAGACCATGTTAGCCTTTGCCGTGTGGAAAAGATGGTATATTTATTGCTAAATGTGTTCCAGAGGGGTGGTCTGGGTGTATTCTGTATTTATCTCATTCCTATTGATCTCTATCTGTAAGTAGTTGAGATCCATTTATCCTTCCTCTAATACCTTAATAGTAGTTTTATAATTGTTTAGCATTGTACAAAATGCTTTCACTTATATACATTAAATGTTTATCAAATAAATAATACCATACATGTGATTAAATTCAGATACTAGAGAAGGGAGTTATATATAATTTCACTTAATATTTACTCACAGTAAACATGTGAAGTAGATACGATCATCTTCATTTTCGGATAAGAAATCTAAGCTTCATCAAGTTTAAGTTACGATAACTCCTTTCACTTGCCATTTATTATGTACCAGATATTCTCTAAAGCTTTATGTATATTAATTATTTATTGCTCTGAATGGCTCCATTAAAGTAGGCCCCATTATCGTCACTGGCATTTTGTAGATGAGAAAACAGACACACAGAGATGAGGTAACCTGGCCAAGGTCTCACAGTGGGTTAACGATGGGAATGGGATTCAGCGCAGGTAGGGTGACCAGCCATCCTGGTTTGCCCAGGACTGAGGGGTTTCCCAGGACACAGAACTTTCATTGTTAAAACTGCAATAGTCCCAGGCAAACTGGAATGATTTGTCACACTAGAACCAGGTTGTCTGTGCAATTACTCGCACTCTTAGGCACTTAGCTCTTCTGTCTCTCAGTTAGAAGGTGGTACATTCAAGGTTTGAACCCTCCTCTATGTAATTCTGAAGGCTGCCTTTTCTATTTCCATCCTGTGGCCATGGTTTGTGTTTTGGTACAAATAGGTCCCAAAAGAGATCATGATTTGCTAACTTGTAATGTGTTTGGGCAGGTAGTCATAGGCCTCATGTTTGTTATCATTCTTTTACTTTAAAAGCTCTATGGAGGTGTAATTGATATATAAAAACCGCACATATTTAATGTATACATTTTTCTGAGCTTGGACATATGCATACACCTGTGAAAAAATCATCACTACAATTAAGGTAATAAACATACCCAATACTTCCAGAAATTCCTTGTGTCCTTTTTTTTTTATAAGTTGTAGAGATCCGTCATACAACATAGTGTCTATAGTTAACAGTACTGTATTGTGTGATTTTTAAAAAGTTGTTAAGAGGGTAGAGCTCATGTTATGATTCTTAATTGGCTTTGTCTCATTTGATGGAAGGACATTTATTTTTCTTACACTTTGGTTTGGTTTCTCCCAGGCCTATTCCCTGCTTCCCCTAAGTCACTAGGACTCGTAGTATGGATTGATGCCTTATTTTCCCCTCTCCCATGGGTCACTCCTGAATGACACCCTTCTCTTGTGTACCCTACTTCTACTTCACTTTCCCCCATGGCTCTGGAACACAGGATGCATGCATTCAGTATCCGCAAGTGCCTCTCAGCATCCTCTTATGTCATGCTTCCCCCTTAGGCTCCTCCTTCTCTAAGTGTCATTGTTCTCCCTATCGCCCCTACCCCTACTACGTCCTTAGTTTCATGGTATCCCCCTATAATAGAGTTCCAATAAAACTGTCTGAGGATTTAAAAGAAGAGAGAAATCAATCTAGATTATGTTTTCATGGCCAGCTTCGTAGAGAAGATATTAATTAAGCCAGGTTTTGAGAGTGCAGACAATTTAGATGAGCATCACTAAAATCAAAGGCTTGATTTTATTGATGTTGATTTTGATTTTGAGGGAGAATTGCAGTCTAGGAACTAAGGAATATTAAATTAGTTTTTTTTTTTATTACATGATCTTAACCATAAGTAACTTAACCACTGACTATCTTGATTAACCAGTTTTTATAGTCTGTATTTGAAGGTAGTGTTTTGTAAATGCCTGGTGGTTGACAGTGCTTAATTGTATTGGAGGTTCGCTTAGCACTGTAAAGAGCATATGTGTAACACTTACCCGGTGAGTAACTTTTGGTTGGCACCCACTTACCTTCTCTGAGCCTCAGTTATCTTCTGGCTAGCAGTATCTATTGCATAGAGTTGTTGTGAGGACAATAATAGAGAAACTATTTATTCATAATATAGCTAGGGCTTCCCTGCTGGCTCAGTGGTTGAGAGTCCGCCTGCCGATGCGGGGTACACGGGTTCGTGCCCCAGTCCGGGAAGATCCCACATGCCGCAGAGCGGCTGGGCCCGTGAGCCATGGCCGCTGGGCCTGTGCGTCCGGAGCCTGTGCTCCGCAACGGGAGAGGCCATGACAGTGAGAGGCCCGCGAACCGCAAAAAAAAAAAAAAAAAAAAAAAAGCACATTAAAAACAACTGATTTTTATGCTTCTTTCAATACTCTGATAACAAGTAGATGGGAATGGGTGACTGGTTAGTAGTCTAGGTCAGTAACAAGACACTATTTTTAAACACATCCCATTCGTTCCCTCTATAGCTACGCCTTTTCTGTCTGGATTGTGATTTATGTAGGTGTTCTCCCCCTGTGCCTCAATACTAAATGTTTAAGAGGCCAGATATTTTTACTTTTTAAAGCATACTTTTTCACCTAAAATGGTGTGTCAGAAACCTGAATATATATAGGAGATGAAATGTTGTGATATAAAATAAATTGTTGCAGTAAAAACCCTGAAAAAAAATCTTGCATTTAAATATGTTAATATGTTAGGTTGTTGACAGCGAGGTTGGCAGGGAGTTTCTGATCGAATATTTTGTCCACAAAAAGGTAAATATCAGAAATGGTTCATTGCTCAACAGTTTGAATACGTATTTCAGCAGAGCAGCTGCTTTTTTAAATATAAATATGTGAATCTTCTGGCTATACTTCCCGTAGGATGAAATGATGAGGGCCAAAGTGATTTTAACTATATTTTGCCCATGATGGATGCAACTTTATTATTCGGATATATTTTATAATCAGGTGTGTGGGTGCTATCGAATATTTTTTCTCATTCTTCTGTAATGTAGGGAGTATCAGGCTGATGAAACTTCTGAAGGCAATAAGAAACAGAGAGCCAGGGGGAGTTAAATAGAATTTTCACTTTTAATTTAAATTGCTATCTGCATGCTATCTCTATTTTTTTTCAGACACTTGGCCTATTACAGAAAGAGGCAAAGAGAGACAAAGAGAGAATTAGAGAGAGACAAAAAAAGAGAGAGAGGGAGAAGGAGAGATGTAACCTTTCAGAGAAGTAAATATAGCCTTTCTAGCTTTCCTTCCGTCATCGGAAGGGTATGTGACTGTAGAAGAATGGTCAGAGAGATGTAATGTCAGTGGCTTCGGAGATGGAGGAAAGTGGCCATGAGTCAAGAAATGCAGGCAGGCAGCATTTAGAAGCTGGAAAAGATAAGGAAAAGGATTCTCCCCTAGAGCCTTCAGAAAGGAGCACAGCCCTGCCAGCACCTTGATTTTAACCCAATGAGATTTATGTCAGATGTCTGACTTCCAGAACTGTAAGATAATAAATTTGCATTGTTTTAACCACTAAATTTTGTGGTAATTTGTTAGAGCAGCAATAAAAAATTAATACAAGCATGTACACATTTCATATCACATTGAGGGAAGTACATTTATTTTTATCGTTTTTCACTTATATTTATTCTACCATGATCTGTTACGTTACATGTGTAATATATGTTTAAATTACCATCCCCTACCGAAGACAAATTTGTTTACGGAAGCCCTCAGTTTGCTGTATCATGAACATTCATTGGTATATACCAGGAACTTTGCTAAGTGCCAGAGATGCTGTAAAGAATAATAGCCATTCAGGTCTTCCGCCCATGTGTGGCTTTTTGAAACTGATTTGTATGAGCTCTTTATATATTTTGGATATTAACCCCTTATAAGACATATCATTTGTAGATACTTCTCCCATTTGGTAGGTTGTCTTTTCATTTTGTTGATGTTTCCTTTGCTGTGCAAAAGCTTTTAAGTTTGGTTAGGTTCCATTTGTTTATTTTTGCTTTTCCTTTCCTTGCCAAAAAAAATATTGCTAAGACATGTCAAAGAGTACACTGCCTATGTTTTCTTCCAGAAGTTTTATGGTTTCTGATCCTACATTTAGGTCTTTAATCCATTTTCAGTTTATTTTTGTATATGGTGTGAGAAGATGTCCAAAGAAGGCATACAGGTGGCCAACAGACACATGAAAAACTACTCAATACCACTAATCATCAGGGAAATGCAAATCGAGACTATAATGAGAAATTACCTCACACCAGTCAGAATAGCTGTCATCAAAAAGACAACAAATAATTAATGTTGGCAAAGATGTGGAGAAAAAGCAACCCTAGTACCCTGTTGGTGGGAATGTAAATTGGTACAACCACTATGGAAGATAGTATGGAGGTTCCTCAAAAATTAATAATATCCATGGGCTTCCCTGGTGGTGCAGTGGTTGACAGTCCGCCTGCCGATGCGGGGGACACAGGTTCGTGCCCTGGTCCGGGAAGATCCCACATGCCGCGGAGTGGCTAGGCCCATGAGCCATGGCCACTGAGCCTGTGCATCTAGAGCCTGTGCTCCGCAACAGGAGAGGCCACAACAGTGAGAGGCCCACGTACCGAAAAAAAAAAAAAAAATTAATAATATCCAGTAATTCCACTCCTAGTTATATATCCAAAAGAATTAAAACACTAATTCGAAAAGATATATGCACCCAATGTTCATAGCAGCATTATTTACAATAGCCAAGGTATGGAAGCAGCCTAAGCGACCATCAACAGATGAATGTATAAAGAAGATGTGGTATACACACACACACACACACACACACACACACACACACACACACTGAAATACTACTCAGCCATTAAAAAAGAATAAATTTTGCCGTTTGCAACAAGATGGATGGGCTTGGAGGGTATTATGCTTCAGACAGAGAAAGACAGATGCTATATGTTTTCACTTGTATGTGGAATCTGAAAAATAGAACAGAGTAATGAATATAACGAAACAGACACAGACTCACAGATACAGAGAACAAACTAGTGGTTACCAGTGTGGAGAGTGGTGGAGGGAGGGGCAAGACAGAGGAAGAGGATTAAGTGGTACAAACTACTAGGTATAAAATAAATAAGATACAAAATTGCAACATACAGCACAGAAAATATAGGCAATATTTTATAATAACTATTGATGGAGTATAATGTATAAAAATATTGACTCACTATGTTGTACACCTGAAACTAATATAATATTGTGTATCAACTATATTTCAGTTTAAAAAGAATAGCCATTTTCTTACTATATTATCACATTAGTCATGACTAGTTCTGCCAGACTTTTCCCCCTTTTATTTTTTTGTTAAATATTTGTTTACTTATTGAAGTATATTTGATTTGCAATATTATATTCATTTCAGGGGTACAGCCTTTTAGATTGCACATTTCTTGAGGATAAGGACACTTTCTTCCTTTGTTTGTACTCAGCATTGTTCTAGCGTTATGACATAAGCCATTTTTAAAGGATGGGAGTCTTTTGGAAGCTAACACATATATACTCATGTCTTTTAAGATTTCCCTATATAATGTGGAATCAGGAGACAGCTCATTTTCTTTGGTTGTATTACATTGTTTTTAAGGTACCTCTTACAGTGGAATCCTGGAGAATTTAAAACAATTTTTGGCCAAACAGCAGTGAGCAAGGTAAAAGCCCAAATAGAATTCCAGGAGCAGACACACCATAGTAATCCAACCCTGACTTCAGAAACAGTTTATAAGTAAGTTGTTCTGTGAAAATTAAATCATAAATGACAGTTCTGCCAAGATTAATTCTTAAACTACTATGGCATAATATATTTCATGAATGCCAACAGCTCTTACTTGATTCAGAAGGGACTACAACCAATAAATTATGTCTTGTGGTTCCCAATCTGGCTTTATTTTTATCACTGTGTTCTGAAGCTTCAGGACTAAATTTTGTACGACTAGTGGATATAAGACCTTTCTCAAATGTCCTTGACTGCTACTTGTAACTCTAGGTATTATGCAAAAACTAGGAAGAAAAATATATAGGACCTATTAAATTCTAAGAGTTTTAACATGTTATAAAATTTGTTCTTTCATTTAAAATATATAATACAATAACTTTTTTTTTCCCTGAAAGAACAGAGAGATGTAGCACTCTCCCTGTGCTATCTAATATGGTAGCCACTAGCCACATATGTGACTATGAGCGCTTGGAATGTAGTTAGTCCAAACTGAGATGTGATATAAGTGTAAAATACACACCAGCTTTTGAAAACTTCATACAAAAGAAAAAATAATGTTAAATACCTCATAGAGGGACTTCCCTGGTGGCGCAGTGGTTAGGAATCTGCCTGCCAATGCAGGGGACACGGGTTCGAACCCTGGTCTAGGAAGATCCCACATGCTGTGGAGTAACTAAGCCCACGTGCCACAACTACTGAAGCCCGCGTGCCACAACTACTGAAGCCCGCGCACCTAGAGCCCGTGCTCTGCAACAAGAGAAGCCACCGCAATGAGAAGTCCTCGTACAGCAACAAAGCCCCAATGCAGCCAAAAACAAATAAATTTAAAAAAAAACAAAAACCTCATAGTAAGTTTTGTATTGATTATATGTTGAAATGATAATATTTTGGATATATTTGGCTAAGTATAATATTAAAATTAATTTTACTTGTTTCTTTTTACTTCTTTTAATGTGGCTACTAGAAAATTTACAATGACATATGTTATTTGCTTTTGTGTCTCACACTATATCCTTCTAGACAGTGCTGCTTTAGATGATTTAATCGGTCATTTCAGCTGTAGGAGAATATAGGCAACCATGTTCAGATTCTTAAATATTAAGTGGGAGGTCAGTGTCTCTTGCTTGTGAGACCACCCCTGCTTGGTCCTTTCCCTCTTTCTGAGCCTGGAAGAGGGGTACCCTTCTTGATAAGAGACAGATTAATAGGTAAAATAGACATAAGAGAAAGTTTAGAGCAACATTGATATGCCATCAGAAGAGTGGAGATAGAAGTGGGCAGGATATTCGATCAGCTGCAACTAGGTTGTTTGTCCTTTTTCAAGAAAGCTCTAGAACCCACCCCTTGAAAATGACAAAGAGCCTCTTTATTCACCAGATAGAGATTAGGTCATGTCTACAGCCAGAAATGTGAACCCAGGAGAATGTGAGAATGACAAATTTTAACCTATTTGAGTGGAGAGGAAAGAACTGGGTGGGATGGATTAAATATCGTGATTTTATACTGTCTTCAGATTTGATAGTGATGGAAATTGATTTGCAATATAGCATTTATCATTTTATTGCACTAGTGTTCTTACAGCTTGGGGAAGTGGTTATTCAAGTGGCCATGCTTTCTAAAGAAGGAGCCAAACATCTGATGTCTCTTGGACATGAGTTCAGACTGTCCTCCCACTAAAAGTAAAGACTTCTCAGTTTCATGAAGAAGAGGATGGAGAGGAGGTTGAACTATAAAGTGTCTAAGCTTTTGTCCAATTTTAAGATTTTTTTCTTGTTTTTTTTTTTCAAGGCTTTGTTGCAGTGCTGTGAGTTACAGTCATTGTTTGGAATTAGTGAAAGATAATATTATGGCCATGTAATCTGTTGAATCTTATTATTTTACTTAAGCTAATACACTAGAGGAAACCTTGAGTTTTGTGCTAGCAAAAAGGGAGAGATTTTCAATATCCTCTTACTGCTTATGAACATCTGTTTTAGAAGTTCTTAATTACCTCCAGGGAGAGAGGGACATAATAGTGATGTTCATGCAGAAGCAATTTAAAAGTGATCACACTTGGTTCCCCAAATGGGTCTTTGCTTGTCTTAAGAGCAGGAGCAGAAGTGGAGGGGTTGCTTATTCATCTAGTTTGCAAAATGTTGAATACTTTAGTCATTTTAGCATTTGAAAATTGCTAATATTCTATTTCCTGAGCCATGAAAAAATGGATAATTTTGTCTAGGCAAGCAAACCAAACACTATAATATCTTGGTTAAAATAAAAAGCAGGAGATACTCTGGGTTTCTTTACAAAATGCATTTTTCTACTTGACAGATAAACTGTTGGCTGCTAATCACGGGAACTGTAGTAGTTATAGCACCTAAATAAAAATGGCATTCCATACATCAGCATCATGGAGCATTTACAGAAGAGGCTTTGAAGGGTACACTGGGGAGACAGCTTAGAGATGCTGTACAGGTCTCTTCCAAGAATTTAGAATGCTTTCAGACAGTATAGGAAATTAGACTTGTTCTATGTGGCTTCAGGTGAATTAGGAAGAGGAGATGATGTGAAAGATGAGGGAAATTTACTTTAAGTTTACCAAAGAGCATCCTAATAGAGATAACAGCGAAATTGGTGACGCTTGAAAGTCGGGCTGACCCACGAGAGGATGTGTTTAAGCAGAGGTCTGTAAAGTATGCTAGAATGGAATTTCAACCTTGGGTTGAAATTTGGTAGGATATTAGACAAGCTAACTTTCAAAAACCCTTCAATGTTAAGATTATGTGAAAAGCAATGACGTGTGTTAAAAGGTTTCTAAAAAGAAAACTTTCGGTATCTGGATTGCATTATCAATTGCAAATCCAATGAAATGCACTTACATATTTAAAACTGTTGACTATTTGTATTATAATTCACATCCCCAGTTAAGTGCAATGAAACACATGTTTATTAGCAAGGATCTCTATGTTCTAGGCATGAGCCCTTTTGATGAAAGGTGACTAAAGAGTGTAGGTGTTTATGCAGCCCTCCCACATGTGGCAGAGCCTGGTAGTTGGTTGTTCTGTTGGTACAGCTAGTCTGTACACTGACCTTATTAAAACATCGATCAGCTAAGACCTTGCGAAGCTTATTTGCACCCAGCTGCCTCGTAATAGATAGCATTCATTTTGTGCCCTAGGATTTGAAATAGACCAAACTTAAAACCCTCACAAAACTGTGAAGATGGGAATGTGTCTCTTGTCTAGTTTCTTACTAAGTTGTATGATAAGATACTAGAGCAAGAGAAGGTGAAAATTATTTGTTTCATTGGTTCTCAACCCTGAATATCACTTGGAATTTTTAATTTAAAAATTAAATCCAGGTCTGGATCCTGTACTCAGGGTTTTTTTTTACTTGAGCTAAAAGTGGTTCCTGGCCTCTGGTTTAGGGTTTGTTTATTTCTTTCTTTTGTTTTGACAGCTCCAGAGGTAATTCTAATGTGTAGTCAAGGTTGGGAAACACTAGTCTTTCCTAACTTCTTCATTTTTTAATGGGGATATTAGGACTTAGAGGAATAGTTCTCAAAAACTTTGATGTTTGTAACATACTCGTGAAAGCTGTAAGTTTGGGCAATACACTTGAGGGAATCAGAAGACTGAAAAACACTCTAAACCACAAAGTGATGGTTACAATGCGACACATTCACTGCTGCAGTATGATGATGACTCACAGTGTCTACAAAAGCATCCCTGGTTATTGTGTTGGTGTCTTGGTCCACTTTGTCGACAATTCTTTACTGTCCTGACCGTGCTCTGTCACAGTCAAAATTCTGGCAGCTTCTCCAAATGTATGATCTTTCTTTGTTGCCAGCTTCTTATTAACGCCTAATTGCAACAAGCTTTACTGTCCTTGTAACTCATTTCCATGACCTGCCTTGCTCAACATTCCACCTAACAGACATTTCATTCCTCCATTCATTCATTGCTGGAGATGTGGTGGCGAGAAAAAACAAACACAGCTACTGTGTTTTTAACAATTGCTACTCAGTTGTAACAGAATATAATTGTATATATTGATCAAAATTTAGCTGAATACCTCAGAATGGTTCCAGTGTTAAAGCATTTCAGTTAGGAATGTAACAAATATAATGAATTGAAGTGATGCTTTGCAAAGCTTGGAAATGATTAGGTCAGTGAAATTGGTTATTGATATTGTTAAACTATTGAATTTGCACAAGTGGTAAGGGATATAATGTTTTTATAAATAGTCTTGGAATCAGGGATGATATCAAAATTTTCATGCTTAGCAGCATTTATATCAATGGATCCCAGCATTTTTGATAGGGAGTCTTCACAAAAAGAATAGTCAACCTGACCTGACATTGAGTTGTAAAATGAGGTGCTTAAGATGATTTTTAAAATACATTGTGCTTTTTTAACCCAGATCAAGCCCCTTGCAAGTTCTATTATTCCCTTCTAATTTTCTGAATAGAATAAATCAGTTTTTCCAATGTGCTTAGAGTTATTTATAAGAATGTAAACCTGCCAAAGTGTCCCTGGACAATAGGCCCAAGTCCTCCATAAACTTAAGGAAGAGCAGAGAAAATAGATGGATCAGCAATTCTCCAGCCTTTCTATTGAGACCACGTGATGGATGATATAGTTCTTTGAATACACATTCTCGATCCAATAGTTAAATGTCCACTTCTGTTTCTTCCAGTCATGAAAGAATATGAGTGCATATAAATGAGAAGAGTATTGTAGAGCTATTTTTGATGCTTGAATTAAAATAGACACCTACGTTTCAAACTTCTATACCTTCTTATATTTGATCCGTCTCATAATTAATCATAGCTCCATAGTTATCCATTTCAACCCTCTGTTTTAAGAATTAAGGGATTTTTAAAAATTAAATTCAAACATCTTATAAAAAATGAAAAAATAATCTTTATTCTAACAGTTAGGCCATTGAGCTGGTATTCATTTCTACAGAGAAATCTCCAGCTAGGTCTATTGAGGAGCTTCAGTAAGACAGTCTTCCCTAGAAAGTGCTGCCACCCCTCTCTCTGAATTAACATGACTCTCTCAGAGGTGATGGGTGTTGCCTTGAAGTAGGGGTTAGGGACCAAAGATACAAGGAAAAAATATTATTTTCTGCCTTTAAGCCTTTGCACCTGCTGTGGCAACATATTGACAAGCTCTTCTCCCACTTTATACCAGAGAATGCCTATTCATTTTTTATTTTTAAAATTAAGTATAGTTGATTTACAGTGTTGTGTTAGTTTCAGGGGTACAGCAAAGTGACTCAGAAAAAAATATATATATATATATATTTATATATATATATATATAAAAATATATATTTCAGATTCTTTTCCCTTATAGGTTATTACAAAATATTGAGTATAGTTCCCTGTGCTATACAGTAGGTCCTGATTGGTTATCTATTTTACACACAGTGGTGTGTATATATTAATCCCAAAATCCTAATTTATCCCTTCCCCGTCCTTTCCCCTTTGGTAACCATAAGTTTGCTTTCTATGTCTGTGAGTCTATTTCTGTTTTGTAAATAAGTTCATTTGTATTTTTTTTTAGATTCCACATACAAGTGGCATCATATGATATTTGTCTTTCTCTGTGTGGCTTACTTCACTTAGTATGATAATCTCTAGTTGCATCCATGTTGCTGCAAATGGCATTATTTCATTCTTATTTATGGTTGAGTAATATTCTATTGTATACACACCACATCTTCTTTATCCATTCATCTGTCGCTGGAGATTTAGGTTGCTTCCATGTCCTGGCTGTTGTAAATAGTGCTGCTATGAACATTGGGGTGCATGTATCTTTTCGACTTATAGTTTTCTGTGGTTATATGCCCAGGAGTGGGGTTGCAGGATCATATGGTAACTCTATTTTTAGTTTTTTAAGGAACCTACATACTGTTCTCCATAGAGGCTGCACCAATTTACATTCCCACCAATGTATTCATTCTTTAAATCCAACTCCAGTATCACTCTCCCTGAAGGCTTCCTTCATGTCTTCCAGGAAGTATTAGCTACTCCCATCATCTGTGTACTCAGTCCATAGCTGTCCTCCGTGTCATATTCTTGGTTTTACAATTTATTTACCTTCACACAAAACTCGAACTCCTCAAAGCTAGACACTTGACAAAGGTATAATCTATTGATGTATCTTGTAGGATAGTTTTTGGCGTGTATTACACACCTGAGAAAGGCTTACTGAAATAAAATAAACAATGGGGTAGGTGCATGAATGAGTGAGTGTGAGTGAAGATGAAAAGACTCTTGTTCTCACAGGGAAGCTGCAACACAGTAAACAAGCGTTAAGGACGTGGGTTTCTGCCTTGAACCATGCAAATGCTAAGTATACAAAGAATGTCACAAGAGTCTTGTTTTGATGTGGAATAAAAATATCTAAAATCTTAGGCCCTGGTAACAAAAGGTCATAAAAAAGCAAGGTGGAGGACCCTCAGACACTGGTGATGTTGCCTGCTTTTTAGCAATTTTGTAAAGGATGGCATTTTGATGACTGTGAGAACAAGACTTTATTTTTCAAAGTGTCTCAAGTGATGTAAGTTGAGTTACAGAAATCTGGGAGCCAGGAGCATCTGACTTACAACCTTCTGGCTGGTTTCCTAGGTATGTGAGTCTAGGAGTATCTGGAGCCTGTTTCCCATACACTGGCTATGACCTTGCACTTCCTGACAAGCAGGCTGTCCTCATGCTACTTATTATTCTGGTTGCCTTGCCAATTTTGAAAGCCTTGAGTCCTGAGAAAAATTATATAAGTCCCTGGCTAATAAGCCACTTAGCTACTAAGCCTACAACATAAAGAGGATAAGGGGTTATCGTCCAGGTGCTCTTTAGCGTGTCTGGTCACCTGTCAGGCAGTTCTTATGTGACATCTGTCATTTCTTTCCTGCTCCAGCCCCCTTTCCCTAGGTACCACCAATCTACCATATATGCTGCCCCTGAGGTCTCAGAAGCCCTCCAGGCACTGTTGTACCTATCTAAAATACTATTATATTATGGATAAATGATTTAATTAGTATTCTTTCAAGTCCTAGAAAAGCTTAGCTTATACCCCAAATACAGCAATTATTATTTTAAAAAATAACATTGAGTAAAGGAGTGTTTATTCTTTCCTTTTGTTATGTTCATTTTCTAAATTTCAAAGTAGAAAATTTCTAAATGTTTTAAAATAAATAAACTACCAAATCAGAAGCTGACTGTTTTATAGACGATGCTCTTGCAGAAAGTAATCCATAAAGAACATCCAGCATGTTTACTACTGAAATGAGTTAGAACTGTCAATGCTGAACATCCTAATGAGGTTTCAGAAAGGTCAGGATTAACAATAGTCACTGATAGTTGAGTCAGTGCTTTTCTCCTGAGAGTAATGAGGTAAGCTGTGAAAAAAAATGTTGAGGTATAATTAGAATTAGATTTTCATACTCCTCAAGATTATTCATACTGGAGGTTTCACCTGGATTTCTCCTAGCCTTTGTTAGTCAGACAGCAAAAACAGAATTCAAATCAGATGGTTGTAATAAGGAGATGTTAGTGATGGAACTTCTTACAGAGGTGTGGTCAAAGTAGGGGACAAAGCGAGGGTCTATGAGACACCAAGAGCCTAACAGCAGTGAGAAACCTAGGCCTGAAGTGGCAAGAAGTAAAAGAGTGTTAATGGGCTATGAGCTGAAGCTAAAGACCCGCCCAAAGGAGATGTGGAAATGGAAGGTCATGACTACTTAAAGAAAAGAAAAAAAGCAAAGAAAAGAGAGCAGTCCAGAGCTAGAAGGATATACAGAAGAAATATCCATATCATGGGTCTCTTTTGCCCTATGGCTACCTACTGGTGTTTACCATTGGTCAAATCCAAATGCAAGCCAGGTGGAGCTCTCTCCTCAGACCACTTACCAGAAGTTGTCTCACTGGTACTTGTCCTCATGGTCTATTGTTTTCTGGGACTCTGAAGTCTATTTTTTCCTGCTACCTATATGGAACTCTAAAGTTACAGTATGCCTTACTGATCTCTTGCATTTTGCATTCTGATCCCCAGTCTTTATTAGAATGTTATACCATATATTTCAACTTGAGTGCCAACTCCTATTAGTAGCATTTGTTTAAAATATATTCTATAAGATTTATGTCTTTGGTATTTCTTACAGAATCAGAGGACTAAAAAAAAACACCTTCTAATATTATATTAGTTTCAGGAGTACAACATAGTGATTCAGTATTTTTATAGATTATACTCCATTTAAAGTTATTATAAAATATTGGCTATATATATAAAAAAGACACACACACACACACAAAACTTTCCAAAACAATTTGCAGTGTTTTCACCTAAATTATTTTTGCTTTTCCCATATTACAACTCTGAAACGTGAATTTGGGAATAAGATAAACATTTTGGTTGCTTTTAAATGTAATAAGTATATAATTTGCTGATATGTTTTATTAATATTTAAAACACTTTTATGTACTTCCTTAGGTTTCTGTATAGAACTTTTTCTTTAAATACTTAAAATCAAAGTCCAGCATTTGCACACAGATAGTTTTCAAGAATAATATATTAAATTTATTCTTTTAAATATGAAAGAAATTCCTTATGGTTTCATTAATAGAAATGAAATTAGAGACTAAAATCAACTTGTTCTTAGTTCACATCAATCTTTTATTATTTCATTCATTCATTCATGGAACAAAATATTTACTGATGACTATTACCATATGCCATTGAATATGTCATCAATTTAAGTAACATCCTGATTTCAGAAATACTAAAATGTGAAAAAATGTGCATTTTAGAATTGTTGAAACGATATACGTGGTGGCTGTATTTCAATTTAGAATAACTTGAGTTGGGAAATAGCTTATGATCTAGAATTTATAACCAAAGGAAAGCAAAATAAAATGAAAAAAAATCAATATCTGGGTCCAGGGTGTCATTTTTGTATGTTGTTCTTCTTTTTTCAGTAAGTGTAATTTATACTTTGAATGTCAGAGCTGTGTTATACTTCTGTGACAGTCTCTGTAGTGTGATCACACAATATTATCATAGAATGTCAGTGATGAAAGAGGCTTTAGAAATCATTGAGTGATTTGGTCCAAACTCCTTCTACACAGAAGAGGGAATCAAAGTAGTGGATCAGACTTGTCCTAGTTACTCAACTAGTCTAAGTGGAGTGGAGACTAAAGTCCAGTTCTCAAATTCCTGGTCTAGTGTTTTATTCATTATCCAGTACGTTTTTAAGAGGTAGATATTCAGTGAATAATAGCACATGTGCTTACTATGTGCTTACCGTTTCATAATTAATTAGTTATTGGGGTTAAATTTAAATATTAATACCCCACGTAGGTGTTAGAATTTTACTGTCATTTAACCTTAGTACCAAAAGGTTTAGTGATACCTTTGTGTCACCTTTGGTGCATTTGTGTGTTCATAGTTTTTAGTTTAGAAAAGCTTCATCCAATTTTTGTTATACTGAATGGCTTATCCAGTCTTCTTTTGGGTGCCCTTATTCTTCCTTCCAGGAACAAGAATTAGAATGAAAGAAATAAACATGTATAAGTAATTTGTATGTTTAAAAAATAGAATATGTATAAGTAATTTGATCATGTATTTATTCATCCAATCCTTATTAAGCACTTAATTATTCATTTTCAGTGATGAGTGTTCTCATTTCCTTAATTAATTTTGTTGTGCTTAGTAATAAGATTACTGCTCCCCCATTTCCTAAGCTAACTATTTATTTTGGAGTCATGTAGATATAGTGGAAATGAGAAAGAAATATGTCTTGGACACACTGAATTAACTTATTTTGTCATAAGAACTATTCTGCTCTAATGTGCTTTTAATCTACTGTTTACAAGTATATAATCTTCTACATTTACTTTTATATCATTGATTAAATAAAAAAAAAGCTTACCCTGAAGCCTTGCAAATTGTTGAGTAGTATTTTTTATACAAATTCTTAAGTATTCAAAGACAAATTATTTCCAGCATAAGTAGGAAATGATTGGTAGTATTTCTGTTGAGTAAACAAAACTGATTTTGCCTTTGAATATAACTACTTTGGCACTAAGCTTTGTTGAAATGTTAATGTAGATGTGATGTGTAAACACTCAGAAAAATGTAAATCAAATTGGAAAATTCCAGGTGGAGACATATATTCCTTAAAATCTGCAGAATATAATTATGCACATAAATACCAGTTGGCTTTCTTCATTCTGACCACAAAGTTAAAGCTTCATATCCATTTCTGCTTTTCAGTCCTTCATACCTTACATCTCTTGTTCACCCTCCTCAGCTAATCTTCTGAAGGCACAGCACCTGAAGCCCAGTATTTAAGAATGTTAGTTTTGCCATAATTCAAAAAGACACAGGCACTCCAATGTTCATTGCAGCACTATTTGCAATAGCCAGGACATGGAAGCAACCTAAATGCCCATCGACAGACGAATGGATAAAGAAGATGTAGTACATATATACAGTGGAATATTACTCAGCCATAAAAAGGAACAAAATTGAATCATTTGTAGAGACGTGGATGGACCTAGAGACTGTCATACAGCGTGAAGTAAGTCAGAAAGAGAAAAACAAATATCGTATATTAACACGTATATGTGGAATCGAGAAAAATGGTACAGATGAACCAGTTTGCAGGGCAGAAATAGAGACACAGATGTAGAGAACAAACATATGGACACCAAAGGGGGAAAGTGGGGGTGGGGTGGTAGTGTGATGAATTGGGAGATTGGGATTGACATGTATACACTGGTGTGTATAAAATAGATAACTAACAAGAACCTGCAGTATAAAAAATTAAATAAATAAAATTAAATTTAAAAAAAAGAAAAAAAATGTTGGTTTTGGAGTTACAATGGCTTAAATACGAATCTTGGCTCAGACTCCTAACTAGATATATGATTTTAGACATGCTGCTTGATCTGAGACTCGGTTCTCTTATATGTAAAATATAAAATGTAATAGAACTTCACAAGATTACTCTGACAATTTAGTAGGAAAATGAATGGAATTTGTTGTTGTTTTTCAGTGCATAGCATTTGATATATTTTAACTGCTGTTTCTATTTTGCACTACTTACACAGAAAAAATTAAATTCCTAAAGCTAGGGAACACATAAGCTAGAGCAACCAAAGTCAGTGCCTTGAGGATATGATGGTCCTGTCTCACTAAAAAGCCAGGAGTACAGCACAGCTTAGAGAACTCTCACTGAAAGAATAACACAGAGCAGAAATACAGCTCAAAACCAGTGAAGCTATTCCCAGGAAAGCAGGGTAAGAGTCAGCAAGTGTTTTGCCAAGTAAGCACTTAAGAAGAGGAGCCCTCCATGGAGATTTGTGCAGCAGCTATCAGAAATAACCAATAGCTAGAACTATAGAAACAGAGTTGGGGAAGAGTTGATAGGATTTTTGAGATAATAACTTACCGTATTTTTAAAAACCAAAGCACACTCAACCCTTCCTCCCCCTTTCAAAATCTGTAGTTTAAAATTTCTGAATTTGGAATTGACCTTACAGTTGAGCTTAATGTCTTATCTCCTGCCTGGGCATGGAGGGGGATATTAAATTAATTATTTGTCTTACAATAACTCATATCTCTGGGTTGAGGAAATAGGATATGTTTTGATGTATTAATTAATAACTTTGAATAATTGCAGATGGAAATATGGAAAAATTCTTCTTATTTAAACATAATCCTTAATACAGACCATACTTTTATAGAAAATCATAGACTGACATGGAATGTCAAATATAATGGGACACTCAAGAAGACCAATCCAGGATCACAGAGATGGAAAATCCAAAATGGGATCAAGACATAGATATTTCCCATTGTTTGGTCAATTCCTTAATACCAGAACCACAAGTATATTTATTATGGTTTATAGACAGTAGGTTTATGTCCAGTTCACTGTTTGGTTAACTGTACATAGGTTTCACCTCACAGAGTGGCTAAATCCCTTTGAATTAAATTTTATGTTGTCTTCATAAATTCCTGAATTAGAAGAATTCAATTCTTTTATAAGACAGGTAGTGAATAAAGCTTTTAATTGTACAGATAGGTGCCAGTACCAGATGGATATCTATCTGATAAATGCAGTAAGAATTATTTAACAAAGAGTAGGTGAGACATGCAGGAAGCTTTCTAAGAACGGTTTCCAGATAAGGCCTGTTTCTGTTTGGTGACTGTGTTAACCCCCTGCTCTGTCCTTACATGGTTCCCTATTGTCTATTTAATTTTGGGTATTGAAGTCCATCAGCAGTCAAGCTCTGACCATAGTTCAATCCGCTTTTCCAACCTCATTCCCTCAGCTATGTCTTTGACATCCAGTCAAAGCATATCTTTCTCTAAGCATGCTGTTTCTATCCTGCTTCCATGCTGTCACTCATCATGTCCCACCATCCTGCCTTATCTCTGTAGGATGAAATCCTAAAGAAACTTCAAAGGATAACTCAAATTGTTACCATCCACTAAGACAATTTTCTTGATTATCATAGGATTAATTCCTACTCTCAGATCTTCTTTAGCACATTTTTGTATTTCTGCTTTTAGTATTTGCTATGATTACCTTTGCATTATACTAATTCTTATACATTATATCTCTGATTATTTATGATTCTGTCTTTCTAGTAAAGATTGCACATTTATTTTATATACATACTGCCGCACATGTATTTTATGTATATTTTAAACACATACTGTGTTTGGACACTATAGCAGTATGGAGATGAAATGACCATACTCCCTGCTCTCCCAGATTGAAAATCTAGTAAGGGCAGAGAAAAGAAAATCTCTAAAATTGAGTTTGATAAATACCATTGTAGGTTTATAAAAAAGTGTCACAGGGTATAAATGAGTGGCACCTAAGTTAATCTTCATTTTAGGGGATACTGAGGGTCTGGATCAGAAAAAAATTCCAGGAGGAAGCTAAGTATTAACTTTGTAAATACTTACTTACTTACTTACTTTGTAAATACTTACTTTCCTTATATTCTCTCATTTAAACCATTTTGGGTGTATTTCTGTCCATATAATTATTAAAAATCAGATTTACTGTCTTTTAATTCTTTGCTCAAATCTCTGTTCTAATATTTATTCCATGCTTCTTTATGCTTGTATTTGTGTGTGTGTGTGTGTGTGTGTGTGTGTGTGTGTGTGTGTGAGGTATTTGTGTGTTTATCCAGCAGGACTGTGAAACCTTGATTAGGATAAATAGTGTGTCTGTACACTTTGTACTCTGAAAGTATTTGTTTCATGTCCTTACACCTTTACAAGGCTGTGAACTCTTGGAGCAAATGCCACCATTTACTCTTAATCATATTGACAGGTACTCAGCTCAATACCTGTAACATACAGGGCAAGTACTCAATAAATATGTTAAACTAGATTGATTAACGTCTATGTACATTTTTTCAGGAGGAAAAGGTCTGCTGCAATTTTTAGTTGGAATATATAAGTGTTCTTGTTACTATATATAGTCTGTAACTTCATGGAGGAAAGTCTTTGAGGGTGGAAGAGACAGATTTGCAAGCTGGAGAAAAAAAATGTGTCAATACACAGGAGAATGGCAGAGGGAGAAATAGATGGAGTGGGAAGCTGGGGGCAGTGAAGGTGGTAAAGTGAAACACAAAATGACAATAAGCCATTTAAAAATAATTTGTCCCGGCTAATCTAAATTAATCTTTGCTGAAAATTATATCTTTTTGGTTCACTTTTTGGGAAGGTAGCAATTTAGGCTAGGGAAAAAGTAGGTAAGTTCAAATTTCCATGGAAACAATTATCATAAAATATTGATTGATGAGGATATTAGGAAGCAGGAAAGGAAAGAGATGGTTGCCATGGAAACATGGACATTCAGAGAAATGCACTTGAAGAGATTCCTACTTATTTCTTTCAGCTAAATATCTGATTAATCTAAAATTGCTACACCTTAGTTTCTAATTTATTTTTAATATTCCTTAAGCTTTGTTTAAGAACTTTTTTCTATCTTAGTAAGTTATATTCACAGAAATTCAAGGAATAGTTTTTGATTTCAATTCTATAAGACATCACTCTTTTATGATTATAAAATCTTTTTTAAATGATATATTTATTTGAGAAGGTATAAAAGCATTATTTTATAAACATGAATCATTTAGATTTCTTTAAAGCATACTCTTTTCTTTAAAGTAATGCTAATAATGACAGTTTTTTAATGAAATTTCCATTGCTGCTTTTAATTTGCACTGAATAGCAGCATAAAATATAAATATTAAGAGATCATTTCTAGTATGATGGTACCATAAAAACAGGCTCACTTTTTCTCTAAACAAGTTTTTTAAAAAAATTTTATTGAAATATAGTTGATTTACAGTGTTGTGTTAGTTTCAGATGTAGAGCAAAGTGATTCAGTTATACACATATATGTATAATTATATATCAATTCTTTTTTCACATTCCCTTCCATTATAGGTTATTACAAGATATTGAGTATAGTTCCCTGTACTATACAGTACGTCCTTTTTGGTTATCTATGTTATATATAGTAGAGTGTATATTTTAAGCTTTTATAACTTGGATTTTGAGATCCTTTTTAGGTTTAGAATTTTATTTGGGTTATTTTGACTGTCAACTTACTATGGAAACAAGGAAGTTTCTATTATGGACAGTATATTTGTAGTTGAGGAATATGTAGAAATTAGATGATTGAAAAACATTCATGTTTATAAAAATGCAACATGCAGAAATTTGAATTGATAAAGCAGGATATTAAACTTTAGTGTTACCTGTACATTGTAGGATTCAAGTTTTAAAGTTCCCTTTGATGAGCACTTTAGATAATATATCCTGAAGTGATTCTTTACTTTTTTAGTCCTGTAAAACCGAAATGTAAAGAGGTTACAGAGAATACATGATTTCCTGCCAGGTACTGATACACCTTAAGTGTCACACTTAGATTGAATTACCTTTCTGAGAATTGCTTTCTCCTCCTGCTGTCACCTCTTGTCATCTTTGGCATTCAGAATTCAGTGTTTGAAAAGGAAGGCATGTAGACCTTTTGTGGATAGCCGGCATGTTATTACTGATCTTTTGTATCTCAAACAATATGTTACAAGAAAAGCCTCATTAGATGCTATAAGACTAGGTATTATCCACAATCTTAGGAAAATACAACATGTTGATTTTTCATACACTGCAGGCAACAGAAAGCCCTCTTATTTTCTTAAGGTCATACAACTTGATAGGTAGGAAGGACTTAGAGGTGAACTTGTCCAACTCTTTCATTTCATTTCATTTCAAAGGGAAAAACACTGAGGAAGAAAGAGGTTAGGTGATGAATTTAAGGCTGTGTCTCCTGTTTGTCCCTGTAGTGTTCTCTCCATGGCACCAGTAGGTCTCTAAGGCATGGCTCGGGTATACTTTAGCCTATACCCTCATCTCTATTAACTTACTCCTAAGCCACCACAAATAAATGTACACCAATAGACTGCTCACTATGTAAATGAAACTTCAAAACAAACCCTGTTCACTGGGTGCTTCTTCTATACTAGAGATTGATGAATACCATGGAAAATGCTTGAGAAATAATGACCAAGCAGTAAAGAGTGGTGTGTGTGTGCCTAAAAAGGATTAACCTTCCTCCAAAAGGATAAGTATCCAAATCACTACAAGTGAAGGAGGCAGACCTGACTTTTTTTAATTACTTTAGTAAGACTTTCCTTACCTCTTCTCAGTACTTCAGTATATGGACATTTTCTTGCAATATCTTTAAGAAAAATTCTACTATTGGGATGAGGTCCCAGGATGGCGAGGTAGAAAGAACCTGAGCTAACCTCCTTTCATGGGCAGACCAAAATTACAACTATTTACAGAACAACTATTGATGAAAAAGACCAGAAACTATCAGAAAAGATCTTCTACAAGTAAAAATATAAAGAAGGAACCATGAGATGGGTAGGAGGGTAGGGTCGTTGTATAGTCAAGACCCATACCTCCAGGTGGGTGATCCACAAATGGGAGAATAATTACAATTGCAGAGGTTCTCCCCAAGGATCAATGGGTCTGAGCCCCACATTGGGCTCCCTAGCCTCAGGGTCCTGTGCCGGGAAGACAAGCTCCCAAAACACTTGGCTTTGAAGGTCTGTGGGGCTTACTTTCAGGAGCTCCAGAGGGCTGGGAGAAATAGAGACTCCACTCTTAAAGGACACACACAAAATCTCACATGCTCTGGGACCCAGGGCAGAAGTGCTAATTTGAAAGGATCTTGGGTCAGACAGACTTGCTGATCTTGGAGAGTCTCCCAGAGAGGCAGAAGACAACTGGAGCTCACCCTGGGAACACAGACACTAGCAGCAGCCATTTTGGGATACTTATATTACCACGTGGACACTGGTGCTGGCAAGTGCCATTTTTCAATCCTCCTTCTAGCTCACTGGCCTGAGGACCCAGCGCTACACCCTCCCACCAGCCTGTAGGCGCAACTGCTGAGATACCTGGGACCAAACAACTAACTGGGCAGGGACACAGCCCCACCCACCAGCAGACAGGCTGCCTGCAACTTCCCCTGAACATGGTCCTGCCCACCATAGTGCCCAAGTCCTGGCCCCACACACATGGGTACAGGACTAGACCCAGGACCCCCCTAGGGCCCTGCATCCAGAGACCCCAGGACACAGCTCTGTCCACCAATGGGCAGGCACCCCCAGAATCCCCTGCCAAACCCACCAGTGAGCCTGCTCTAGCTTTAGGACCAGCCTCACGCATCAACAGGCAGACACTAGCCCAGAACCACTGCAGCCCCGAAACCTGATGTCACAGTACTGAGCCCACCCACCAGCAGGGCACCACCAGCCTTATGACCAGCTGGGCCCTGACCCAACCCACCAGCAGGCCAACACTTCGGGACACCCAGGACACTGCAGTCAGCTGTCTCAGGATCTGGCCCCAACCACTAGCAGTTCCACATGAGCTCTGGAACCCCTGGGCCCTGAAGCCAGACCTCAGGGCCTGGCTCTGCCTGTCAGTGAGCTAGCACTAGCCCTGGGGACCTGCAGCCACTGCTTTATAACCTGGTCCTGCCAACCAGGGGCCATCAGTCTCCACACAAGGAACGGCCTGGAAACGAACCAGACCAGGGGCCAGTCACACCTATCAGACCACCGACATTAGTCAGCCTACCACAACAGAAGGACCCATGCAGCCCACATGGGGACACCCCTAGAGCATATAGCTCTGTTGATCAGAGGCGTGTGCACTGCTGGGAGGCATAAGACATCTCCTACAAAAGGTCACTTCTCCAAGGTCAGGAAACATAACTAACCTACCGGAGACATCAAAAATAAAAACAGCAAGTTAGGCAAAATGAGGTGGCAGAGGAACACGTTCCAAATGAAGGAACAACATAAAACCCCAGAAGAAGAACTAAGTGACATGGAGATAGGCAATCTACCTGAGAAAGAGTTCAAAGTAATGATTGTAAAGATGATCAAAAAACTCGGGAGAAGAATGGATGAACAGAATGAGAAGTTAGAAGTTTTTAACAAAGAGTTAGAAGATATAAAGAACAACCAAACAGAGATGAAGAATACAATAACTGAAATGAAAACTTCTACAGAAGGAATCAGCAGACTAAATGATACAGAGAAACAGATCAGTGAGCTGGAAGAGAGAGTAGTGGAAAACACTGAAGCTGAACACAACAAAGAAAAGAAGAGGACAGCTTAAGAGACCTCTGAGACAACATCAGGCATACTAACATTCACATTATAGGGGTCCCAGAAGGAAAAGAGAGAGAGAAAGGGGCAGAGAACATATTTGGAGACATAAAGGCTGAAAACTTCCAGGAAGCACAGAGATTCCCAAACAGGATCAACCCAAAGAGGACTACACCAAGATACATTGTAATTAAAATGGCAGAAATTAAAGATAAAAATATTAAAAGCAGCAAGGAAAAAGCAACAAGTTACATATAAGGGAACTCCCATTAGGCTATCAGCTGCTTTTCAGCAGAAACCCTACAGGCCAGAAGGGAGTGGCACCATATGTGATGAAAGGGGAAAATCTATAACCAAGAATAGTCTACCTGGCAAGGCTCTCATTCAGATTCGATGAAGAGATCAAAAGTTGTACAGACAAGCAAAAGCTAAAAATGTTCAACACCACCAAACCAGCTTTACAAGAAATGTTAAAGGGACTTTAAGCAAAAAATAAAACGCCATGGCTAGAAACATGAAAATTACGAAAGGAAAAAGCTCATTGGTAAATGCAAATATACAGTAAAGGTAGTAAATCAACCACATACAAAGCTAGTAGAAAGGTTAAAAGACAAAATTAGTAAAATCATCTATATCTGCAATAAGCAGTTATGGGGTACACAAAACAAATAGATATAAAATAAGATGTCAAAAACAGTAATTGTGAAGGGATGAGAGTAAAAATGCAGTGTTGTTTAAATGAGTTTGAAATCAAGAGATAAACAACTTAAAATAACCAGGTATATTTATAGATTGCTATATATATAAACCTTACGGTAACCGTGAACCAAAAATCTATAATAGATATACAAAAAGAGAAAGGAATGCAAACATAACACTAAAGACATTCATCAAATTATAATAGAAGAGAACAAAAGAAGACTTACAAAAGGAACAAAAATGACCCACAAAAACAACCCCAGAATAATTAATGAAATGGTAATAAGAATATACATATACTGTTTTTTAGATTCTCTTCCCATATAGGCTATCACAGAGTATTGAGTAGAGTTCCCTGTGCTATACAGTAGGTCTTTATTAGTTACCTATTTTATATATAGTAGTGTGTATATGTCAATCCCAATCTTCCAATTTCCCCACCCCCCCGCTTACCCCTGGGTAACCACAAGGTTCTTCCCTACACCTGTAACTCTGTTTCTTTTTTGAAGATAAGTTCATTTGTACTCTATTTTTAGATTCCACATATAAGTGATACCATATGATATTTGTCTTTCTGTCTGACTTCACTAACTATGACAATAGGTCCATCCATGTTGCTGCAAATGGCATTATTTTGTTCTTTTTTATGGCTGAGTAATATTTCATTGTCCATTGTCTATATCCATTCCTCTGTTGATGGACATTTAGGTTGATTCCATTTCCTGGCTGTTGTAAATAGTGCTGCAGTGAATATTGGGGTCCATGTATCTTTTTGAATTATGTTTTTCTCTGGATGTATGCCCAGGAGTGGGATTGCTGGATCATATGGTAGCTCTATGTTTACTTTTTAAGGAACCTCTGTGCTGTTCTCCATAGTGGTTGTACCAATTTACGTTCTCACCAACAGTGCAAGAGGATTCCCTTTTCTCCACACCCTCTCTGGCATTTACTGTTTGTAGATTTTTTGATGATGGCCATTCTGACCAGTGTGAGGTGATACCTCATTGTAGTTTTGATCTGCATTTCTCTAATAATTAGTGATGTTGAGCATCTTTTCATGTGCCTCTTGGCCATCTCTATGTCTTCTTTGGAGAAATGTCTATTTAGATCTTTCATCCATTTTTTTATTGGGTTGTTTGTTTTTTTGATACTGAGCTGCATGAGCTGTTTGTATATTTTGGAGATTAATCCTTTGTCAGTTGCTTCATTTGCAAATATTTCTCCCATTCTGTGGGTTTTCTTTTCATTTTGTTTATAGTTTCCTTTGCTGTGCAAAAGCTTTGAAATTTCATTAGGTCCCATTTGTTTATTTTTGTTTTTATTTTCCTTATTCTAGGATGTGGACCACAAAAGATCTTGCTGTGATTTATGTCAAGGAGCGTTCTGCCTATGTTTTCCTCTAAGAGTTTTATAGTATCCAGCCTTATATTTAGGTCTTTAATCCATTTTGAGTTTATTTTTGTGTATGGTATTAGGGAGTGTTTTAATTTCATTCATTTACATATAGCTGTACAGTTTTCCCAGCATCACTTATTGAAGAGGCTATCTTTTCTCCACTGTATATTCTTGCCTCCTTTGTCATAGATTAGGTGACCATAGGTGTGTGGTTTACTCTCTTGACTTTCTATCCTTTTCTACTGATCTGTATTTCTGTTTTTGTGCCAGTACCATACTATTTTGACGACTGTAGCTTTGTAGTATACTCTGAAGTCAGGGAGCCTGATTCTCCAGCTCTGTTTTTCTTTCTCAAGATTGCTTTGGCTACGCATGGTCTTTGTATTTCCATACAAATTGTAAAATTTTTTGTTCTAATTCTGTGAAAACTGCCATCAATCATTTGATAGGGATTATATTGAATTTGTAGATTGCTTGGGGTACTATAGTCATTTTCACAATATTGATTCTTCCAATCCAAGAACATGATATATCTCTCCATCTATTTGTGTCATCTTTTATTTCTTTCATCAGTATCTTATAGTTTTCTGAGTATAGGTCTGTTACAAGACACAAAGAGGGACATTATATAATGATAAAGGGTTTAATCCAAGAGGAAGATATAACAGTTGCAAATAAATGTGCACCCAACATAGGACCACCTAAATACATAAAGCAAATATGAAAAAACCTAAAGGGAGATACTGACAGTAACACAATAATAGTAGGAAGACTTTAACACCCTAATTACATCTATGGACAGATCATCCAGACAGAAAATCAGTAAGGAAGCACTGGCCTCAAGTGACACATTAGACCAGATAGTCTTACTAGATATATAGAGATACAGATAGATATAGATATATAGATATAAAACATTCCATCCAAAAGCAGCAGAATATACATTCTTTTCAAGTGCACATGAAACATTCTCCAGGACAGATCACATGCTAGGCCACTAAACAAGCCTTGGTAAATTTAAGAAAATTGAAATCATATTAAGTATCGTTTCCAACCACATCACTATGAGACTAGAAATCATGAACAAGAAAAAAACTGCCAAAACACAAACATGTGGAGGCTAAACAATATGCTACTAAACAACCAATGGATCACTGAAGAAATCAAAGAAGAAATCAAATACACTTGGAGACAAACGAAAACAAAAACACAATGATCCAAAATCTATGGGATGGAACAAAAGCAGTTCCAGATGGAAGTTTATAGCAAAACAAGCTTTCCTCAGGAAACAAGAAAAATCTCAAATAAACAATCTAACCTTACACCTAAAGGAAGTAGAAAAAGAACAAACAAAACTCAAAGTTAGTAGAAGGAAAGAAATCGTAAAAATCAGAACAGAAATAAATGAAACAGACACTAAAAAATATAAAAAGATAACAAAATTAAGAGTTGGTTCTTTGAAAAGATAAACCAAACTAATAAACCTTTAACCAGACTCATCAAAAAAATATATATATATATATAGAGAGAGAGGGCCCTAATCAATAAAATCAGAAATGAAAAAGAAGTTACAACTGAAACCACAGAAATACAAAAGATCATAAGAGACTACTACCAACAATTATATGCAAATAGAATGGACAACCTAGAAGAAGAGGACAAATTCCTAGAAATGTACAATTTTCCATTACTGAACCAGGAAGAAATAGAAAATATGAACAGACCAATTGCCAGTAATGAAATTGAATCAGTAATTTTAAAAACTACCCCCCCTAAATAAGTCCAGGACCAGATGGCTTCACAGGTGAATTCCACCAAATGTTTAGATAAGAGTTGACACCTATCCTTCTCAAACTATTCCAAAAAATTGCAGAGGAAGGAGCACTTCCAAATTCTTTCTATGAGGCCAACATCACCCTGATACCAAAACCAGGCAAGAACATCACACAAAAAATAAAGTTACAGGCCAGTATCACTGATGAAGATAGATGTAAAAATCCTCAACAAAATATTAGCAAACTGAATCTAACAATACATTAAAAGGATCATACACCATGATCAAGTGGGATTTATCCCATAGATGCAAGAATTATTCAATGTCTGCAAATCAATCAATGTGATAATACCACACTAAAAAATTGGAGAATAAAAATCATATGATCATCTCAATAGATGCAGAAAAAGCTTTTGACAAAATTCAACATCCATTTATGATTAAAAAATACTCTTTAGCAAGTTGGCCTGGGGGAACATTACTTCAACCTAATAAAGACCATATATGACAAGCCTACAGGAAACATCATACTCAATGGTGAAAAGCTGAAACATTTCCTCTAAGGTCAGGAAAAAGACAATGAGGCCCATTCTCACCACTTTTATTCAACATAGTATTGGAAGTCCTAGCCACATCAATCAGAGAAGAAAAAGACATGAAAGGAATCCAAATTGGAAAGGAAGAAATAAAACTCACTGTTGGCAGATGACATGAAACTATACATAGAAAATCTTAAAGATGCCACAAAATAACTACTAATGCTGTTAATGAATTTGGTAAAGTTGTAGGTTACAAAATTAATATACAGAAATCTGTTACATTTCTATACACTAACAACAAACTATCAAAAAGAGAAATTGAGGAAACAATCCCATTTACAATTGCATCAAAAAGAATAAAATACCTAGGCAAAAACCTACCTATGGAGGTAAAAGACCTATACGTGGAAGGATATAAGACACTGATGAAAGAAATCGAAGATGACACAAACAGATGGAAAGATAAATCATGTTAGTGAATTGGAAGAGTTAATATTGTTAAAATGACCATACTACCCAAGACAATCTACAGGTTCAATTCAATCCTATCAAAATATCAATGGAATTTTCCACAGAACTAGAATAAATAATTTTAAAATTTGTATGAAAACACAAAAGACCTTGAATAGCCAAAACCATCTTGAGAAAGAAGAACAGAGCAGGAGGTATCATACTCCCTGAATTCAGACTGTACTACAAAGCTACAGTAATCAAAAGAGTATGGTACCAGCACAAAAACAGACACATAGATCTGTGGAACAGAATAGAGTGCCCAGAAATAAACCCACACACTTATGGCCAATTAATCTATGGCAGAGGAGGCAGGAATTTACAATGCAGAAAAGACAGTCTCCTCAATAAGTGGTGCTGGAAAAACTGGACAGGTACATGTAAAAGAATGAAAGTAGAATGTTTTCTCACACCACCATATACACAAGTAAGCTCAAAATGGATTAAAGGCCTAAATGTAAGACTAGAAACCATAAAACTCCTAGAAGAAAATGTAGGCAGAACACTGTTTGACATAAATTGTAGCTATAATTTTTTGAATCTGTCTCCTAAGGCAAAGGAAACAAAAGAAAAAATAAACAAATGTGACCTAATTAAACTTAAAAGCTTTTGTACAGCAAAGGAAACCATCGACAAAATGAAAAGACAACCTGCTGAATGGGAGAAAATATTTGCAAATAATATAACCAATAAGGAGTTAATATCCAAATTATATAAACAGCTCATACAGCTCAATATCCAAAAAAAGAAACAACCCAATTAAAAAACGGGTAGAAGACCTGAATAGACATTTTTCCAATAAAGTCATACAGGTGGCCAACAGGCACGTGAAAAGATGCTCACCATTGCTTAATCATCAGAGAAATGCAGATCAAAACCATGATGAGATATCACCTCACACCTGTCAGAATGGCTGTCATCAAAAAGATTACAAATAATAAATATTGGCGAGGATGTGGAGAAAAGGGGACCCTTGTTTACTGTTGGTGGAAATGTAAATTGGTTCAGCCACTGTGGAAAATGGTATGGAGTTTCCTCAAAAACTTAAAATAGAACTACCATATGATCCAGAAGTTCCACTCCTGAGTATATATGTATATTCAAATAAAACAAAAACATTAATTTGAAATGATACATCAACCTTAATGTTCATAGCAGCATTATTTACAGTAGGCAAGATACGGAAGCAACCTAAGTGTACATCAGTAGACGAACGGATAAAGAAGATGTGTATATGTGTGTGTGTGTATACACACACACACACACACACACACACACACACACACACACACACACAATGGAATACTACTCAGTAATAAAAAAGAAGGAAAATTTGACATTTGCAACAACATGGGTGGACCTGAAGAGTATTATGCTTAGTGAAATAAGTCAGAGAAAGATAAATACTTATATCACTTTTATATTACTTATATCACTTTTTTTTTCCAGCCTCTCCAGACCCACTTTCCCTATTCTTACCCCCTGTCCCTTCTTTGAGATATAATGGTATGACTATGTCTCCCCCTTAACCTTTTTGAAAAAAAAATCATTTACAGCTACCTTCAGGTTTTTGTTGGCAACAAGCTCAATAGGAGACCAAATAACATGGTGTTCCCTAAATCACATATTAATTTAAACTGCAACAATGCAAGTGTGGGTTCCAGAACTCTGGAAATCCTTCTCTGGCACCTTTGTGGACTCCATTTGGAACTCTGAGCCTTGTTTTTGATGCTGTCCTTGAGGACATTAACAAAGAGAAATCATCCCAGGAAGGGTGTGCAGGTTGTTTAATGCTATGGAAACCACAGTATAGAAGGAAAGAGTTGAAAGACTTAGGGATATTTCATATGAAAAAGAGTAGAAACAGGATATAGAAGAGCCATCTTTAAATAAAGAGAGGGCGTTAATGCAGAGTGGAGCGGTCCTTAGGAAAGTCAAGCCCAGAGCCCTTCAGACATTGCTTTTATTTGGTAGCGCTATAAGTAGAGCATAAACAAATAACACGTGCTTTTTTGGCAGACATCTCTGCCCATTTGAGACTCACTGCCTGTGTCAGAAAAGGTTCTGGAGATGTGATTGCTCATTGTTATGTCCTTAGGAGGGGGGTTAGAAGTACTCTGGGTTAATGAATTAGTTTGTACACTTATAATGGCAAACATATCCAAATGTTTCTTGGTCACAAAATATTGTTAGTTAAAATGACACACTCCTTGGTAAGGAGTAATCAGGTCATGCTTTCTTTCGCTCAATAATTATTTGATATTCATTCACATAGCACTTATTAAACCATCCATTCATGTAAGAGAAGCTTACTGAGCAAAGATACTTGGACAAAAGAGAACAAATACGGGGCACTTAAAGAACCTAAGTCCTGTGAATAATGCCTTTGAAAAAAATTGTGCTAGGGCTTCCCTGGTGGTGCAGTGGTTGAGAGTCCGCCTAACGATGCAGGGGACATGAGTTCGTGCCCCAGTC